>NC_060073.1:29211458-29518750 GCF_922984935.1 Meles meles
CTGAGGATACAAGTGAACAGTATCCTCAAAGAAGTTAGTCAAGTCAAGGAAAGAAGGATCTCCTAGACCTTCCCAGTGCTGCTTGTTAGAATAGACAGAGGTACACAATATTCTCTCCCTAGTATTAAAATCAACTTGACTTATATAATGGTATTTTCGTAATGTGTTATTCATCATCCGATAACGGAGAGGTATGAGAAAGGTCAGTGTCACTGAATCCCTAGAGCTATTCATTTGACTCAGGCAAAACATAAACTCAGATATTTCCCCCCCTCTCCCTTCTAGGTGTCATCCTGGGGGCAGTGTGTGGAGGCCTTCTTCGCTTGGCATCTCCTCTCCACCCTGATGTGGTCATGTTAATAGCCTTTCCCGGGGATATTCTCATGAGGATGTTAAAAATGCTTATCCTGCCTCTCATCATCTCCAGCTTAATCACAGGTAAGACCATCTCTCTGGTGCCTGGCCACAGGGAATCACACCCCTGCTCAGGCTTGTTGATGGGCCATTGAATCTCAGTTTGGTGGAATGAATGAATGGGATGATCTGTGTCATTTTATTTCAGAGCCTTGGTTTTTCTGTCTCTCAAATGGAGATTTTCGATCCTAAAAAAAAAGTTTTCCATCTATTGGTCAGTCTGACCATCTCTCTGTCTAGCAATAAGAGATGAAAGGGAAACAGCCACATTAAAAGTGATGATAAACAAACAAAAGAGGTTTTAATTTTGAATGTATATTTTTCTAATTTTCCAAATTATACTTGGCTCAGATATTGATAAGTAAAAGTAACAAATAGGAAAGGAAATTTTCTCTTAACTGTTTAACTGGGTATAGAGGGAAGTGGGTATTAAAAATAAAATAAAAGATTAGATATTAAATCCTTTGAGGTTTTTGAGAAAAGCACCCTTAATGTGTAGGTCATGCTTGCTTGTTTGGGGCTGAAAGAATTGTTTTATTTGAAAGAATTTGTTTGCTTCTATGGGCTTATACTGGCAGTTTTTTCCTTACCAAATAATATTGCTTGAATAGGGTATAAATTCATGGAGTTTAGAGACTGAGCTTGGAGTTAAGGATGAAAGCTAGGCTTTTTTTTTTTTTTTAAGATTTTATTTATTTGACAGAGAGAGAGATCACGAGTAGCCAGAGAGGCAGGCAGAGAGAGAGGGGAAAGCAGGCTCCCTACTGAGCAGAGAGCCTGATGTGGGACTCGATCCCAAGACCCTGAGATCATGACCTGAGCTGGAGGCAGAGGCTTAACCCACTGAGCCACCCAGGCACCCCGAAAGCTAGGCTTTGATTGGTATTTGGGTGCCATCTGGGTGATCTTGAGAAAGCCATCCCTCTGGACTCTCGACCTTATGAAGAAAGTGAGGCCTGGAAACACTGAGAGATTCAGATGCTAAGCCCATTTTTCTAGAGTCTCTGGTCGACCAGTGAGCCCGGTGAATGCAAGGTTTCATTATTCAGCCCAGACTGAGTGTCCCCTTAAAGGCTTCTTTGCAAACCAGAGAAAATGTTCTCCATGCCCGTTTAACAGAACATAGACAGGGCAAGCTGGCCAGGAAAGTGAGCATCTGTTGGCCAGAATCCGACTTTTGGTTGTAAGGAGAAGTGGCTCAAATGCGGGTCAGCCCAATTCAGGAAAGTTCACACCAACGACTTCCTCCCCCACAGCAAGGGCTACAATCTCTCTTGTCTAGTAAAAGCAGAAACTGAAACCAGGAAGTAGAAAACTAGAAGAAACAACTGGGAAAAAACCCAGTGAAGGTAGGAGTTTTTGTGACTTGGCTTGGAATTTCCTCTAGCAATCACAGGACCTCCCACAGTGTAGATGAAGTCCCATCTTTGTGTTCTCTAATCCCTGCACTAGGTTGGAAGATGTAGGTCTTCACCTACATTTTGTGCTTCACCTTGGAGGAATGAGGGCTGTGCTAGATCACTAGGCTAGACTCTTGATATCAGTCACCAGGCCTACTAGCTTTTCATTTTTTTTTTTAAGTGAGGACATTAACAACAACAACAACAACGAAGTAAAAACCAGCAGGTACTAGCACCATCACTTCATAAAGAAAAGCTGTCTTGGGGCTCCTGGGTGGCTCAGTGGGTTAAGCCGCTGCCTTCGGCTCAGGTCATGATCTCAGGGTCCTGGGATCGAGTCCCGCATCGGGCTCTCTGCTCAGCAGCGAGCCTGCTTCCCTCTCTCTCTCTCTCTGCCTGCCTCTCTGTCTACTTGTGATCTCTCTCTGTCAAATAAATAAATAAAATCTTTAAAAAAGAAAAAAGAAAAGAAAAGCTAAATCTAAAAAAAGAAAAGAAAAGCTGTCTTAATACAAAATATATGGGAAGGACATCATCTCGGAATTAAAAATGGAAAATATTCAACTTTAACTCACTATTGCAGACTGACAAAAAGTAGTTACCGATCAGTTTATAAACTGAACGAGAGAGATCAGCTTTATAAACTCGGAAGAAGAGATCATCAACTCTCCGCAGTTCTCCAGAACCTCAAAAATGTCCTTGGCAGATCAAACTGTAAACCATAGGATTAGAATCTTCAGTAGCAGCAGCTGTAATCAACCACGAATGCATTTGAGAACTACAGAGCCATGTTACGGGGATGCAGAGATGGGCAGTTAACAGAGACATCACAGGAGTCCTCTTTCCAATGTCTTTTCAATGCAGGGTTGTCGGGCCTGGATGCTAAAGCCAGTGGGCGCCTGGGGACGAGAGCCATGGTGTATTACATGTCCACAACAATCATCGCTGCGGTACTGGGGGTCATCCTGGTCTTGGCGATCCACCCGGGAAACCCCAAACTCAAGAAGCAGCTGGGGCCTGGGAAGAAGAATGATGAAGTGTCCAGCCTGGATGCCTTCCTGGATCTTATTCGCAATCTCTTTCCTGAAAACCTGGTCCAAGCCTGTTTTCAACAGGTAACCCAGCATTCCAATGCTATATGCCCCTTTAGCCTCCTAAGTGAGCAAGATAGTAACTTGGGGAGTGTTTCAGTGAGCCAGCTCTGGGGAGTCATTTCCTTATATTTAATTACCCCTCTCTCTAGAGCTTGTTTGAGATGATTTGCAGCAGGATTTTGGGATTAAAGTCATGATTATTTATTTATTTAGTTTTTGTTTTGTTTTGTTTTGTTTTTTGTTATTAACCTTCTTTTTTTTTTTCCAGCTCACTTAACAACATCTCTTTGCTCTGGGATTCCCCTTTCTTACCTTCCCCCCCCACCCGTTACCTCTTTCCTTGTTTGTGGTTCCCCTCTGCATATTGTCCAAAGACACATTTTTTTAAAAAAAATTATTTATTTTTATGGCAGACAGAGATCACAAGTAGGCAGAGAGGCAGGCAGAGAGGGTGGGTGGAAGCATGCTCCCTGCTGAGCAGAGAGCCCGATGCAGGGCTCGATCCCAGGACCCTGAGACCATGACCTGAGCCAAAGGCAGAGGCTTTAACCTAACACTGAGCCACCCAGACACCCCTCAAAGATGCATTTTTATCACTTTTGCCCACAACATCCTAGAATGCCGAGTGGGTCTCAGTGTTGGTAGTATAGCAAAACCGCAAGGGGTAGATTTTAAAAATACACATGACCTACAGAGTCAGAATCTCTAGTGTGGGCCCAGGAAGTGGGTATTGTTCAAATTGTGGAAGTAATACACGAGGGTTGTAAAAAGTTTAAACAGTCTAGATGCACGTAAGGAGTCAAGTCCTCACTTCTGGTCCTTAGAACTAATCATGCTGGGAATTTTATTACTTCCTGAATATATAGTATGATGCATGCAACATCTTTTTTTTTTCAAGATTTATTTATTGTAGAACAAGAGAGAGCAGGAGAGTGAGAGAGAGTGTGCGAGCACGGAGAGGGCAGAGGGGGAGAGAGACACCAGCTGACTCTGTGCTGAGCTCGAAGCCCAACATGTGGATCGATCTTACAACTCTGAGATCATGACCTGAGCCCAGTCCAAGGATCAGACGCTCAACCCCATGTATGCATAATCTTAAAAAAAAAAAAAAATCCACCCAAGGGAACTGCATTACCCATGCCATGTTACACTTGCTTTTTATTTAACGTGGTTTAGCATTATCTCTCTCTCTCTTTTCATGACCGTGTAGTATCTCTAAAAAATAAACTCTTGGGTGCTTATGTCTTGCCAAAGAGTTTCATATTTCAGATTTGCTGGATGTTACAAAATGGCTCTACAAAAGTTTGTACTAATGTCTATTCCCACCAAGTGCATACAGGAAGATCAATTTTTTAAAGCATTATGATTCTTAAAAAATGGATGATTCTGCTGAGTGGAGCCACTGTGAGAGGCGCCGAGGCCCCCCTCACCAGTCTGTGGTCTAGCCCCAAGGTCAGGTTAGGTCAGAATATTCTCCAGCTCCCAGTAACCCAGGGAGCAAGTCAACTAGAACCAAAGACCCTCCTTTAGTCATTTCCGGGAAAGCGCAGAAAAATGAACTCAAGAAAGAGGCAGACTGGAGGAACAGTTTGCCTTCCCAGCTGCCCCCAAAATACTGTTGCCAGTCACTGGGGAGCCCAAATGAGTCTGGGTTAGGATGTGTTCTCTGATTTCTGATGCCAGTCTGCTGGCACCATAGCACGGCGCTATGTTAAAGAAACGCATCTCCAGGATAAAGAAGATGTGTATAGGGGCGCCTGGGTGGCTCAGTTGGTTAAGCATCTGCCTTTGGCTCAGATCATGATCCCAGGGTTCTGGGATCAAGTCCCGCATCGGACTTCCTGCTTGACGGGGAGTCTCCTTCTCTCTCTCCCACAGCCCTGCATGTGCTCTCTTGCTCACTTGCTCTCTCTCTGATAAATAAATAAATAAATTAAATTAAAGAGAAAAGAAGATGTGTATATATACACAATGGAATATTACTCAGGCTTCAAAAAGAATGAGCTGTCACCATTTGTAACAACGTGGGTGGACCTGGAGGGTATGATGCTAAGGGAAATCAATCAGAGAAAGACGAGTACCATATGATTTCACTTATAGGTGCAATCTAAAAAACAAGACAAACAAACAAACAAGCAAAAAGCAGAAGCAGACTTACAAATACAGAGAACAAACTGATGGTTGGTAGAGGGAAGGAGAAGGATAACATGGGCCAAGGGGAGACGGATACACAGGCTTCCAGTTAATGGACTGAGCAAGTCACAGGGACGAAGGGCACAGCAGAGGGAATAGAGTCAGTGCTACTGTGGTAGAGTTGTGTGGTGATGGAGGGCAGCTGCCCTTGGGGTGAGCGGGGTCGAATGGACCAACTTGTCCGGTCACCATGTTGTATGCCTGAAACTAAAGTAATCTTGTTGTCAGCTCGACTCCAGTAAAAAATAAAAATAAAATAAAATTTAAGAAAACAATAAAAAGCAAAACCAAAATGTTCCATTAAAAAAAATAATGAGGGCACCTGGGTGGCTCAGTGGGTTAAGCCGCTGCCTTCGGCTCAGGTCATGATCTCAGGGTCCTGGGATCGAGTCCCGCATCGGGCTCTCTGCTCAGCGGCGAGCCTGCTTCCCTCTCTCTCTCTCTGCCTGCCTTTCTGTCTACTTGTGATTTCTCTCTGTCAAATAAATAAATAAAATCTTTAAAAAAAAAAAAATAAAAAAAAATAAAAAAAATAATGATGGGTTAAAGCCTCTGCCTTCGGCTCAGGTCATGGTCCCAGCGTCCTGGGACGGAGCCCCTCTCTGCTCAGCAGGGACCCTGCTTCCTCCTCTCTCTCTGCCTGCCTCTCTGCCTACTTGTGATCTCTGTCTGTCAAATAAATAAATAAAATCTTAAAAAAAATGATGACAAAAGTAAAAGAAACCATTTCAGCCCAGGAGGTTGGCTGGGGAGGGGTTCTTTCTGGCACTCCCTCTGTAGAGTGGACTTGGCCCTCTGCCAGCCCACTTAGAAAGATGCATTCGCCTGCTTTGGGGAGAGAGACATACGCGGGTGCCCCGTCTGTTATTAACATTCTGAAAAGAGCACTGTGGAAGTGTAGCTGTGGAACTGGGGAGGCGGGGATCGGGGCTTCCTTCTTGGGCCCTGTCGTGTCCATGTTCCATACAAGGCCACCCCCTTTGGTGCCCTCGGCAAGGGGGCACTGAAGCAGGCATCCCCCTGGAGCTGTTGTTGTGGGCTGCGGTGAGCCGTGCTCTCACTAGGCAACCTGTCTGGTCAGTGGGCAGTCTCGTCTTGGAGCTGTCCACGGCAGGACCACTGAGGGCTGAGCTGTTTCCCGCCCCGCCCCCTCCTGGGACACTCCCTCCCCACCCCCGCTGGCAACGTTCATGAGGAATGAACCCCCAGCAAAGCCCAGGGTCACTGTCCCTTTGAGTTAGGATAATCAGAGGAAAAATTCTGTAGAACTTTTTTTAATGATTTATTTATTTTAGAGAGAGAGAGAGCAGGAGCAGGAGGGGCAGAAGGAGAGGGAGAGGGAATCTCAAGCAGACTCCCATGCTGAATGCAAAGACCCACACGGGGCTCCATCTCACGACCCTGAGATCATGACCCGAACTGAAACCAGGAGTCGGATGCTCACGTGACTGGGCCACCTGGGCACCCCCGTGTTGGTCATTCATTTACCTCAGGGCAAGGGAGCATGCAGATTCCTTAAGCTGGACTTCAGGCAGCCTAGAAGAAAGGGGTCTTAAACCAGGAGCCATTCATGGACTCAGGAGGACCTCGAAGAGGACTCAGAGAAAGGGAATTGTTATACAGTGACATCGCATTGCTGGAGAGAAATGGTGCCTGAGGGGTGCCTTCTGTGCCCTTGGGATTCAGCTGGAAGTGATGACGAAAAGCCCGTCTTGGGTGTGGGGGGCCTTCACGACCAGAGTTAGACACAGGGGTGGAAAGAGGAAGGTGCAAATCCCCAGAGAAGAGGCTGCCTTTCCCCAGGCTGCAGGCCCGGGGTCTTACAGAGCAGGGAGGTGACCCAGGCTGAGGTTTCCAGGACAGCAACGAGCAGTACGTTGCAGCCAGACCACAGGAATCTAACCCGGTGACAGGAACCATGTGGGTCTTCTCTTCCGGGGAATCCAGTGGTCTGTGTTCACTCATCCACTCCACATTTGTGAGCACCTCCTGGGTGCCAGGCTTCCTACTATGCAGGGGACACCATGGGCAATGAGACACTCTGGGTCCCTGCCCAGGGGAACTTACATTCAGGGAGTGGGGGACACAGACCAGAGCAAACATCACGTACATACACAAGCTATTCAAAAAATTAAGGTAAGTGCTCTCTAAGCACTGGAGGCAGGATGAGGGGCTCTGCAGTAACGGGAGAGACACCTGAGCTGAAAGAGTGAGGGACGAACTGAGCTAGGCTGAGGATGAGGCAGAGCCTGCTGGGGACTGGGGGCAGAGCCTGCCTGGAAGAGTTGCCTCCAGAGAGAAGGAAGGCCAGTGTGTGGGAAGTAGAGCCAGCTGGGGGAAGCAAAGCTCAGCTCAGGCAGGACCTGGTAGGCCACGGTCAGTCTCAGGAACTTACTCTAAGAGAGTTTTAGGCACAGGGAGACAACTGTTTTTCTATTTTTAAGAAATCAACCCGGCAGCTTTAGATGTAGACAGAGCTCTAGGGAGCTAGACTTACCTGGTGTTTGCAGGTAGACTAGAAGGCGGGTGGGAATAGCAGTGAGCAGGCTTTTGCAGGTTGTAAGGTGAGAGACCCTGATGGCTTGGACTTGGGTAGACTGGCGTTGGCACCTAGGTGGCGCTGTCCAACCCAGGTAGGCTCAGATCAAGAAGTCTCACTTATTTGTGGAGCATAACAAATAACACTGAGGACATGGGGAGATGGAGAGGAGAAGGGAGTTGAGGGAAACTGGAAGGGGAGATGAACCATGAGAGATTATGGACTCTGAAAACCAACCAGAGGGTTTTGAAGGGGCGGGGGGGGTGGGAGGTTGAGGAACCAGGTGGTGGGTAATAGGGAGGGCACGTACCGCATGGAGCACTGGGTGTGATGCCAAAACAATGAACACTGTTATGCTATTAATAAACAAATAAAAAAAATTAAATTAAAAAAAAAGAAGTCAGGCAGAAACCAGGCCCGTGTTCCTGTATCCCTAGCAACTTGCCTGCAACTTAAGCTACTGGTCTGTGCTGTTTCGAAGCTGATTTTGGAGTCAGACATGCCTCATTTCGAATCCCGCTTCAGCAACTAGTTAGCTGTCTGCCCTGGAGTTAGCCCTGGAGCCTTAAAGGGCTACTGTTGACCGAAGAGATGATAGATGGCAGGCTGTGCCCTTGACCCTGAGAGCCACCATTTATTTACCACCAGGGCCACTAGTCTTTTGAACTCAAGCTTTGGCTTCTTTAGCATTCCCAGGACAGGTCCCCAGTTGGCTTCTGGTCTTCCCATTTCCCCTGGGAGTGTGACTCTGTTGCTCCCAGAAGCTTCCCTTTGGATGGTTCCTGTGTTCTTTCTTCATGCCGACGTTGCTCAGGCCAAGGGGGCCAGGAGCTTCCTGTTCTCCCCTTGCACACTCAGCCTGACCTTCCTCCCTCCCTGCACAGGTGCAAGTGGTCAGGCTAGAACAGAGCATATCCTGCTTTTCTCCCACTTTGGACAATGGTCCGTTTGGCATTGCTCACCGTTTGGCCCCGCCACAGTGAATTGGGTCCATGGAGCCTAGGGAGTAGAAGAATTCAGTGGTGCTCAAGCCCTCTGAGTTCAAGTCCCAGCTCTGCCAAGAGCTCTATTGATTGACAAGTCATTTGAGTTCCCCATGCCTCCCCTTCCATATCTATTCAGGGTTCAGCCATCTGTTGCCTACTACGTACCAGCACTGACATTCTAGGATTCTGCATGAGTTCTATTTTAATACCCTTGGAGGTATTGTTTCTCTGGGCTCCAGTGTGAATTTTCACAGCGCTCTGCATGCAGGGCGCCTGGCACCTTTAAAAATAGAATGGATGTCACAGATGTCGAGGAATAGCGTGAAAGGTTCTTGGGAGGCCATTTCCATGGAGATGCTTGGGAAACATTGAGCAAGGCTTGGCATCACTGTCTAGAAGGAGTGGGTGTCTTCTTTCCTTACATTTTGATCTGAAATATAAGCCAACATCCCTGTCATTGTAGCTGCTGGCTGCTGGTACATCTGGTGACCAGATGGAGATGCCCAGCAGAGCATGATTCTGGAAGGAGCTCAAATGAGTGGGTCTGTGAAGACTCTGCCAGACAGGAACCAGGCAGGAAGGAGCAAAGCAGGTGGACCATGAGGTCTCACCTGATCCCTGCCAAGACCCTCACTCTCCTACCCTTGACCAGATCCAAGGCCCCTCCCAAGGGACAAGAAGGGTCATCCAATTGGTTTCACCATAATGAAAAGCAGCCATGTTGGATGCCGGATGTTGTCTCCAAGATGCAGGGCTACCATCATGGGAATGTAAGAAGTAGACGTCTGTCCCCCACCTTGAAGGGTGCGTCCCATTACTGAATCACACCACATTACAAGTGAAAGTTATAAATCCTGTAATTATCGCATGATGAGAACAATTGTTTCCCACTATATTTGTGTCATAAAATGTCACTTTGTTAAACACAGACATATAAAATATTCTGCAACCTTTGTAACCTTGTTTTTTGACAGTTCTTAATTATTTTTTCACGTACTGGGAACTTTATAAACATGTAAGTGTCTAGACTTTGGGTGACCAAACCTCTCACGTTTCTGTCCCCCCCCCCCCACTCCGTTAGATTCAAACGGTGACTAAGAAAGTCTTGGTGCCGCCTCCGTCAGACGAGGAGGGCAATGCCACCAATGCTATCATCTCCTTGTTGAACGAGACTGTGACAGAGGCACCTGAGGAAGCGAAGGTGGTTATCAAGAAGGGCCTGGAGTTCAAGGACGGCATGAATGTCTTAGGTAGGCAACCTGGTGTTCATCGCAGGGGGAGACGATGGCCAACCCTTCCTGCTTCTCAGCACCCAGCACCCCTGCCTCCCTTCTCAGAAAACCCGCCACTGCTGTTCTGTAGGTGGAGCAGGAGGCTCTCTCTAGAGAGCGAGTTGAGGGTCATGGAGACCGGTAGTTGAGAGATTAAGGAAGAAAGAGAGGGCAAGCAGGACCATGAGGGAACATGGCAGCTAGGGGTCGGTTATGGTAAAAGAGGGCACTAACATTCATTGGGCACATTCCCTGACTCTCTGTGTGGAGTTGACAAGTAACTTTCTCTGACTGTCCATTTCATGAAGTTACATATCCAAATTTTTCATTTTTTAAGCTTTCATATTATATTATTTTTAAGCTGTTCTTGGGTGTTAATGTTGTGCTAGGCACAGGGGCAGCCCGCCCCGGCTTTCACATTCTTCAAACGAATACCATGCTATCAGGAGTGTAAAGTGTTGGTATTGGTGCTCCAAAGGAGCTTATACAAAGGAAATGACCTTGTTTAATTTTGGGGGATTCCAATGAGCCCTTTTCCCCTAGTCTGGAGCCTTCCTAGCCTTCCATGGCTTTGGGTCTTTGGCTCGGCAGGCTGACCAGGTTTGGATCCCTTATGGACTACTCACAGGTGAGCTGACCTTGGCCGAGTTGCTCCACTTCTCAAGCTTCATGTGTAAAGTGGGGTTGGGATTGCATTTCTCTGGTAGATTATTATGAGTATTAAATGAGACTGCACCTGTGAGGCACAATAGCCTATGCCCCATGCTCTGCTGGTGCAGGCTACGGTCGCTATCCAAAGTGGATGGAGAGCTGAGGAGCTCAATAAGAAAACAGCCCATAGAGAATGAAGACTCCCATCACATGAGTGACTCCCATTTGCTCAGTTTACTCCCCAACAACCCCCTGGGTCCACCCTCCAACATACCCCACACCCACTGTTAAATTGATGTCCCCTACATAAGAAAGAGGGACATTTGGCCCTAAGCTGGGAGAAACAGGGAAGCTGGGCAGTAGAAATAGATTGATCCATGCAAGCAAGATTACTAAGGATTTGAGGGATTGCTGGCTAGAAGGGGATCAGCTCAATGGTCCTTCCACTTTACCATCTAGGAGATCAAATGCCCTTGTCTCCTTAGTAGGGTTGTCAGAGAAGGGACTGGACACCCAGTTAGGTGTGAATTCCAGGTGAACAACAAATGACTTTTTTAGTGTAAGGTATGTCCCAAATATTGTAAGGGACATACTTATACTAAAATAAAACATATTCGTTCTTTATCTGAATCCACATTTTAACTGGGTATCCTATTTGTTTGTTTGTTCTAAACTTGCTCACCTGACACCTACTTTACCCAGAATGGTTGAGAGAAAGAGGTAGAGAAGAAGGATTGTCTTGGCACTGAAAAGCAGAAGCTTCAGTAGGGATCTTCTTAGTTTGGCCTGCGGGAAGCAGGTTGAATAAGTGAGAGCATGGGAGGAGAGGCAATGGAAGATCAATAAACATTGTTGACAGTCATTGTGAGGTGACAGGAGGAAAGAGAGAGGACAGAGAGGGTGAGTTCCTCTGAGGGGAGCTTGCAAATACCCTCAGATCCACCCCGGATCCACCCCTTCTCGCCCATTGCCCAGATATATGTGATCCTTTGAGGACCTTCCCAGCCATACTCTGGCCCTGAAGCCCCATGGGCAAAATGAACCCACAGTCTGCTACATATTCTGGAGGAGGTTAAGGCCATGAGTCATGAGGCCAAAACTTGGGGTGAATCATTCAGAAGACTTTCATGGTCGTTTCCAGATTCTCGGTGGATTCTGGGAAGTCATGTTGACCCTGGGCTGCACTGGGGAGTTTCAACACAACTCACTACTCTCTCAGCCCCATTGATCCAGTCTAAGGGGGCTTTGTTCAAGCAAAACATCCCAGTTCCAGTAAGTGACTTTAGTGAGGTGATGTTGACAGAGGGTAGTGACATGGAAGCTGGACATGGGTGGGCAGCTGCAGACGGCACTCTGGAAAGCCAAGGGAAGTTAGACTTTTGAGAAACTTTCCATGTACAAATCCCTTGGTCTTCTAAGGGTGGAGAAGGTGGCTTTTGTTTTGTTTTGGAAAGTCCCAATGATCAGGCATTGCAGTAAGTGAAGACAAAACCTTGGCTCTGGGCTCCCTCTTCTTGAGGTACTCATTTCTCTCCCCAGTAACCTCCAGACCACTTCCGAGCTCTCTGCTCTAACCCCAACCATTAAATCAATTCCTGGCAGAGTTTGCTCCTTCCAACTTCTCTCTCTTAGTGATAGATGTGGCCCAGTTTCTGCTGACCCCACAAGGGGGACTTTTTTCTGCCAGCTCTTTGAGATTTTGAGACCTCGAGTTTTTTCTCTTAAAATCTCCAAAAGGAATTAACTGGGTAATATTAGCTCTTCTCAGCCAGAATGTTCACAGATTATTTCTCACCAAACACCTAGCAAACTCCTCTCCGTGCGCTTGAGAGAAGGGCTTGGAAATAGCCCAAATTTGGTTCCATGCATGATGGGAGAGCTAGACCACTCTTCCCTGATCACTAAATTTCATGAAGCCTGTCTCTGTGGCCAATAACTCACTTGTAAGGCCCTTGCCAGTCTTTCTAGCTGAGATCTGAAAAGGAGAAGTATTCACTACTGGGGATTAACAAGCCTGGGTGCACGTGCTGGGTTCTTTTTGGTAAAGAGAGAGGCTCCAATGAAGGATAGTTGCACAGTCTGAGTTGATATGTGCTTGGTGTGGGGAAGTGAGTGGTTTTGGGGGGGCTAGGAAAAAGGTAAAGTCAGAGGTTCAGAGAAAAAAGAATTCCTCCCCAAGAGAATCAAACTATAATGCTATAATTTTCCCAGTATAATTCAAGACTCTGGGCAGAACTGGACACAATAGGAAACTGAATATAATAGGGAGGACTGGCAATTAGGTCTGCCAAACTGGGATAAGGCCGGTGTAGACAAGAGGAAGGAAGGAGAGGGTATAGGGGATGGGCCATACTGCATTTCAGAGAAAATGTCAGATGGGTAAGCAAGGTCCTATGGCCAAAGGGACACTAGCATTGACTGACAGTTCATGCAAGTAGTCAGAATTGGAGCCCCAGGACTGGCAATCGTGGGTCAGAAGTGTGGTGAGGGCACAGCCTGACTGGGAATCAGAAATTCAGATAAGCAGTAATGGGGATGTCTGTAAGCCATGTTGAGCCCTAGTCCCTGGGTAGGCCTGGGTGAGACTTCAGGCTGGGGGTGAGACTCTGAGGACAAGAATGGGAAGGAATGGTGAGGGGAAGGAATCTTGTGGGGAGAGAGAAGCCAGGCCCAACTTGGAGGAACCAAAGTATATGGCAGCTTCCCAGGACAGGTACTCAGGTGGAGGGAATGAGGCAAAGACAATACAGAGATAAGACCCAAGGTTGGGTGTTGGAGCTGCTTCAGGACCCAGCGCAATTTGATGGGGACAGAGTTGTTCACATCCTTCCAGCCCGGGTTAGGATTGCTCTTACATGCTGTGGTGGGGCTGGATTGAGATTGAACTGAAGTGATGTCAAGTGAAGGGAGAAGGAGGCTAAGGGGCTAGAAAGTTATAAAGTCTATATTCTGCCTTTATGATATTGCAAAAAAATGCAGTAAAAAAGGAAGCATTCTACCAGATTTGACCATGAAAAGAATGATGAAGAATTAATAACAAGTTAAATCCAAACGAACTGGGTCAATTGGGGTTCCCCAACTGTTTTTGATTTCTCATTGCTTTCCATTTGACTTTTCAACATTCTTCCTCCTTCTCATGTTAGGCATGTAGCAGTAGAAAAATACTTTTATGCTCAGGATTTTCCTACAGTGAAACATACCAGCTATGCATGAGTTTAGGATAACACCAAACTAACATAGACATAACCCTGGCAGGGATTTTCTTGGCTAATTGGTCTCTGCAGTTCTAATGTAGGCTCCAAAGTTTGCACGATAATCCCCAAGTCCCAACAAGCCTTCTTTCATTAATCTATGTACTATGGAATTGGTTTACCCATGATTTCATAAGTGAGGAGGAGAGAGAAGAGAGCACTTTTGAGTTTAGAATGAAATGGAATTCATTTCCTCCAAGGAACTAACACCACTGACAGTTCAACTTGCTGTTGTGGGAAATGTTAGGGGATGCCATAATTATCCAGGAGAAAGGTATTTTCAGTGTGAAACCGAATGCCTAATTCACAGGGCAACAGGCAGGGGAGAAGGTGGCTCCCTATGTCGGGAATGGTGAAGGAGGGAGAAGAAACACATATTTCTAATCTGTCCTCCTGTGTAATGTGATTTCCCCCAACAGGTCTGATAGGGTTTTTCATCGCTTTTGGCATCGCCATGGGGAAGATGGGCGAGCAGGCCAAGCTGATGGTGGAATTCTTCAACATTTTGAATGAGATTGTAATGAAGTTAGTGATCATGATCATGTGGTAAGAGGCTTGTTCTTCCTTCAGTGTGGTGGGGGTAGGGGTGTCCAGAGGTCTTGGGATCCTTGGAAGGTCATAGATCCTTCCTAGCAGGAGAGAGTGGGTGGCCGTGGACCAAGCAAAATGCTCTCCAGAAAGACTTTGAGAAAGGGATGAAAATCTCTTTCTGGGAGCTTCCCCTGGAAAATGGTTTGGAAAACTACAGCCCATCCTCAGGCCAGATCCTTTCTGCTACTCATTTAGTGGCCTACAGGACTAGGTTTTATGTTTTTATGTTGCTGGGGGAAAAAAAATCAAAAGAGTAATAATATTTCACACACATGAAAATTACAGGAAATTCACATCTAGGGCCCATAGATAAAGTTTTATTGGCACACGGCCACACCTATTCATTCACATATTATCTAGCATTGCTTTATGCTAAATGGCAGAGTCAAGTCGTTCTGACCAACACCATGTAGCCCCAAAGACTGAAGTATTTACTATTTGACCCTTCATATAAAAAGTTTGCCAATCCCTGCAGTGGGAACACAAAAACAACAACAACAATTAAAATGAGGGACAAGCTGAAAAAACCAACTTGTAATTCTGAAGCCAGGAGTATCAGAAAACACTGAGATAAGTCCAAGATACCAGGGATGATATGGCCTGACCCGGGGTGTGTGGAAGGACCGCCACTCGAATATTCTGGGATCCAAAAGCAATGTATTGGAGACTCTTGATTCAGACAGAAGGAAAAAGAGGCAGTTTTCAGGCCATGCAAGCAAAATGATATCACAGAGGACACATTAAAATTATAAGTACTCTTGGAAATGTGGTTCCACCCTCTAGTTGTATAGAAGAGAAGACTCTGGTCTAGAGTGACTACATCTTGATTGTACAATATCACAATCATTAGAACAATAAAAACCTATCAATTCTTGATTTCCTTTTATCTGTGAAGAGCCATGGTAAGTGCTTAATACTTACCTATTGTAACTCCAATAACCCTGCAAAGATGGTATCATGACTCTCATTTTCCTGAAGAGGAAACTGAGGTATATTGAAGTTGAATACTTTGCTTAAGACTGTGTATCTGGGTGGGGGAGAGGAGCTGGAGTACCTGTTGATTTCACAATCCTTGATGCATAGTTGGGGGGCTTTTTTGTTTGAATTATCCAAGGAATACCATCTCTACTCCATTTCATGTAGGTTTATGGTCAGTGGTTCTGAACTCTAGGGCAGCCCAGGAGAGCAGGGGCATCCATTCCTTTATAAAGGAAGCTATACCACCTTCAGAACTTTCTAGTGCCCCATATCTCTCAGATGGAAAGATTTTTTTTAAGATTCTTTATTTATTTATTTGACAGACAGATCACAAGTAGGCAGAGAAGCAGGCAGAGAGAGAGGAGGAAGCAGGCTCCCTGCTGAGCAGAGAACCCGATGCGGGGCTCGATCCCAGGACCCTGGGATCATGACCTGAACTGAAGGCAGAGGCTTTAACCCACTGAGCCACCCAGGTGCCCCTCAGATGGAAAGAATTTTACATGCATTTGTTCCAGATCTCTATGATGGTCTGGTACGCCTGCCTGGAAAAAAAGAAAACCATTATTAGATCAAGCGACATCTGTGTCCTGTCACAGAAATTCTGGATTACAGATTCCCTGTCTCTGTGTGCTCCCGGCCTACCCACCTTCCCCAATCCTCCTCTGATCTTCTTTTACTTCTGTGTGGCACCTTCCACTAAAATTCTACCTTCTTTTTCTCTTCTTCCTCTTCTTGGCCCCTATTCCCACTTTACAAGGACAAAAATCTGTTTTTGACTTATTGTTTTTACCTCCACAGAACCAAACATTGTGTCGTGCTGGTAGAAATTCTTACTGAACCCTCAGGAGTGAGTAGGCTAGCTGATGGGCCTCAGATCAAGAAGATGCGCCTTGTGATTTCATGAAACATATTTACTAGACTTGGCTTATTTCAGATCATTGCTTTTTGTGCTTTTAAAACACACACAGGATGCCGGTAAAATTGTGTGTGTGTCTGTTGTGCTGATTCTTCAACTTCCCAGGCAATCCTCGATTTCTGAATATTTCTTTTCTATGAAAATCTAAAGTCACACACAATGTGATGCTCTAAAAAAATATGCTTAGAAACTTTAAGATCCATCTGTGGTTGCTGAGACTTTAATAGATGATAATGCCTAAAGTAGGATATGCCTCTTGGTAGTAAACATTAGGATTTGCCCTGGTCTCCTAGAATTTTTTAGAATGAGCATCCTTGCTCTAAAAATTCAGTTCATATTTCTGTATGATGATACTAGTGATGTGGACTGTGTCATTTCCACTGAGCCCATGAAGAAAAAGAATCTAGGAGGTGAGGTCAGTCATGGGATGAAGGGCATGATCTCTTCTCCACAGGGATGAAGGGTGTGGATCAAGGTTTCCTGTTCACTGAAACCAAACCTCCTAAAGATTTAGCATCAAATTCCAGGAGACGCAGAGCAATTGTGAATCAGGGACAAGGCCTATGGAAAGATTTCTGACAGCTGTTCGGTGACCTCATCTAGACAAACAGTCAGGAGGGCGTTCTACGACACAAGATGCCGTTTCTACACATTTCCTTCATTCTTTAGCTGTCTCGTCAGCGCCAGATAACGATAGTGTGGGAAGGTTTGGGGTGAAACACTCAATTACTCTTTAACTGACCCCCTCAAAGCTAAATGATCAGTTCTTTTGGATTCTTCTCTGTGTGGTAGTCAGAATAGTAAAATAGCAAAATAAAACATTGCAGAGGTGGCTATTATTGTTATAGGGATTATTACTAAATTATAACTTAGAGTTACGAAATGTTTGCTATGTGCTCAACATTACCTCTTTTATTGTGCTGCACCTATTTATTACTGAGGAGCTAATTATTATTATTATAATTGTCATTAAATCATAGCTAAGATTTGCCAAATTCCTGCTATATGCTGAATACCGTTCCACTTGCTTTACGTGCATTAACTGACTTAATTGTCTCAGTAATACCCAGCAGAAATAGGTAGTTTTATTAGCCCCATTTTCCAGATGTGAAAACTAAGCACAGAGCTTAACTTGCCCAGTGTTGCACAGTGCCGTATTAACTAATTAATTAATTGTATGGCACCTTATCCAGCTTCTGTCCGACTTCACACCAGAGTGAATCCAGGACACTCTGGTTACTAACTGTGTGACTCTATGCAAGTTAGACAGATCCTAAAGCCCGTATCGGAATGGATTGATCATAGAATCACCTCCTAGGATTGCTGTGAGAATTAAATGAAATTGTGACCAATGGTTACCTAGCATTTCTCATGTGCTGGGACCTGCCTAAACATTGTCTATGAACCAGTATTATCATTGCAGTTATTTTGTGATTATCATTACTGTTATCATTCAATCCATATCCTCTGTTTCTCTGTGTTCATGGACTCTTCAAGAAGCCTAAAAGGTCCTCTGATTCACCAAAAAAAGAGAGAAAAACCCTTAATTTCAGTATGATTTTCATATCCTCATTTTTTGCAAATTTCTTTAAAATATTTTTTTTCAAATCTGAAAATCTAAACAGAAAGTAAAACTTTGCATACTCTCGCCACTATAGAAACACAAAGCGAGAAGTGAAATCTCTTCATTCTTTCAATTTTCCCTCCCTGTTAATCTACCACCACTAACACCCATCCATCCATCCATCCATCCATCCATCCATCCATCCATCCATGCATCCAGCTGTCCATCCATCCATCCAATCATCCATCCATCCATCCATCCATCCATCCATCCATCCATCCATCCCTGCTTTCACTCCACAAATATATTTTGAGCCCCTCTTCTATGCCAATAATAATTTTAGGTGCTGGTGATATAATGGTGAATGAGAGAGAAAAATTCTGGCCCTCATGGAGCCTACATTCTTTTGGAAAAGGAGAAGAATTAAAGGAATAAAAGGAAACAAATCAGAATTCAGACAGTAATCACTGCTACAAAATCAGTAACCAGGACAGTGGGACTGAGAGTGATGGGGGATGGAAATATGCCTTAGACTTGATCCAGAGGACCCAGGAGGGCTGTCTGGGGAGGTGACTTTTGATGAAGACCTGAAGAATGAAAAGAGGTTGCTCTGTGAAGAACCAAGAGGAGAATTTTCCAGGGGGAGGTAACAGCAGGTAAAAGGTTTTCAAGGATCAGAATGAAGATCAGGAGTAGCTGTAATGTGGTTGGTTGGTGAGGAGGTAGAAATCTGTGAAGTTGGGGAGGTGAGCAAGAGGCAGATCCCATAGGGCCTTGCAGGCTACCATGATGAATTGGGGTTTATTGACTTGAAAAATGAAGTCCATAGGAGGCTACAAGCCTGGAGGCTCTACATACTGATTTTCAGCCTATCCTGATAAAAATTTCTAATCCACACAAAGTAACTCTGAGCACAGTCACACCTTGGATAGTCAGGGCACCTGTCTAGATCTAAGTGGACTGGGAAAAATGGAGAGTTGTGTTTCTTTTTGAACCTGAATGCAGTCAACACCCCTAGGTAACTCTTAGAATGTATATTTAGCTCTCTATTGACAGAATCTCCCATTTCTTAGCTCTCCTGGCTTCTGTCCCAAACTGGAAGGCTAGTGTTGCTATTGGCAACCAATAGTAGTGTGGGACAGAACCAGAGTGGCTTTATGGCAAGCCTGAGAAAGTCCCTCCACTAATTTCCATCTAAGTGTCTGATCCACCATGGGTCCTGTGACTCAGAGTCCTGAATTATTTACCTTAATGGGTTAAGACTAAAGGTCTTGAATCGGTTGGGCTAATGGAAGTGGTTTCCAGAGGCTAACCAAGTAATATCTGCATTTCATCAGTTGTAGAGCAGATTTTAGCCCTTGAAACACTGGTTTCCAAACACATCAGGAATTACCTGGAACTCGTTTAAAATATAAATGCCCCCTAGGTCAGCTCTAGGAAATTCTAATTCAACTGTTATGTGGTGGGCCTGGGGAATCCACATTGATACCAGGCAGGCCAACTTGATTGTGAAGCTGGTGTCTGTGAACGCACAGAGACACTGAGGTCTGGGCATGTTAAATTCTGTGTATGAGTTTGTGTTTGTGGAGTGGAGGGCAGTCTTGGCAAGGGCATCTTGGTGGGAGGGAACCTGAAGATGACAAGGGCAGAGGTACCAAGTGGATGGAGGAAAGAATGGTTGATGCAACAGGAAGAAAAAGACTTGACAGGCCAGTCTTAGATTAATCAGTGGCTTTGACCAGTGCTCAGAGCTACAGATACAAGCAACCCAACAGCAGTGTGGAAGATTTTTTCTCTTCCCACTCTGCAATCATGTCCTTCTAATTTAGAAGCGGGTCCAGTTATTCCTGGGCACCATTTGCCTTCAGAAACTTACTGGAGTCTTCAGCCTCTTCATGCACTGCGGTTTATGGCTTTGATTGCTTGTGTCATCTCAGGAGCTTTGTGTGGTGACCTCGAATCCTGGGCATTTGCCCTTTCTTTTCCACAGAGTGTCATTTTCAATGAGATAATTATGTAGAAACCCAGGAGCTCAGAAACTCCAGCTCCTGAGTGGAAGATTAAGCCACTCATTTTGAACACAGGTGCAGGGACCCTAGAAGACCCTAGAAGACACCATTGAGGACAAAGGCTCTTTCCTTCTTCGAGTTAATGCTCATTCCTGTTCTGGAGACCAAGGCGTTTCATTCCTGCTCACCATATTTATTTGCCCTGACACTCTACCTTCTGGCCTTTGAGTAACATTCTTCATTGACCTTGGAAACTCACGTTTCTTCTAGTGAGCTGAGTGCTCCGGAGGAAACATGTTTCCTCTCTCTGATCCATTTGGCTCTGGCTCAAATGTGTTCTCCAGGGGGACTAGATAGCTGGTCTTGCTTGGCAAAGTGCCTTGAAAATCCTTTTTCTCTATTCTGCAAATTGCATGTCCCAGAAAAGCAGGGAAATCGAATGTCACCCAGAACAGCTCGTGTTTGTGTTTTACTGGACATCTTTAAAGGGTGGTTGGTGCTTGGGAAAGAATTGATCTCGTGGCTTATGAAGATAAATGCTTGTTGGCTTTATGGGAAAGTGCATTGTGCTCAGTTACTTACAACTTCCTGGCACAAAGGCCTGGCCTCTGAGACAACCCCACTCATCTAAGAGATGTTGTGACCATGGGTGCATCAGGAGAATGTAAAATGGTGGGAAATCCAAGGGTTTAAGGACATAGCTCCTTCATGCCTGCAGAAACAGCCCTCCAACATTGCCAGCCTTCACCCAGGGGAAAGATGTGGAGGCTACAGGCTGGATACTCATCAGAGAAGAGAGTTATTCTAAGGTTTTCACTAATTCTTGTCATTTACCAATCAGCTCTTTCAGAAGGTTCCTCTTGACAAAATATTTTGCTCATAAAAACATCTGCCATTGGTTGGCAGTAGTCTATGCATGGGTTTAGAAAGCCACATTAACGCAGACCTGGCTCTTTAAGAATGGTGGGGGAGAGGACATGGTGTACATGTGTGACCACAGAACGTAGAGGATTCCTTGGTCAGCAGTCAGACTGGTGCTCACAGGGACGGGGGAGGGACTTTGACAGGGCACACATATGCATGCTCAAATATGCAATCCTCACAGCAATCCCGTGAGGTTGGAGTTAGCCTAAGCTTCAACTTGTACATCTATAAAATGGGACTAAATCACTACAAGGGTCATGTGGCTGGGCAAGCTCCATGTCTTACGTAATTGCATATATAATTCTCCTTTGCCCCCTCTTTTTTTTTTTAAGATTTTATTTATTTATTTGACACAGAGAGAGAGAGAGAGAACACAAGCAGGGGAAACAGCAGACAGAAGGAGAAGGAAAAACAGGCTCCCCACTGAGCAGGGAGCCTGATGCAGGGGTTCAATCCCAGGACACTGGAATCAGGACCTGAGCCAAAGGCAGACACTTAACCGACTGAGCCACCCCAGGAACTTCTACCCACATCTTTTTTTACCCAGGAAAGGCACAATTGCAAAAAACAAAAACATAAACAAACAGATAAACAGAAAACACCCGCAAATCTGGCTGGGCTGTCTGTTTCCCTTTGCTGACTCTGTTACCTCAGTGGGGGCCCTTATGTTGGGACTTCATTTCCCCCATTCTTTTTCTCAAATACGTTCATAATTCTTACAAAAGTATCAACTTCCCCCTCAAACATTTTCTTTCCAATCGGAAGGTGTGGCAGGCCGAACCAGTTTCTGCTTCAACCACTACCAGATTGGGCAATAAAAAAAGGCTGTTGCCCAACATGGGAAAAATATACTCAAGAGGAAAGAGAGCACGGTTAGGGCCCTCACAAGTGAGGACAGCAGTAAGTTGTTGCCAAGCTCCCGATCAAACAATAATAAGATAGAAGCATGAAAGAAGTTTCCGTAGAATAAATCGGTATATGGAAAGCTGTAAGGACAAAGAGCTCCGATTGCTCATTAAAGGAAAGTGGTTTGGCTGGGGGAGGGGAAAACAACCCTCGGAGAGTCATAGGCACTGAGACTGTTCTCCTCCTACTTCCTGGTTTTGTGGTCTTGGACTGGTCTTAACTTTTCTGAACCTCAATTTCCTCGTTTGCCAAATAAGAATAATGATACTTTGATTTCAGGGTTGTGGTAAAAATGAAATGAGGGGACGTGTGCAGAGGTCTGACTGTATTGCCTGAGACACGGGGCAGGGAAGCCAGGGTCCCTGGTAAGACAAGGATGGAAAGAAATACTTTCAGACTGAGAAGTAATAAAACCACGTCTCTCTAAATGGACTCTCTGGCTCAGAGGGTTTTCTTGTCTTGGCAGGTCTCTCTTTTTTGCTCCCTCCCTCTCTCTCTCTCTCTCTCATATTTTAATAAGCTTCCTATCGTCCAAGGTAAAAACAAAGCAAATTTACCAACACCAGCTTAGAGGTGGGTGAAACTCTCATGAGCTTTCTGGGGAGCTCAAAATGGATTCCTAGGGGTACCTGAGTGGCTCAGTGGGTTAAGCCTCTGCCTTCAGCTCAGGTCAATATCTCAGGATCCTGGGATCGAGCCCCACATCAGACTCTCTGCTTAGCAGGGAGCCTGCTTCCCCCTCTCTCTGCCTGCTTCTCTGCCTACTTGTTAACTCTCTCTCTGTTAAATAAATAAATAAAATATTAAAAAAAAAATGGATTCCTAGTTTTCAAGGACAAGGTTGAAGGGGACAGGGAGACCAAACAAGATGCTCGAAGATTCTGTGCCTCTCCAGCTTGGTACTTACCTGGGGGATTGTAAAGCTTGCATCTGCTCTTCCTGAAAATCACCGGACCCACTCATGAGATTTCAGATGATGCAGTTAGTCTGAAGTGAAGGAGAGCAGCTATGGAATCTCGCAGCTATGGAATTCCTCCAGTGAAACTCTTGGTCCAGAAATAGGAAGGGTTTTCCTCAGGGTATGGTACATGTAAGGCCCAGATAGAAGTTGTGAATTCCAGAAGGATGTCTTCAATGGTTTTTTTTTTTTTTTTCTTGTTTGTTTTTCTTTTATGTTTTCCAGGTACTCTCCTCTGGGTATCGCCTGCCTAATCTGTGGAAAGATCATTGCCATCAAGGACTTGGAAGTGGTTGCTAGGCAACTGGGGATGTACATGATCACGGTGATCGTGGGCCTCATCATCCATGGGGGCATCTTTCTCCCCTTGATTTACTTTGTAGTCACCAGGAAAAACCCTTTCTCCTTTTTTGCTGGCATTTTCCAAGCTTGGATCACTGCCCTGGGTACCGCTTCCAGGTAGAGAACATAAGAAATCACCTTTCTTTCTCTCTGCTCATTCCTTTCCCCTCTCTGCCACTTCCCCTTTGCAAAACTCTTTCATCATAAAGTTCAACGGGAATGAGTTTCACGTATTATTAAAATACTTCTGAAAAAGGTAACTGTTATGTATTTTTGGCTCCTAGGAACTCAGGAGCCTTCTGATGAACATGTTTGCTGATAAGCAACCATCCTGGAAATACTTAATATTAAATTTCCCAGACGAATGCATGCTGTTTATCTGCCTGTCTAATTTGGCATACCTAGTATTGATTTCATTTTAAATGTTTTCCAAAAGGATGTATCAGGATGTTAAGCTATTTAAGAAATTCTCTCACCTGTGATTTGAAAAATGCTATCACAAAAGATCACTCCTTTGGAGTCATTTTTCAAAAGTAGAAAAAGTGAGCTTTTTCATGGCAAATGTGTTCAGTGAGATGTTTTTTAAAAAACCAAACCAGAAGTCAGTCAAGTCTGTGACTTCTGTATGAACTTCTAGTGGACCATTCTGCCCCAGTGATTTTGAGAAAATCAGGTTGGCATTGATTCAACTTGACATTGACTGAGAATCTGTTCCTTCTTCGTTAACTAAGTTCCCAGGCATCTGAAGCCAGTGAGGACTCCAGAGATACACGGAGGAAAAAAATATATTTTTTAGATATCTTCTGAGACTGAATTTAGCAAAAACAAACAAACAAAAACAGATACATAAGAAACACCTGGCAATTTAGAATTTCAAAGATTAGAAGAGTTTTATTGTTTCAGCCCGCACTAGTTACTGGTATTTCTGCACAAAACTAGGGTCATGAAACTAAGACTGAGAGGCAGGTGGGAGGGAGGCAAGCCAACTCTGCAACCACTAGCTCAGCATTGTCTCTGGAGTCACAGGTGGAAGGTCCTTGTTGTCGAGCCTGTGACCATGCTCTGCAGGTGGGATGGCCACTCTGTTGTGACACAGCATGACAGTTGTCCCAAGGCTACTGAGAAGGCAGTCACCTTTTCCCGACAGGCCAATAGTGGTGACCACCTGAGAAACCAAATTTATACTTCCATCTTGCACATCAGTGAGATTTTGGTAGGAGTAGAATGTGGGATTTCAGAAGATGCTAAAATATATATATATATAATCCCGGGGATCTAGATTCTGCATTCAGTTTCCCAAGATGAAGGGAAACACCCCAAAATTTCCTTTGTCCCTCTTGGTCTGATATATTTCATATGGATAAGTATCTTTATCCATAAAGATCCCCCTCTCTTTGGAGAAAAAGTAAAATTCCATCCCCCCGAACAATATGTTTAGTTTTATATTTGTTTTCTGTTTATGAGTGTGGTGTTTGCCCATTGTGAAAAAAGCCAGACAGTGAATAGAGTTTTGAAGAAGAAAATGAACATTACCAGTTCTTCTATTACCCAGGAATAATTAATAGTAACCCTTTTAGTTAATCTTAATAGTTCTATATTTTTCCAGTTCGTACCATGTATAGGTGTTATAAATTGCTATCACCAGTCAACCTATCATAAAAGTTCTGTCAATATGATCTCCCCACTCTTTTTAAATGACGTAATAATACCCTGTGGGTGCCACAACACAACCCCACCTCCACTGTGTGATATACATGTAAAGTGTGTTTACTAAAGCAAGGCTGTGACAAGCATCCTTATAAACACATCTCTGTAAGCTTGTTTGATGATCCCCTCAGGATAATTTATAGAAGTAGAATTTCTGAGTCCAGTGGTAAGTACACTGTATGTTTGAAAACGTACCACCAGCTTGCTGCTCAAAAAAGTCGTTAGTGTAGGTCCGTACTAATGGGGTGTGTGAGACTGCCTTTTCCCATCTATTCACCAGCACTAGATATTATCACTTTATTAATTTTTCAATCTTATTGGCAAAAAATGATCTCACTGATTTTGCATTTCTTTGATTATTAGTGAGGGGAAACATCTCTTCGCCTTCTTATTGACCATCTTCCCCTCCTCTATCTGACCTTGTGAATTGTTTGTGATGGTCATTTCCTATTGGGGAATGCATCCATTCCTGATTGGCTTTAACTCTCTTCATGTATAAAAATATTAACTCATGTGTCCCATGTTGCAAATGATGTTCCTCTCTGTCTGACACTTGTCTTGAAAATTTGTCATGCTTTTGCCCCTAGAAGTTTTTCAATTTGTTTATCATTGAAGTCGTCAGTATTTTCATTTAGTATTTGGAATTTCGATTTTTTTCCTCAGGAAAATCACTACCAAAAATGATAAAATATTACCTTATATTTTCTTCCAATGCCCTTGTGGTTTTGATCTTTAAATCTTTCAAAAAATATTATTACCTTTCCTTTGAATGTCTAGACAGTTTCCCCAGTACTTTTAATTAGATAAAGTAAATCCTAAAGGCATATGGGTAGCCCAAGTTTATATTTATTTATTTATTTTTAAGATTTTATTTATTTACTTGACAGAGAGAGATCACAAGTAGATAGAGAAGCAGGCAGAGAGAAAGAGAGGGAAGCAGGCTCCCTGCTGAGCAGAGAGCCTGATGCGGGACTCGATCCCAGGACCCTGAGATCATGACCCGAGCCGAAGGCAACGGCCTAACCCACTGAGCCACCCAGGCGCCCCCCAACTTCATATTTAAATCAGACAGATGCTTGGGTTATCTGGCCAAGGCCATGAATGCTAGACACATTTCTCCTCCTTACCCTGTATTTCAAGTGAATTAATCTTTGGTTAAACTGTGGCTTTTGCCGGGATGTGGAATTTCATTTGTTAAAAGAAAACACATTTAAAGAAAAATCTGTGGCATGAGTCACATACTTAGAACTAACTCTGCCATTATGACCAGAGGGAAAAAACACAAAGCCACAGGATGGCCAGCTAACTATTCTTTCTACCTCCTTGGACCCTGATGGAAGAAGTAGAAGGAGCTGACTCCCTTTTCTCAACAGGCTGGTGTCAGGGAGGACTGATGGAAGGGGGCAGCCTGGGACACTCCTCTCTGCATCCTGCTGACATCAGTCCATGCTGTTGAAACTACTCTGGGAAAAGAGAAGAAGACTATCAAGTATCTGCTAGTTATTATAAGCAATATTTGAAAGCTATCATATGGTCATTGAGACAGGAGCCAAAAAACCCATGTCAGAATGTCAGATGGGGCAGGAAAGAGTTAAAATTCTCAAGTTCCCGTTTGGATTGGTTGAGTATATATGAATTTTGAGAATATTTTCATGATTTACCAATTATTTTCTCCGATCTGTTTAATTATCTGAAGACCTCTTGATGACATTTTGGGAAAGTGGATACAATAATAAAAATTGACATATTCCAGTCCTCCCAGAAATGTGCTCAGACTCTACCATTTAGAATCCCAGCCACCTACCACAGCTGCTGTTTCAGACTAGTCAGGGTGTCCTGCCAACCCTTCAAAAGGGTCCGAACAAAGGGTGGGGTGGGGGAGTTTCGTTAAACAGTTAGGACAGCCAACTGGGTAGAAGGTACAAGAGGGCTCCAAACATTCATTTCCTCTACCTAAGACGAAGAAGGAGGCATGAGACCCCTGGCCTGAAATCACGAAGAATGTTCCCAGAAGATGACTCTGGCTTCCTTAAGGTTATTACTGGGAGCCTGTGGGTTAGTGGTTTAAGAAGATGCCGACTTAGGTGACCCTAAGTTTAGAGTTTCCGGTTTCTGTTTCTGAGTAGGCCTTGGAATCTGCATTTTCTATAGCTCCTCTGAAGCCATAGAAAGCTTCTCCCACTCTTGGAGTAATGGAAACCTCTGGCAGGGGTCTATGTTAAGCTTGGCGGGAGCCCTAATTCTGACTAGTAGAAGGAGGGAACCGGGACTAAGCCTGTCAATGCATGACAGAAAAAAGTATGTCTGCACCCAATTCAGTTTGCTAAGGTTTGAATGGAAAAAAAGGCCCCAAAAGCAAAACATAAAACAGGACAAACAAACCCCAAAGAGAATGGGCCACAAAGCACTCACATGGCAATTCAGGTGTTCTACGTTTCTTTCCATATTACTTAAATTTTGAAGCAAATCCACCTACCCCCCCCCACGCGCCTCTCTCCACATGGAAATAATATTTTGGCCGTCAGCAACTTTTATCCTTACAGGTCTCCTAATTTAAAAGACACACAAACATGTCAGGAGTTCTGGCCCTTGAGGCTGGGTCATGTGGTGATGAATTCCCGTCCCAGGCCTGGGATGAGAGTGGGAGAGTCACTCTGTCCACACCGAGTCTTTAATTAGCTAGTCAGACTATATGCTTTTTGCTCTATATTGTTGCAAAGACTGTACAGTTGGCCAGTGACCACGTATTAGGGAGTTGTAGTGTCTGTGAGGGTCCCTAGTGAATTTCTAGAAGCTCAGGTTCAGGCTAAATGGTGTTTCACATGTTTGTCCAGCTTTCTCAAAATTAGCTCAGGGCAATTCCCAGAGTCTGGAGGCAGCCCATGTAGTCATCTTGTTGGAAAGTGTTTCCAGCATGAAATTACGGGTCATTCAAAAATCTCTCTTTCCACTTCACTGTTGACAGCTTATTGTTTTCTGACACGTTGTTTTTTTTGCAGCTCAATGAATGTGGGTAATCAGATGGTCTTTAATATAAGAGGGACACACTGATCAAAGGAACAAGAATTTAAAGTTCTAAATAGATCTCAAAAACCAACAAAAAGAGCTTGCTACTTATGAGCATCTTAATAAGACTGAATTTGAAACGCCAAACAGCTGGTCTCTAATTTGGCTCTGGGCACTGTTTTTTTCATGTCACATTGCTTGATTGGAACAAAGAACAAACACTTTGTGGTGGCATTTCAGTTTGAGTTTTGTCCTGCTTCTCTACAGCAGATATAAACTCTTGTGTTTCTCTCTCTTGGTTCCTTAGTGCTGGAACTTTACCTGTTACCTTCCGTTGCCTGGAAGAAAATCTGGGAATCGATAAGCGCGTGACCAGATTTGTCCTCCCAGTCGGAGCAACCATCAACATGGACGGTACAGCCCTTTATGAAGCGGTGGCCGCCATCTTTATTGCCCAGATGAACGGTGTTGTCCTGGATGGAGGCCAGATTGTGACTGTGAGGTGAGTGGGGATTGGGTGGAGGAGGCACTGAAATGACCTTTTGTCCTCCCCCCTTCCACACTAACTCCATTTGATGGGGCCGCTTGAATTTCAGGTCCCCTGGTGGAAGAATGATGAAGGAAATAACACAGAAGGGGAGTTATTGGCAGTCTCAAAGGGAAAATATTGTGACAGGAAAGAAGCAGACTCATACTTGGGCCTTCTGTTTGTATTGCACATGTGAAATTGGTTTGGAAGTTTGGTATTACGTGATTTTTAACAATCCTGTGATGTTGCAAGGCAGTGACTTCTACATCCATTTAATAGATTGGGAAGCACAGGCTTCCAGGGACAGGGTGGTTGGTGAAGGCTACCCCGTTAATGAGCCAGGAGGGCTGTAACAGGCGCCGACATCAGCTGACTCTGACTCCACGTTTCCTTTCTTTAAAATCTGTTCCCTTCAGCATTTCAGAGGGTGATGGCAGAAATAACCAAACACTGGAAGGAAGAGATTTCTCAATACAACAGAAACCATTTTATTACAACTAAGTAGCAAATTTAGATACGTACGTTTTACTAAATCTGTTTTTACCCTATGTATTCATCCTTGAAGAAATTTAGGAAGAACGCTTTCCCAAGAGATAATTAACAATGCATTGCTTCTCTGTAAACTTACAGATCACACTTACTTGCATTTGCTAATTTCTTGAATGCTTACAGCCACGCTGTGAGACACAGGACTTGTCTTAGCTCAGGCTGCTATAACAGCATACCACAGACCCACGGGTGCTTAGACAACAGACATTGATTTCTCACGGTTCTGGAGACTGGGAGGTCCGCAATGAAAATGCTGGCAAACTCAGTTCCTGGTGACTGTCCTCTTCCTGGCTAGTGTTGCCCTTCTTGCTGTTTGCTCTGGCCTTTCCTTGGCAGGTGGAGAAAGAGTGAGCAAGCTTTTGTAGGTCTCCTCTGATAAGAGCTAATCCCCTCATGAGGGCACCACCCTCATGACCTCCTTACCACCGCCCCTTACCCCTCACCCCCCAACCCCCCACCCCCCCACCCCGCCAAAGGCCCTGCCTCCAAACACCATCACCTTGGAGATTAGGGCTTGGACAAATGAATTTGATAGTGCGGGGACACAACTCAGTCCATAGCAGCACTATAGGGGGGCTCAGTTTCCTCATTGGGTATATTGGGGACATCCTAGGGGGTTAAGTGTATTATCCCTGGGACATACTCACCTGTCAATAAATGTTAGCTACTAGTATTACTGTATTAGTGATGCTCAATAACATTCAGTACTTCTAGAATACGAAAGAAGAATGTGACGGTGGTGTAGTGAGTGCCATGATGTCACTCAGGGAAAGCGTGCTTCAGATCCGGGTATCACGCCTTCTGAGTCACGTGGTCACAGAATGCACATAAGACTGCCAACCTCTCTTGCTTTAAAACTCAGAGACCAACAAAAGGAAAATCCCTCCTTTTGAAGCCAAGTGAGATGATTTCTGGTCCCTGAATTCTTGGCCCCGAGGGCAGCCACACTTACCACCAAGTTCACACCGTTAGATGAAAACTTAAGAGACGGGAGGATGGACTGGCGACCAATGATTGGGATTGATTAATGCAGAGTTTTCCGTGTTGGAGGGATCGGGGATGGGGGCATCGGGGGCCCACACAGCATTGGAATCAAGCAGATGAGTGTCCCGAGCCCAGCAGATGGTGGCCAAGCAGTTCAATGTTTCTCCATCCATTCGGTTCGTGGTTTCCCCCGTGGAGAGCAGAGGCAACCATATGTACCTTGCAGGGTTACTGTGAGGCTCTGCTGTGACAATGTGTGTGTCATGCTCTGTACTGCGTCCAAGAACCAGCCCTGGAGAAGTGAGCCAGGGAGCGGAAGGACGGGAAAAGCGGAAAGGGATGGAGAGATGGAGGAGAGATCACTGTCCCCGGGAAGCTGTTGCAGGCTGAAGGGAGAGTAGGGGACCAGCTTGCAGGAAGAATATCCTTTATAGGCTTTTGTCTCGCAGCCCACAGGGGCCCAGACCATGGGGCCACAGCGCAGAGGGATGTATAAGAATGACTCATAACAGAAGCAACTGATGTTGTAAATAAAACGGCTGAGGCCTTGACTGTTAGAACTTGGCAAGTCCCCCTTTCCTGATGTTCTATCCATGCCAGGGAAATGGCAGAGAAGTCCCACCTTCTAACTCTCGGGGCTTTAGGGAAGTTTTTATTTGCAAAGCGGCCTCACCCTGCCCAGACTTCCTGATAACAGGAACGGTTCACATTTACTGGGGGCTTGCAATGTGTCAGGCCTCTTCTGTGTGCTTTCTGTTTATTAGCTCCTGATGACGCTTTCTTAAAGATAAGGGAATCATGGCACAAGGAGGTAAAGTAAGTTGCTCAAAGTCCTGTAGTTAATAAGTGACAGAGCTGGGATTCGAATTCAGGTTGTTCCCTTCCATAATCTTCATCAATACCCACTCTATACTCTAACCTCCCATGACCCAGAAGGACCAAAAAAAAAAAAAAAAATGGAGTTCTTTAAGCCTTGATAGCAGCGCCACATTGATGGGGGCAGAAGAGTACAGATGGGTTCTGTTGATCCCACCTAGGGGAGGTGTCCTACACCTGGAAGGATGGCAGTATGGAAAGACCAGTGCAAACCACAGAACCTCCTAGGGTCTTCCTGTCCTCATATGTAAGATTAGGTAAATTTAGGTCCCTCCCCATGGTAAGACCCAGGATTCTGTGGTTGGTCACAGCAATGGTCTGAGATCAGTTAAACCAGTTTGGGAGCCCGACTCTTAGTTTGGAGCTCGAGGACCTACTCTAGAAACCCTAGCTTTGTCTAACTACAAATAAAGCACCCACTTTTTCGTCACTGTGCCCACAAAAGCAAGTTGGGAATCTACATTTTCAGAAGCATCTTTCCATTTAGAAATGACAACGTTCAGAAATGGCATGAGAAAAGAGGAGGAAAAAGCGACTGCCCTTTGCTGGGCCACAGAGACCCCCTGGTGTCTAGACAAGGCACTTGAACCCTAGATTGAACCCTCTTCCAGAGACAACTTCAAAACGGTACTGGGTGTGCTCTTGGCTTTGCAAATGATGAGAGGCTTTAGAAGGAAAACCTCCTGTTATTGCATTATCTCTCCTTGGCGCCTTCTTTCTGAATAATGTATTTTCCAGTCCATGGTGAAATGTCCAGGCGTCTGAAGCTTAATGTCATTTGGAATCTGTTGATTTGTTCCCCCGATGTCCACTCAATCGGGTCTGGATATTTGCTATTCTGAGTTCTCATGTTAACATTGGCAGTGGCCTCCTCAGACTCTTGCCATGGAGTCCAGATGTCTCTGGGGCTCCCAGAGACATAAAGGCGTAAGCAGAAATGAATGCAGTGGTATTCCCATGGGAGGATTAGGGTGATTTGTTTTCCTTCTTTATTATTTCCCTGCCTGCTTGAGAGCGATGCTTACCTTAGTTGAGCCCTGTGATATGTTAGGCTAATTGGCTGTCCTGCTGAGCAGAAGGCTACAATCCCTGAATTTATAAACTCCCACCACAGCTGAGTAGAATCCAAGGAGATCCTAATTCCCAGGTGCTGGCACTCTAGATTTCTCTGTTCTTTGAGAAACAAAAGAAATTTTATGACTGCCGGGAAAATTGAAGCCAGGGATGGTCTTGCCAAGTCCTCTCTCTCTTCCCCTGACCCGGTCTTCTCTGTTCGCTCAGCCTCACGGCCACGCTGGCCAGCGTCGGTGCAGCCAGTATCCCCAGCGCGGGCCTTGTCACCATGCTCCTTATCCTGACGGCTGTGGGCCTGCCGACGGAGGACATCAGCCTGCTGGTGGCCGTGGACTGGCTTCTGTAAGTGCCTGCCGAGGGGGCTGGGCTGGGGATGTGAGTCCAGCCTCCGGGGGCTGCACCAGATGCAAGGTTGCAGCCAAGGTCTTTGCAAGTCCCCATGACAACTTCTTCCCTCCCTCCTTCCCTCTGACATTTACTGAGTGCCTCATTGGGAACAGAAGGTGAAAAAAGCATGCTGAGGACCTCACAGTCTAGTGGAGGCATCAGATAAATTACAATACAAAGTGAAAAGCCCAGCAATAAGGAACCTGCCACGGATGCACGGGGAGTCCCGGGACATTAGGCTGAATGAACAAAGCACAGAGGATCCCATTTTTACGAAGCTGCAGGAAAAGCAATATAATCTTGGCAATAAAAAGAGATCAGTGGTTGCCTGGGCATGGACGGGGTGAAGAGACTAATTGGGAAGGGGCACAAGGAAATCATTTCAGGTGGTAGAAATGTTTCATAGGCACAGGTACACACAGGTGTCTACGTTTGTCAAAACTCATCAAACCACACACTTAGCATGAGTGCCTATTACCTTATGTAAATTATAACTCAATAAAGTAGATGAGAATAGCTCATGTAGGGGCGCCTGGGTGGCACAGTCAATTGAGCATCTGACTCCTGATTTTGGCTCACATCATGATCTCATGGTCCTGGGATGGAGGCCCACGTCAGGCTATGTGCTCAGAGGGGAGTCTGCTTGAGATTCTCTCTCTCGCCCCTGCCCCTCCAGCTATTGCTGGTGTGGTCTCTCTTTCTTACTCTCGCTCTCACCCTTGCTCTAAAATAAAGAAAGAAATCTTTAAAAAAATAGAGCACACAATAAAAGGATGTGCTAGAAAGAGGCACTCACCCCAGTCTTGGATGGAAGGGCAGAATGGAGGAATCAGGCAATAATGAACATGGCGACTGAATTTGCCTGGGTACTAGATGCCAGCCACAGCACCAAGCATTTTACATCTTCCACTTTCTAACAACCCTGAGGGTTTGGTATTATTACTCTTGGTGTATAGATGAGGAAACTGAGGTATAGGGAGGCAAAGTGACTTGAGAGTGAGGAGAGATTTGAGTCCAGTTTGGCTTGGTTTGGGAGGCTGCTACATTCTTCATCATGGCCGTATTCAAGAAGGCAGTGAGAGCTGAGCTGAATTGTAACTGGTAGGTAGATATAGATAGGGGAGGAAGCAGGGCATTTCAGTCAAGGCCAAGGCCTGCCTGTGCAAAGGCACTGAGGCAGCAAACAGTGTAAGGACCTATGAGTGGTTTAGTAATACTGGAGCACAGAGTGGGAGGCAGGGTCTGGTGAAAGGGGGGGCAAAATGGAAACCTGGCATGGCCATGCAGAGAAGTTCGAACTTGACTGTGTCCACATAGCTCAGCTATCTTTCCCAGTATATTTACCAGTGAAGGGCATTTTCATACTGTAAGACACTCACTGCCCATTCTCGGGGCAAGTCTAGCCAGATGGCCCCCAACAGGGAGATGGGAATCAATCCTTGCTAAGGGCCTACTCAGTCTCTGATGTTCTGTGTGGTATGCACTGATGTTTCCTGTCCAGTCTTGGAGCTAAGCGACAGGGGCTGGGGGATGCTGTTGGGTTCAATGTCAGGGACACAGAGGTCCAAGGCCAAAGTGGCCACACAGTTTTTTTAAACTTCTCTACATGGCAGGGGCAATTGTTCTGACATCTATTGGCATAGATTTTAAGAGCCAAAATCCATCTTCAGTGCATTTGAGTTTCCTGCCTCTAAAACAACAGTTCCTTCCCCCTCCCTTCGCCCTTCCGAAGGGAAAAACATGCCCGTGACTGAAGGGAATGACATCTGGCAAGCTGGAAGGAAGACTCACCTCTCCACAGAGCTTGCCTGTTGTCAAGATTTAGGTTAGAATAGAGAAGTGCTCCCCAGAAGTAATCTGTACACCTCGGGAGGGCTGCAAGGAAGGTCATGATCTTCCTGACTGGATCCTCATCGCCAGGGAAATGCTCCCAAAGTACCTTTAGAGGGAAGGTGAAGAGTAAGCAAAATAGCCTCTTCTCTGTTGCTGCTAGCCTCTCTCAGGGGCTGGAGGTGGGTCCTCTGCACTAGCTCAGTTGTTCTGGGAGCCTGTGCTAGCCCCAAGGCAGCTTTTCTCATGGTGTCTGTCAGACGAGGTGGTCATCATGGCGGCTGAGATTCCACAGTGGTTTATGGGTGGAAGGATTGGGAGGGAATGGGATGAAGGAGACAAAGGAGTGGGGCTTTGGTGGAGAGGATGACAAAAGGGAAGTGAGGGCATTGGCAATACTTTAGGATCAGTCGGAGCTCAATACATGTGTGCTAAATTTCACCACAGAGTTGCTGTGTGATAACCAGGGGCCTTTCCACACAGGAGGAAAGACCGAGGAAGCTATTGAAATGAACTGTGTTTCCCCTGTGACTTTCACTTCCAGAGTGCTCTGCCCCTTGGCTCCTTGAACCCCCGGAAATGGCATACTACTCTTGTCTACATTACCTGTCTCTTCTTGGGCTTATGTCTGAGGCCTGAAATCCACCATTAGAGACTGATCTTTTTATAAAAGATCATTGCAGAGATAACCTTCCCTCATGATCATGCAAATGCCTTTCTTTGAGTGAAAAAATCTGGAAATGGAGAAAGGGAGCTGGTACTTGGTGGATTCCGCCATTTTCTTTACATGTGGTAATGATTAATGCCAGAAGAGCCCTAAGGAGTGTTTCACAGATGACGAAACCAGAAATCAGAAGAGTTAAGTGTCTTGCCTGTGGGCACAAGAGAGCTTGGGTGGTCAGGTCAGGACCCTTTACCACTACCCCCATCCCTGACACAACTTCCTACTTGACCAGGCAGATCTAGCGGTGGGCAGAAAGCAGAGAGGCGCTCAGTCAGAAAGGTTTGGGGAAGACAGACCTATTAGGGTCACCCCCAGTTCCACAGAATAACCAGGGAATTTTTCGTTTGACCTGGTTTTTTTTTTTTCCTCCTCCCCAGACTAAAACAAAACATCAGAAAAGCCTAAATGGGGACAAATGGGGTCCAGTCAAGGTTTCTGCTACTCTGAGAATTCAAGCCCTCCAGCCATTGTGGGCGCTGGACTTCTTGGCAGTCATTTGCTTCCAAGCCTGTTGGATGAGAGCCATTCCATGAAACGTCTAAGACCCTACCCACTTCTGACCTAAATGCTAGCGAATGGAATAGGAGAGCTGGGTCCTCCCCATCACCCCACACCAGCGCTCACATGTTCGTACTTGCGCCAAGAGCAGGGCGTCCTAACTCCAGGGCAGGAACGTGCCAGCAGAAGGGAGTTGGCTGAACCCAAAACTGATGATACAGTTGGATTAACTATATTGATGAAACTCTATATGAAAAAACTCAATCCCAGGCTGGCGTGGGAAGGAAGGAACAAATGAAGAGCTGTCTTCTGGTTCTGGGGTTGGATCTCAGGTGCGGGAGGGGGCGGGGGCTCTGTGCCCAGAGAAAAGAAAGCAAATAGTCAGGAGCCCTGGATCTGAGCTCCGCACTTACTCTTTGTGTGACTTTGAGCAAGTTACCCTCCAGACTTCAGCTCTGTCATGTGAACAGTGAGAATAATGACTTGTCAGCTTAAAAGCAGAGTCTAGACTCCATGCCCTTGAGTGCCCTACTGGTTTTAAGACCTGAACTAGGATTTTGCGGGTGATGGATGTTTGTATACAAATAAGCCTGAACGTTCCTTTTAAGAAGAGGGGGAAAAACAGGGAGGGTAGAAGAGCCTGGGAAAATGTGTGTAAGGGTCTGTAGCTAGGTCAGATCTGCTTTGAATTAGTAATGGCGGCACATTCTTGCTCACCAGCAAGTGGAGCTCTGGAAACACACTCTTGGTCATGGGCTCTGTGGCCACTGGGTGCCCGTTACAGTGTGAGTAGGGTCAGGGGGAAGAGGTGACTCAGATGTACAGGGGGAGGCTGGCCATTCCCTAGTGAAGTAGTCAATGGTGGGGGTGGGGGGGGAGTAGAGAAAAAGAAAACGTGAGGGGATTTTCTTTTTTTTCTCTCCAGGCAAAGCTTGTAAGCTCTCATAACTCTAGCAATTTTTCAATTTAAAACCAAACAAAGCCTGCAGTGACATTTAATGTGCCGCAGTGCCTGCCAGCTGCCGGAGACTGGCCAGCCTCATTACTGCCCGCCAAGCCCTGGATGCTTTTCGATGGGCAGGCTTGGCTGCTCTGTAAATGTCATGGTGAAAACGAAGATTCTGGGCCCCGAAAACTGCCGGAGTCCTCGAACACCGGATGGGCGGGGCTGGTAAAACCAGAACCTTCCCCAAGGTCCAAGAAGCCCTTTGTGTCAGGAATCCTCAGCACCTATTTCTAAGAGAACTTGCTGACACCCCCGTCTCTTGGAGGGAAGCAGGAAGGAGCCAGTACCAGGAAGAGGTAATAAATAACCAGGTCTGGCCACAGGTGGCAAAAGGAAAGCCAAAATACAGTGAAACCCAACGGGATCCATGACCCACTTATCACGTAAGATTGCTGGAGAGATCATTTCTTGGGACATATTTACTAGCTGGGGGACAGAGTTGAAATTGAACTTACTAGAAAGACTTATGGCCTCCCTCCTGCAGGGGGAGCTCCGGAACTCCCTGTTAGCATCCCTCCCCAGAGGGACTAGAGCAGTGATGCTCAAGCTTGAGCATGCGCCGAGATCTCCTGGAGATTCGGGAGGTCTGGAGTGGGGACCAAGAATTAGTATTGCCAGTGATGCTGAGGATACAGGCCAGGGACCTCACTTCCAGAAGCCATGGATTAGAGACAGGGAAGGGAGAGTAGGAGTCCCTGATTTGGGGATACCAGCACTTCGATTCTTTTTCAAGCAGGGCTTCAACTCATGACCCTGAGATCAAGACCTGAGCTGAAATCAAGAGTTGGATACTTTACTGACTGAGCCACCCAGGCACCCCTCAGTTCTTCTCTGAACACCAGTTGGCCGTTCTCGCATCTAGTCAATAAAAACGATGGAAAGGACTCAGGATACCAATAGCTCATACTCAGCAAGTACCCCTTTAATATTAGACAGTATTCTAAGCACTTTACTTGGACCTGTTTAAAAGTTGCCCCAAATCACGAGGCAAGTAATGGTATTATCCCCATTTAACGATTGAGGAAACAGAGGCTCACGGAAAAGTAGCTTATCCTGATTGAGTGTATGTTGAATGGCTGATCTGGGACTCAAACCCAGATGATCTGGCTGTTCCTTGAGGGTCTGGGCCCATCCACCTGGATTCTTGTTCTCTTATTCGAGACACACGCATACACGTATACACACAGAAATGGTTGAAGCCCTATTCCGTGTCTGGTAGAAGAAGAAACGAGTTCCTACATCTGCCATAGCTCTGAAGATTCTAGGGGCTTATGTTTAAATATTTGCTTTGATTTTCCAGTCCCATAGAATTCTCTCTATGTTACCCATTCTATGTCGACCTTGGGATGGGTTGTGACCCTTTCTCCTAAGTCCTTCCCTCTCCTAACAAAGCATCCCTGGCTCAAGGCGGTGAAACTACAGATCAGGGGTGCGGTGGGGGTGGGGCTACAGTTCTGCACAGCAAAATCAATTTTTAAAGTATCACAAAAGAAATACGGAAAAACAAGGGGAGGCGCAAAGCTCAGGAGAGTGATAAGATGAAAATGAGAAAATGTCCCTTTATCTACAATTGAATCTTGAGTTTAGTTTCACTGAAGTAATCACTTAGTTTCAGGTAGCCTGGAAACAATATGAGGCACCACTTTTCTTTTCAAAGAAGTCCTTTAGTGCCCTCCCCAGTCTCCTCTCCCTGCTCTGTTTTGCCCTTCCATCCCTGTCTCTCTATGCCTTGCCCTTCCCTTCACCTTGTGTTCGCCCCCAGCAATCAGGACACCTCTCTGGTTTTTGAAGGCGAGGTAATTTAGGCTGTCTGCGTCTCCTTCCTCCTCCCTCTACATCTTGCCCTGGTCCTAACTTCTCACCGCCAAGACAGCCAGCCAGACATTTGCCGAACAGAGAGACAATTCTCTTTCTAGAGTTTTTCCGTCCTCTTCAACAACCCATCCTTGCCCTTCCTCCCTCACATGCCTGCCCACCCCCCTCCCTCCACCTTGCCCATGTCACCAACCGAGACCACGTGGTATCAGCACTCAAAGAGCTGATGGTCTAGTAATGGGGACAGATGTGGTTAAAAAAAAAAAAAAATCCCAGCCGAGTTGTGCTAAGTGCAAAAAGAAGAGTGTGCAAGACTTGGTGGAGGAAACAAAAGAGGAAGTGGTTTACTCCCCTTTTCACTTGGACTCCTGAGGAGGAGGAAGAGGAGGAGGAGGAAGAGAAGGATGAAGAGCCTGACTGGGTTTGTATCCTGTGCTCTTTTATATGCAGAGTTTGGCAGAGGCCCCCTTGATGACAGACGTTCAGGACACATTAGCACTTACTATCTTCTCAACATGCTTGGAAGGAGGGATTATTTCCACAGTTGACAAATGAGAAAGCTGAGTAGGAAAAGCTACGTTCCTTGCCCTGCTAGAGCCAGGATCGCAGCCCGGGCTCCCATCCAAAGTTCACGCTCTTCCCCAATGCTTCGGCGGGCCCTCCTTCCCTTCTCATCCCCATGTGGCTTTAGCCTTCTGATGGTTCGGGTCGTGCCAGCTGTCTTAGGTCTGGGGCCTCGGTGACCCCTCTGCCACGCTGTGCACCCTGCATTCTAAGAGGCAGACATGATGGTTTGTGTCTGAATGCTAAGTTGAATCACATGAAATTGCCAATGTTTGGCTTTAGGGAACTGTCAAAATGGCAATTTCATATGGCTCAGCCCAATACAGGGAACCAGATGGATTTTGGGTGACCTTGCTCCCTTGGCTCTGTTAGTTCATGAGAACCAGGACTGTCAGACAATTCTAACACCCTCCTGCCAGTGGATTTAGATCAAGAGATAGAAAAGAGAGAAAGAGGACCGTGGCAATTGCCTTTCTCCCAGGGAAGCAGACCAGGTTTTTTAGTGTGAATAACGAAGGCAAGCCCATCTTTTGTCTTTGATTCCTGGTGGCCCCAAAGCTAGAGGACCTGTGGGGAATCCCCTTCAGTGAAAGATTCTGACCTCCTCCCCCGGTCTCCTCATCACAGTTCTGATACACAGTGTCCAGACCCAAGGATAGCATCAAGCACTCCAAAATTCTTTTTACCAAGTAACCTTGAAGCACTTGAGGTCAGCAGGGTTTCCTGAACAGTCAGGACTGGTTGTGAGACAAAATGAAAGTATTTGCCTGTGGAGAAATTTCCACGTGGGAACCGCAAACTCCCATATCCTGCTTTTAGCCAGACTTGGACTTTCCCAGAGTTGGTCAGACATTCCCCCAGTGGCCTCTGCAGCAAACTAAAAATTCTATCTCCTGTCTCCCTCCATCGTCCCTTCCCTCCCTTCACCTTCTCAGTCAGTTGTCTTGAATACATTGATAACAAATAATGGCGCCACTTTCTCTTTCTCATTCAGTTTCTTATCCATGGTGAGCCATCTTCTCTCTCTGCCTCTGGCTTGTACCTGCCCTTCAGTAATGGCCTCTCTGTCGCTAAGACCAAGGGGCACTTTTACTTTTCTTCCCTGACCTCTAGGCTGTAACTGACATTCTCCACCACACCTTTATTTTTGAAACACGCTTCCCCCCAACTCTTCTATTTTTCTTCCATCTTTACAGACTCTTATGCCTGTGCACATTCGTTGACTCTTGGTCACCCTCAGGGTCCTAGACAAGACTGCCTGCTCTTCTCACTCTCCATTCCCTCCAAGGATGGACCAACACACCTGTGCGTGGCATCCACCCATCGCCTCTTTAGGTGTCGACTCCTAACTCATTATGTCTCTCCTGATAGTCCATATTCCCAACCACTTGTGGGACCTCTGCTTTGCTGGCTCCCAGATTTCAGACCTGGTATGTTCAAGCTGTATTGAGAACATTTCTCATCCCAACCTTTTGTATGCCTTACATATGGTGGCACTGCTCACAGACTGCCTAAAACCAGAAACCTGAGAGGAACACTTGACTCTTTTCTCATTTATTTTCTATAACCAGTCAGTCCTCAAGTCCTGTAATTCTGTCTTGTAACCTTCCACCACACCTTCACTAAGCGGATTTTGCTCTTTCAGACTTGCTCTCCTTCAGACCATTCTTCATACTGGAACAAGCATGGTCTTGCTCTCCAGTGACTCCTCATCACTCTTGGGATAATGACCTGACTCTTGAACTTGGCTGACAAGGCCATACACGATTTGGTCATTTCTTACCTTCTGCCTCTCATGCTACTCATTTGCCTCCTGAATGTTCTTAGGTGTTCTTATCCCCTCAATTTTACATTATTAATTTCTTTTCTGCTGCTTTATCTCAGACTTATCCTTAGGACTTAACTTGAGATACTTCTACTCAAGTCTTTCCTGGGGCCCAAGCATAGTTAAAATGTCCTACCTACAAAATCCCACAGCACCCAGCACTTATTCCTACAAGAACATTTATCTCACTCTGTGGGGGACACAGAGAAGTAAAGAGAGTGTGGGTTCCAGTGGGAAGAGGAAGCATGGGAAGGGCTTTTTCTTGTTCTTTGTTGCCAGCGCACTGGACATAATGTCCTGCCCACATTAAGATGCTCATTGTGCATCTGTCAAATAAATAAAATGAACTAACAAAGAACTCACCAAGTATTAGAGTCTGTGTTCTCTTCTTATTTCCACATAGCCATTTGGATGCTCTTGTGCTCCTGCAGTCAATCTTTAATGAGTTCTTAAGGCATGCCGGATATTTCTTGAGAGGTGATTTGCTCTAGGTAAGACAGTCAGAAGATCTGGGTTAGGTTTCTAGCTCTAAGTCTAGGGCCCTTCCCTTCTTGATTTTGGTGTCAGACATCAGTATGTTTTGGTTCTACCCGATTCCATTCATTCCTGGCCTGATAGCTATTTCCTCTGGTCAGTTTATTTTCAAATTCAAGGAGGCCTGAGGGTATGGGAGAGAACAGATATTCTATTCCAGAAAGTCGATTCAGTGGCTGTGCTGGAGAGTTGGGATCTGATGTCAAAGAAAGTCAAGGGTTGAGGAAATGAGAGTTTGTAAACTTATATCACCCATTTGGGTGGCAATGGATTTGTTAAACTGAAAATTCATTAACCCTTGAGTATAGTGTCTTGTGTTTTTGCCCATATGAAGGGGGTGATGGCTCTTCCCAAAAGGGAAGGAGCCAGCATATAATGAATATTCACTATGGGTCAGGAACTGGTTATATCTTCTTGAAATCCTATAAAATAGGTATTTTGCCTGCTTGAGAAAAATTCTGGTGGGGGAAATGACCCAGGTTATACAGTTAGGAAGTGGCTGAGCTGGTTTCAGAATCAACGCTGTCTGGCTCCTGGGCACTTTGCATTGTGGATTCTGGAAGCACACTGCCTGTGCTTGAATTCGGTTCTGTGAATTTATTAGGATGTGTAACTTTGCGAAGCCCCTCAGAGTTTTCATTTCTTAAATATGAATACTAAGTTTGGAGGTTCCTTAAGAAATGGAAAATAGAACTACCCTATGACCCTGTAATTGTACTACCAATATTTACCCCAAAGATTCAGATGCAGTGAAAAGAAGGGCCATCTGTACTCCAGTGTTCATAGCAGCAATGGCTACAATCGCCAAACTGTGGAAAGAGCCAAGGTGCCTTTCAACAGACAAATGGATAAAGAGGTATGGTCCATATATACAATGGAATATTATGCCTCCATCAGAAAGGATGAATACCCAACTTTTGTATCAACATGGACGGGACTGGAGGAGATTATGCTGAGTGAAATAAGTCAGGCAGAGAGAGTCAATTATCATATGGTTTCACTTAGTTGTGAGCATAAGGAATAACATGGAGGACATTAGGAGAAGGAAAAGAAGAGTGAATTGGAGTAAATTGGAGGGGAAGACAAAGCACAAGAGACTGTGGACCCTGAGAAACAAACTGAGGGTTTTAGAGGGGAGGGGAGTGGGAGGTTGGGTGAGCCTGGTGGTGGGTATTAAGGAGGGCACGTATTGCATGGAGCACTGGGTATGTTGCATAAACAATAAATCTTGGAACACTGAAAAAATTAAATTAAATTTAAAAAATACTTCTTGCAACATTTGTAGAGAGATTAAACAAGGTAATACCTTGTAGAGCATATTTCTAGACATATTAAATGTGATGTATCAACTGCCATTCTCATCACCATCATCACCATCATCAGCATCATCTCCACCACCCCTGCCTTTGGTCCATCTGCTTGCCAGTAAGGTAGATCCTTCTGGGCCATGATATAAATGGATACTCAGAGAATTCCTCTTCACCTGAATGCTCTTTGGAATTTAACAATTGGTCAAGGATGTTGGGTGCATGGCTCAGGACACGTGCCGGGTGGGACTGAAAGTAGAGTTGAAACACATCAAAGGCGACCAATGCTATATGATGGATAAATAACTCAGCAGGTTAGCTGGGATGCCACCGTAAGGATTGTTCTGCAAATAAGGTTAATGTTTCCAGGGGGAGATGGTAGCTTAACTCGGCGTGTTTGGGCATTCTACCCAGTTGCTGCCAAAAACAGACTTAAATTGACTTGATAAGATTTATAGTAATATTTAGAGTACATATCGTGTAATAACTAATGTTTTGTGAGCTCTTGCTAAATGTCTCAGAGAATTCTGTGCTAAGCACTTTCTTATCTTATTTAATCTTTGCAACAACCCAGTGTCACAGACATTTTTATTATTTTGATCTCACAGGTGAGGCCACTAAGGCTCACAGTTAAATGTTAAGTATGATCAGTGCTGTCCAGCAAGTAGAAGGAAAAGCTGGCATTTGAATCCAGGCTGTCTCTAGACGTATATATCTTAACTATCATCATGAATACCTTCTCATCCCTTCACGCCAGGTCTTCTTACCAATCTTGGCTTTAGGTGCTTAATTTTGTGGAGGACCTCAGGCGCCAGTCTTCATTCCTGTTCAGACTCTATTACCCTGAGGCAGATTCTCCAAAGCAAAAGGGAGGAGAGGAGCATTCTCAGATGGAGATATGCTCCTGAGAGCTGAAGTTGGGTTCTGATCTTTATTTTTGCATGCGGAACATCTTTCCATTTGAAACCAGAGGCTGGCAGGCTCACAAGCTTCTTGCAAGGAAGTCAGGCCAGATTCCTCCTGGAGTGGCTTCATTTCTCTAATGAGAAATAGATTTAATAGTAGCAACTAGAATTTATTTTAGGCCTTTGTTCTAAGAACTAATTAAAACTTCCACTTTGCCTTGAACTAATTCTAGGATCCTTATGATTTTTTTAATTAAAGGTTAGAGTGTCCTGGACTATGACGTCTTTAGCAACACTTTTGCCTAAATTCTTTCTTTTTTTAGAAAAAAAGGTTTTGATTTTCCAGCATCCTTCTTTTTCAGACTTCTAGTATCTCATGCACATGGTTAAAAGGACTCTTAATACTAATTGTACTAAAGGACTAGAGAATGCAATTTATTCCTAACAACTCCATTTTCCTGGTGTTGACTTTCTAAGAAGGAGAGTTCTGGACCATCCAGTTTTTTCAAATCAGAACTTGGGGAAAAGATTTGAGAAAGGGGTTTTCTTGACACTTCCTGATTCAAGAGGCACTCTGGAAGATTTAATTTTTTTAGGTTAATAGAGAGAGCATGGCAAAATATTCTGGTTTTTCCAGGACCCACAGCCTCTGCCCATATGGGTTAGGGAGAAGATTGTGGCTGGGTTTCTCATCCATTAGCTGTGTCCGTGTGTATGTACGCGTTGGGGGAAGAGTGAGGTACACAGGGAAAGGTAGTGTTAGTTTCAATCCTTACAAAGAGATGAATTCTCTATTACAGGAGAATTCACAGGTAGAATTAATAAGTAACATAAGAGGAGGTAATCTGGAGTCTTTGAAGAATGGTTTACATCAGGAGGGATTGCTGGACACCACTAGTAGTGTCCTTCTACTTGCTGGAGCCTCGATACCAATTCTGAGATCTGAGAACTATTTTCTTCCAATCCTTCCTTCTCTCCTTTTTCTTTGCTATTGTTTATTGGGGTTTTTTTTTTTTTAACCATCCATCAGAGATTTTTCTAAACCCTTTATGTACATGATCTCATTTAATTTTCATACAAGCTGATGAAGTATGATTGTCATCTCCAATTGACCAACAAGGAAATCAAGGCTTGTAAAAATTAAGTAACTTGCCCCACATCAGACAGAGGGAAAATCAGAGCCAGAACTCAATCCCAGGTTTCTCTGGTTCTAGACCTTGGCCTCTCGGCCACCGTGTCATTCTTCACTAAATGTTTTCTGTTCTTTGTTCCCAGGGACAGGATGAGAACTTCAGTCAATGTTGTGGGGGACTCTTTTGGGGCTGGGATTGTCTATCACCTCTCCAAGTCTGAGCTGGATACTATTGACTCGCAGCATCGAGTGCATGAAGATATTGAAATGACCAAGACTCAGTCCATTTATGATGACGTGAAGAACCACAGGGAAAGCAACTCTAATCAATGTGTCTATGCCGCACACAACTCTGTCATAGTAGATGAGTGCAAGGTACCTTTCCCCTTCATGGATATTGAGACCTGTATATAATAGTGCATGCTCGATTTCCTAAGACAAGCACAAAAAATCCCTGCATGTATTACTGTTACATTTATTTCTCTGAAGGATCATGTAACCCAAGCTTCTGTGAGTCCCAGATCATCTAACTCTGTGTCTAACATGCCAGGAAATCATCAGGTCTTACAGTGGGGAGAGCCGATCACTTGCTTGGTTCATCCATGTGATGTAAAATATTCATTCTGATCCCCCCCCATCCAATGACTCCACAAATGTGATTGGTTTTCATGAACATTTTGCCAAAGAATTTGTGGTTTCTAAAGCTTTGCGGGATTTCAAATATTTTATTCCTTGAACAAAACACCAAGAGAAATACCCAGAATCGCTTACTTTACATAGCATAACTATTCCTTCTTGCTGTATATTAATTACATATTGGTCAAAAATATGCCCACCCAACTTTGCACAACTATCTTTCCCTTAATTATTTTTGTGAGAAGGTGAGTTTTGAACTGGCAGTCATTTTGCTCCCAAGAATGGGGGAGCTATTTCAAGTAAAGGACAACCATACTTCAGGACAATTATCCATAGATAACCACGTTTCCTACAGTGGCAGCCCTATCTTTCCTGAATCATGGATGTTCTGGCCTCTTTCACAAGCTGTTGGGTACTAAGACTTCAAGCTTGATGAGCTCTGTCTAGCCTTCATTGTAACTAACTTGACATTGTCAGAGACAGAGTGTCATGACCAGAGTGAAGCAAACTTGGAGAAACCCTGGCAGGTGAGCAGAGTCAACTCCGGGGCTGGGTTACTAATATGGTTCTGGGAAGCAACTGAGGGCGATCTATACCCGATACAGATTTCTGATCCTTTTTGACTCCTGTTGACAAGATCTCATTTAATACTTAATTTCTTCCTGGGTTCCTTCTGGGTCATTCCAGATATAAACCATGGCTTCTGCTGGACAATTAAGGGTAGCATAGGAGTGATTCTCTTAACTGGCCTGTAACATAGACCCAGAAGTCTAATGGACCAGCAACCATCTTTTGCTCCTCTCCTCTATATCAGGTACATGAGTGGATGAGCCGAGGCTCCAGTACAAATTAAGTTGCCCATCAAGTGACAACTGCAAAAATTAATTGACTCAGTGAAAGTGATTCAAATTTTTAGAAATTCAGATGTACCTAAAGCATATATTCTATTCTCCTGGAAAGTTAATGTTTCCCACATCTAAATGAACATGCTGAGTTATTCCCCATCAAAATGTTAGTTTGGGCCAACAAGGGTCCACATTCCCATGGAATGGCTTTATGCTCTATTTAACAAGTATTTATTGTGTGCCTTGTGGGGTTTCGCTGAGCACCTCCATCTCGTTCCTATGACCTCCTCTATTTTGATCATTCATCAAATGTTTTTTGGGGGCCCATTATCTGCCAAGTCCTGACATGGGCATGGGAGGACAGCAAAGTGAATGTATAATTTTGTAGTAAAGGCTTAAACCTCCTCTGGTCCGTTCTCTGCCTCACTATTTTTAAACACCAAGATGGGAGACATCAATGCTTCCTGCCAGTCCCCCACTCCTTCTTGCTTTTCTGTTACCCAGGAAGTTGGAGGAGATAGAGATGGGATGGACTGGTGAGTGGAGCCCTAGCTTCCTTGAACCCAGCCAGAAAAAGAAAGAAATGTTAAAAAACAAAAAGCTGCTGTCCCAGCTACTTTGGAAACACAGGTCCCAGTATTCAACTGTGATGACAGCAACCGGGCCCACCCCCGAGTGCTGCCTGGTGTTCCAGAGGCACCTGAACTTGACCTATGATTCTGGACAGCTCTTGATCTTGTTCATCACTCAAAGGCAACTAGGCACATTCAAGGTCAGAGTGAACAGACAGCAGATAGTTTGTTCCTGGCAGTCTTTCCTGACAGTTCACCGAAGGGGAAACAAATTTGCTGCAGCTCTGGTCAAAATGTTAACCGCTTCAAGCATCGTCGCGTCCTATTGGCCTTTTCTATTTTCAGACTCTTGCCTTTGTCACTGTAGTTGAAGTTGTGCGTGAACTTTTACATTTTTATCAGAATAACTGCATGTAGGATGGTCATGGCTTGTTGCATGGTCTTTCTAGAGGAATATGGGGGGCCTGCTGGGGTTTGGAGGAGGAACACAACGAATAGCTTTTATCTTCACACGCTTGGTTTCGTTTTCTGTCCCTGGCATGTTGTGTGTGTTCCTAACGCATGTGTTTCACTTCCACTCGGGTAAGAAGAAGCTCGGATTTCTTTCAAACATTGCTGCATTTGTCATATTTCCATATCCTAATGCTTCCATAAATCCAGTCTCTCCATTATGTGGAATATCAGTCGTGGGTTTAAGTTTGCACATGACGTTGAGGACAGACAGACAGAAGGTAAGCTAGGAAACGACTTAGAAGCGGAGGGGAATACCTCCCGTTCGGTGTAAGGGTTCAGTTCGCTTAGAGCCAGGGAAGCCCTGATACAGACAGGCTGGTGGGGATACCTGATTATGAAATGTCTGCGTTGAAATCACTTAGGTCTGCTTGTCACGGATCTCTGGCTTTTAATCCCTTCTTTTCTTTTTTCACCTTTAAAGCCTGGATAGCGTATCTGGTATCCAGACCCTCTCGATCTCTGATTTTGCAATTGGGCACGTATAAACCGACCTGGCCTCCTTGGGACTGAACCTTTCACACGCATGTGTAGAACTAGCTGTCGAGTTCCGGGGGGTTTTCTCTGGTTGTATGGAGTAGCACAAGGACACTGTTTTGTTAAGGGCTGCATTCTTAGATGATGGGTCCGTGCGCAGCTTAACACGCCCCAACCCTAAAATCAGAGTGGAAGTTATTCTCCAAACTGCAGACTGTCTCTAGCTCCTCCATACTCCCCAAGGCCAATGTGGACTTTTCAGATTTACAAATCCATGTTGAAAAGCAAGATGGGCTCCCAATCTGCTGGGAAAGAATGACATTTAAAAGTAGTAGGGAGGTCGTAGAGTGAAGCTTGGATCTGGTGCTCCTCCGTATAACCCGTGGGGGAGGTTTTCTGGTTCGTGGCCTGTTAGCTGGATGCTGATGATAATTATTTTCAGGTGACTCTGGCAGCCAACGGAAAGTCCGCCGACGGCGGAGTCGAGGAAGAGCCGTGGAAACGTGAAAAATAAGGACATGACTCTCAGCAAAGTTTTGAACAAACTCCCCAGCGTATCTTATGGTAAAAAGAGAATATAAACAAGCTGTCTTTAAAAAGGAAAAAAAAAAAAAGCATCTATTTCTGTGTTTACTTAATCTGTTAGCCGAGGCTTCGAGGATCTGTCGTGAGTCAGTGATAGGCGCGGTGCGGCGTCTTTGCCAAGTGATGCTTTGTAAATGCCTCATTTTCTCACCTGTGTTACTGTCTGAACGGAGGCTGCTGGAGGAATCCGTTTGAATTGCAGACGCGTTTTGGCCAGCTTCCCTTTACTCTCTAAATGTAGAGCCGCAGATCCTCTTTTCCCAGGGGACACGACTAAAGTGATGTGGTGCATCCCGGGGACTTGGGATAAAGAGCAGACACTCAGTGTGTGATTCCTTCAGGTGGCGTCCCTGCTTCTGCTTTGGTACGCACAAGAGATTCTGTTAGAAGCCTCTAGACGTGACTCTCTTGAAATGTCTTAGGGGCGGCCCATGTGTTGATTAAAAGCAAACCCCTGTCTTCGGGAACTCTGAGAATCTACCTTCTGTATACTCTTTCAACTGAATATTTCAAAGAGAATGGTAGTGGGAACCGTGCTCTTCAAGTCAGCCGATTAAGGAACCCACTGAGTTTCTGCTCTGCGCTATCCAGTCCTGGGAAGTCATTACTGAAATTTCAAAGGAGGTCTCGTAATTTGCTCTCAATGATGATAATGGATTAGGATGCAATCTGCATAGCGCTCCTGTGCATGTGGACAAACGTGAGAGAGCACAGCCAACGTCAACTTTAATCAGAGTCAAATGTTCCAGTTCGGTTGGCATTCACCTGGCAGAATGAAATCGAGTGAGATGACTTGATCGATGCTTTACTTTCTTTGTTCCAGTCGTAAAATTCTTTTTTGGATTTCCAAAAAAAAAAAAAAGACATTTTTAATCACAAATTATTTCAGTCACAATCTCATTAACCTAGAAGGCCTAATCATTCTACTCTCCTTACAGGTAGAGAGGACAGCTATGCTGGCTGTGCTGCCTTTAAGTCCATCTCTCGATAAAAACAAAACACTGTCCATGATCTAACACATAGAGAGCTCTCTCTTGTATTCTCTCAAAGCACTTGAATCTAGTTACAGGGCACAGTTGAAAGCAGAGCCAATCTGCTTCCCAGTCTTCTGTGTAGCAAGGAACAGGAAACAAACGTGCAAAATCCCATAAAGGTGACATTCCTATGGCAAAGTCAAGACAGCCTTGAGCCATGAAATGGGAGCAGACGATGGCTCCTCACAATTTCAAGATGGCGTCTTCAAGGCTATTATGGTTTGAGGAGTCAGTACTGTAAGGGGATTAGCACTGTGCCTTGTAGGCCGTAGGCACCCAACGAATCCCAATGGTGGATTGTGCAGACTAAACTTATCAGTTTCTCTGCTATCCTTTTCTGTTGAATAACTCACAGTATTTTCCTAAGGTTGCAGGCTCTGGGAGGTTTGTGGGAACTTGAACCTGAATCACTGAGAAATAAAGTACATTGACTGACTTCGAGAAGTGTGTAGAAACTTGGTCTACACATAGGAGTCAGGTGGTCATCAGAGACTTCCAGATGGGTGGTGGGTACACCAAGAGTTGTACTGTCCAAATGCTCTGAGAAGAGGTTGTACATAGACATCACAGACCCTTTATTGCCCATTCCTGGTGACTTTTCTCTTCCAAACCAGACACCTTCGGAACATATGAGAGACATAAGATTCCGATTGCTTTTGTCTCTCATACCCTCGTTATTTTTGGATAAGGACCACCATTGAGCAGTATTAAGCAGCTTTTTGCATTTTTTTCTTTTTAGTGTCATTGGTCTTCTTCATTTTCATTAGATGGACGGTTAACTGGGTCACCAAGGACGTGTGAAATGCAGTAGTGGACAATAAATACACCCTTTAGAGCAGATATTGTGGGTCAGGGGGAGAGGTCCTGGATTTAGCTGTGAAACTGTTATGGATTGTCTTTAAGTGGTGCTCCCAAGAGCTTTGTGATGGAGAAGAGAAGGGTCTAGACAAGGCACCAAGGAGTTTGTGGGTTTTGCTGTTTAAGGCCAGCTTAGCACTTGTAAATACTGACATGTTTCTCAAAAGAGTAGTCTTAGGATCATCTCCCCAAGACTCTGCCTCAGTGTCTTCCTGCTTTGTTTTGTCTTCCTAGTTATCCTATAAAATATATAAGGGGACAATGTGTTCAGAAGAAGCAAGGTGTACAGCTTAGCAAAACATGTTTTTCTGGTTTTAGACTACTTGTAATACATCTCATGAGAACGTACTTAGGAAATCACTTTCATCTGGAAATTCACATCATATTACAAATGAATAATCTGTCAAAGTCAGGACTAACCCGAAAATCCAGGATGTATGTAGAGCTGACGTATGACTGTGATCTCTATTTTTTTTAGGTCTCGTTCATTCTTCTTTTGCCATGCCCACTAGGGCTTCCCTTGGCCAGCATGAGTGCCATAAACAGGACAAACAGATCCAGAGTATACCTCTAAGAACCCTTTTCTAAATAAGATACCCATAATCTTTCCGTTATGTACACAGATTTATATTAATAGGTTCACCACAGTTGTAAATGCTTGTGACAGTCCATTAATATTTGATGATGCATAAGTTATATATGGACACAGGAGGCCAGATCTACATGCTGCATCCCATAAGGTCTATAAGTCAGGGCTTTGGCAACACCATTTTGTTACAAACTCATTCACTCTTTTTAGGAATCCAAATCATTTTGAGAGAAAAATCAATTAAACAGACTTTCATCCTCCCCTTTATAATTTTTGCCCACAGGAACCCAAGTAGAATCACCATTTGATTACCAACTACAGTTCAATGAGCTAAATCCAATCAGCAGGAAGAATGGCTTCTCTCTCAAGCTAAGGCTTTACCTTAGGTCTTTGAGAATATGCCTCCCATGCCTAGCATCAAAGAAATCAAGGCAGTCGTCTAGATCACAGAAGTCCAGGTCTTCAGGTAGTAAGATCTGAACCACATAGACATCAGATTCAGTTCTTTATTTCCTACTGGGTGTGGAAACACAGCCTGTAGTCTTACTGCCTGAAGAAGTTACCTTGTCCCACAAAAGACAAGTATTCGCTTCTCCTCTGCAATATTGGTCGGCGGAAAGAAAGGGTGCCAAATGCCTCAATCTTGGATTTAGGCTTGTGGAAACTGAAAAAGGCTTAGGGGAAATTCAATTTATGGAGATATGTATTCCTGGTAGGAAATCTCAGGAATCCCAATGACTGAGTAGAGGGCCTCAGGCCATTTCCAACCTTGCATGGGGAATTACGTCACTTGCAAGTGTATCTAGTCAAGAAAACCTTTCAGGGTTGGGTAACTCATCTACCAGCTCCCTGAAAGGAAACCCAATCCTGCCACGTTTTGGCAAATACCACACTTCCTTTTGTTCTCAAAAGCAAACATTATGACAATATTTTACTTTTTTCAGAATCAAGGAGTCTATCTGTGCTATAGTTTCCCATGAAATACAGCAGTAAGTCCGAACAGGTACACAAATGCTCAGAGAGAATTTTTCTATGGTTCAGACCCTTGAAGGGAAGGTCTTCGTACTTCTCACTTGGCTTGATGGCCAAAAATGCTCAGCACTTTTACCCAACGGAGGTGGCTCTTCTTCCCTGATTTTTGATTCTTGGGGCCATACAGTTGTCTAGATTGCTGTTTTTGCCTTTCTTATTCTCCAAATAAATTCATCCCAAGGCAAGAAGAAGGACCAAGGAGATTTTTTTCAGTTGTCGTAATACCCACCTGGAATATTAGGGTCATGCTATGTGTCTTCTTCATCCCCTTCACCTACTTCACCCAACCCCCACTCTGGCAACCGGCAGTTTGCTCTATTTTTTCATTTTATCTTTTTATCTTTGCTCCTTGTTTTGTTTCTTAAATGCTCCATATGAGTGAAATCGTATGGTATTTTTCTCTGACTGGCTTATTTCACTTAACTTCATATCCCCTCTGAGAACCTAAAAAGAGTAAGTTTAAGCAAAGAAGGTGAAGGAATCCTGAAGTGAGAGTTTTATAAATCTAGTTGCCAGAAATGAGTGGCCTCAGGATCTCTGGTACTTTCTGGCTGAAATCTAGAATAAAGGCCATCGAGTGCCAACCCCGGCAGACACCATAGGCAGATTGTTCTCTTTAGGTGAAGCGAGTCCGAAGCTGCTCATACTATAGCTGCCCATGGTTTTCCCAAAAGGAAAACCCACGTTCCCGCTCCTCCTTCTCCTTTCTCATTCCACCTGTCATTGTTGCTGCTTGAGAGACTATTTAGTAAAACACCACATATGTTAGGGCAAGGGTTGGTTCTAGAAAAGATGACAAGGAATCTTCTTTGAGTACTATCTCATTTCATAGCAGAACATTGTGAATTCACATGATGACATAGGGAGGATGAGAAATAACGCCATTGGATACAACAAACTGACTTAGACTCTGCCAGTGTTGAGCTGTGTAACTTAGACAAGTTACTTGATGCCCAAGCCTCATTCTCTCCCATACCTAAAGCAAAGGGGTTGGATTAGGCGATTAAAACCCTCTTGGGGCCCTAAGAATCCATGATTTTATGATCTCTGCTTGAATTTCTTTTTTCATAAGAGGCTTACTACTGTGAAGTATGACTTGCTTACATTTTAAGTCAGAGTGGCCCACAATACAGAATAATCAATTTGGATTTTTTTTTTGTCCCCTTGGGACGATATTAAATTCAAGTCTCTCTCTTCCTTTGATGTTTTCCAACAAGCTTGGAAGATGGCCACGTTAATCTGTAGTTTGGTGTTCTGGGATACAAACAGACATCCTTTGACAAAACGGCCCTTGGCCTCACTCGCTGTCTTAGTAGAAGTAGTGATTCAGCTCAAAGAAGACGGTTGCCAGGGAGGCAGGGGGAGCATAAAGCCTCCCTCAGGGGCCGAGAATGTTCCTGCTGTAGTAACAGAACCGACTCCGAGCCCAAAGCACACAGTTTTCTGCACACCGTCCTAACTGCCAACCCACTATGGGACTTTGGGAACCTTTGGCAAATAAACTTGAACACTCTTAGGAGATTTGGTGCAAGACTTATACACCAATACCTTCCCTCCCTGCCCACACGCAGATGCGCATAGCCGAGCACAGGCTAAGCCTGGGCTAAGTCCCTTCTCTGCAGGGATATTTGCATTCATTTTCAAACGATCCTCTGGTTTGTTTTCATTGTGGACATCCTGTCCCAGCTAGAGAAGCTCTATCTTAGAAGAGTGGAGTTGGGCTGGTTTCTAGGGTAGATACGAGGCATGGTCTGTCTGCAAGGTGCCAGCCACCAGCACGGATTTGGAACACCCCCTCGCACTTTGTGGTACGGCTTCAATGGCCCCCTGCTTTTGTCCTTGCTCTGTGCTCATGCTTCTGCTAAATATGGAATAGGTTCGGTATTTACTTGGTTGCCAAAGAAGCCCAATTCTTTAGATTTGGGGAAACAAGATGTAAAAGTAGGACAGAAAGGACTGGATCAGGGTTTTTGCTGTTGTTTGGTCTTCGAGTGGAGAAGGCCTGAGGCAAGGGCAGCAAGACAAAAGCTAGTTCTCCACTGACCCATGGAAGAACCTGTAGACGAGCAAGAGAAGCCCGCACATTCTTACTTGATTCACTCAAATTATATCCTAAATTATTACTCATGGTTTTGTTCATTTGTTTGTTTTGTTTCTCCCTATGTCCAGCCTGGCTTCACCTTCCTACCTCCAGACCAAGTATCTATTTTGAGATTTTTAAAGTCCTTCTGATTGTCACACAGGGCCCTTTTGTGCTGAGACTAAACCCTGCTACAGAAACAGACCCCACTGTTTTGCAGAGTCAACACATGACTTAGAGCATGGGTCATCACAGGTCTCCAGTCTCTCCGGAGACACCCCTGATCCCTGGGTGAGTGTTGGAACATAACAGCTGACCGTGACCCTTGTCATTCCCGGTGCAGACGGGAATGATGCCGTCAGGGCCTTGCTCCCTCTGGGGCTCTGCTTCTCTCCATGGCATCCGTTCAGCCTGCCTAGAAATGGCCATTGCCTGTGGTAGGAGAGAATTGCATGTACTCACCAAGAAAACTGGTCTAGCACAGCTCTGAGGTTTCTCCCGCATGCGACGAATCCTCTGAGATGTGTGATCGGGAAGCTGGCCCACTGGTTGCTTACTTACTACTCCAGGAGAGTAATTGTCCTTACTAGGCACTCAACCTTGGGCATCCAGAACTTTCCATAAATCACCTTAACTTCCTCTCTTCTTCCTCCTCCCCCTGGGGAACCTCAGCATTGCATTCCCATGTTGCACAACACAGATCAGATTATCTGGTCGCTCTAGAGATTTGTATATAAAAGACTACTTTTGTGAGGATTTTTGTATATTGTTTTTCTATTTGTTTTCTACGGCTTAAGGAGAGAGCTGGCAAACTGTGAATCTAATTTGATCTTGCTGCCAGCAGATACATTTTGACTTCCTGATAAGAACCGATGTTACCAGGGACAACCCATTGCCCCATGATCAGTATCACACCCAGCGAAATTCCTCCAGCCCTGTGTTACATTCTTTTTTAAACAAATCCCTGGACTTCTTTGCTATTATTTATAAAGAGCATGAGGAAACGTATTTATAGTCCTGGATATTATATGTTTAATATTGATTTAGCCTTTAATAATGTTATAGGTTTGTATCTATTCTTCATAAATCACAGAGAGCTCAGTGTAGACTGAATTAATCTATTTCGTATCTGTAATTTTGCAGACAGATATTTTCTTATGGTATTTTCTATAAAACCACATAGGTAGAATTATAACTAATTAGAGCACAAGACATTTCTATGGCAACTTAGAGCCTATCAGTTGTTTCCTGAGCATATAACTGCGTTCGAAAAATTTAAGAATCTGGTCCTTCACGCTGCAATGAACAAAATGACCATAAAGAACGAGGAATCGCTTCAATCCCTTAGCTGGTTAAGATACGCATTTAAACAATCAGTCTTTTAAACTTGAGGAATGGTGCTAATTCCTTGTTTTTCCAGCTAAGCGTTCAAATTTCACCAAAGTAAGAAGACAAAAAATAAGGTGATGAGCATGGGATCATTTCTATATCAGAACTTCCCCTGCCTCCCCCCCACCATTTATGTCAAAATTGGCTTTGGAAAATCTTGAGTAGAGAGTTTGAGGGTGAGTGCTAGGAAGCAACTTGGGCCATATTTGTTGCAGTTCATGCTTGCCAAGCAAATTGCTAGTAAATGTCACACTGTTAGGTGAATTGAGCACATATTTTTAAGAAAAAGGTTATTAGTACTAGCTATGAAGCAATACCCTTAATCACTGGGGCTGGTTTGGGAGCTTAGAGTCACACTGAAATACTTTAGAAGGAGCCCAGGTAGATTCTGTCCTCAGGTGAATAACAATCTATGTAATTCCCCCAAAAGGCAAATCGATAGCCACTGTGAAGACCAGGGGGTCTTCCTTCTGCCAAACACACTTTCTGATATGGTTGTAGTGCTAGTATTTTTGCCATGTTTAGAGAAGATAGTCAATTCCATAGAAAGTGTACTGGTATGTATTTGAAACTGTTCCTCATTCAGCAAACAGATGAGAAGTGCCCTCAATTGGCAATGATTGTATCTGTGATTTTCGAGTCCATAGAGCTGTTCAAAGCATGAAGTTCTTGTGTGTCTATGGTAACTCTTGGTTCGCGCATGAAGAACAGTGCCTGTGCACTTTGTGTAGCTATAATGTAGGTATCTATGTGTAATTTCAGTGAAATGGTGTATAGATGTATTTTAATTTAATTTAAATGTTATTTTTGGCTATTCATCTAAATGCGGTAGACATGTCGATTGGGTGTTTTGGAAAACCCTACTTTTCCCTCGTAGATAACTAGTGAAGCACTTCTCCTCTTTTTAAATGTGATCTAGGGGTATGTATCAGTGAAGAATTTCTCTATGAATCCTTTGTACCAATGACTGTGTGAAAGTCTGGGCATCCAGCATCTTTGTAAATATGCAATTCCAAGCAAGGGAGGGTTGGGTGTGTGTCATGATTCTTAGTGAAAGGTCATCGGACATCTGTCTAATGCATGGCAAATACAATTGTGGAGCTTCTGACGATCTAGGCCTAAGTTGGAGTAGAATGAGGACACTTATCGACAGTCCTCCTTTGCTTGGTGGATTGGACTCAAGAGAGACAAAAAGTTAGCCTGCTTATGTGCATGCTCACATCCTGTCCTTAGGTAAAGGTATGCCTCTTTGGTTGCCAGATACTGATCAGGATGCTCACGACTTAGAGGTTCTGAAGAACCTTGTCCTGCTTGGTTTCTCGAGTCACGTTAACTAACTGCCATGTAGACAAAACCCCATGGAAGCACAGTTCTTGTAGTAAACTGTACAGATGTCCATATAAAGAACACTAGAGGCCCAGGAATGGTCAGTATAGAGCTTTGGGGTTGCAAAAAGACAACTGATGAGGCACAGATCCCACAGACGTGAAGGGAGTATGACCTCCACCTAGTAGGCTCTGTGTGCATGTTTTGAGTGATTGGAGATGAGGTAACTAATGCAAATATCCACTTTCCTCCTAAAACACACATTCTGTCTCATGATCACTACATGGAATGCCATAGCATCGACAGTTCCCATCACCCGTTTCTCCTCCCCAAGGACAGAGGAAAATTGCCGTGCACAGTTGGGAACATCAAGTGCCCCTCTCTTTTCACAAAAAGGGGGTGAAGCCTGCACGATCCTGTGAGGGCACAAAGCACACTAATTTTCAGTGGCTTCTCCAGTGATTGGAGTGAGGGGGTACGGATGGCGGAATAGGCACATTTTTCCTGGAAAATGTGGCCTCTTCAACTTCTGTCAGATTCCGTGTGGAAAACCTACTGAAAGAAAGCCAGCCTTTAGGCAGGGTTTCCTCGGAAGGTTCCTGTGTGTCCAGAATGAAAGATAAGAATAACTGTTTCCCTCAAGTTCACTGTCCCCATTGGTCTAAAGTCATGTAGCCCAGAGCACTAATAGCACATAGGTGTTTAAAGACTAATGAATGAAAACATAAGAGCTTCAACTAATTTTGGGGTTATTTCTTCAATATGGTACTAGGAGATGCCTCGTTGGCAAAGCACATTTGGGGTAGTTGAGATCTTTTGTTTTCACCTTGAGCTTTCTTACCATGTGGACTGATTACTGTAACATTTCATGTGTAAAATAACTGGATTTTCTTTATATACTGGAAGAAATCTGTGAATCCAATATTTCACTAAGTGTTTTAACTTTCGTGTATATATCTCTCATCAATAAATGTGCATTCTGATTTCTCTTGGTCGTTGCCTCTCCTTCAGTTCCCATTTTAAAGTAGCGTTGGTTCCATAGTGGGGGAGGGGTGTCTTTCCAGAAGTGTTCCTTCTGGAAAAACTGTGGACCGAAACGTACAGTGTCCAAATGAATATTTTCCAGAATGCCTAGGTATCTATGGGAGTCATGTCATACCTAAAGTTGGTGAAGTGGACAAAAATGGGATGCAATCCAAATTTTCCCGGTGAATAACTTGAGCTATCTCCCAAATCTTGGGGCTTGATCCAAGGTTTATTTCTCAGTTATCTGGAATGCCCATCACAAGTTGCCTCAGGGACTCTGTTGTGTACCATCTTCAGTGAGGGAGTCTGAGAGAGACTTCATAGCCATATTTCTGCAGGTGCCAAATTCAGGAGAAAGAGAACATGGCAGAAGTTACCCTGAGTCTTAAAGCTTCCTCTCACATGTCATGGACCTCATTTGTGTTCATAGTTCAATGACCAGAGGAAGTCACAGGGCTCTACCTAACCTCAGGGGGACAGGGAAATGCAGCCATACCAGGAAGAACACTGGAAATAGTTGCTGAATAGCTCTGGTGACTATCGGGCCAGAAGAGTCCTTAAATCATTCATAAAGGCTAAAATATGAACATATCATCTTTCAGTAGGTCCAACTGCACATTTTTTTCTCTAGTGCTGGAAAAATCATTGCTATGAAGGTGAGTAGCAAGAATTTGTCAGTCATGTTGTAGAAATAAAATGCATGGTCTTCAAAAGTAAGACCAGGCTCAGCATAATGGGATTCTCACACAATGAAAGGTATATATATATATATATATATATTCATATATCTATATATATATAGATATAGATATATGAATGGAGGCCCACCAAGAGAATGGCAGGTTCTTTTGACACATGGGGCACCAGAATACTGAATAGAATGGCTTAGATTAATTGAATTTTTCTCTCTCATTCTTTTTTGGGGAGATGAAAGGAAGCAAATATTTTAAATGAGTGAAATAGATAGATGGGATACACCACAATTCTTATGAATGTCAGTGATTTCTTTAAACATGCTTGTGAAAATGGACATTTCTTTTTAAGACACACTTTTCCTTCTTCCCTGGGAGTGAAGTATATCTCACATCACAGCCATCTTCAACATGTTATTAAAATTTCATTTACAGAAAATATGCTTGTCAGTAAGTTTCTGGGTGGCCATTTTAAGACCGATTATATGTGATTATTGTAATAATTATAATTATTACTCATTTTGGGGGTGAGAATAGAAGGATGAATAATGGACTCAGGGTTACAAGACATGAGTTCTTTTTTTTTTTTTTTTAAGGACATGAGTTCTGATCTCCATATAGTCACTAAAGAGTTGAGTAAACATGGTCAAGTCCCTTTGCAATTTGGAAGTTATTTTGGCATATTTAAAGATAGGGGTTTAGATGAGATCATTTCTAAGCTTTTGAACTCTGAAATTTACCTGTCGTCCTGGCTGACAGGTAAATTTATGTATATATGTATATACATCTTGTATGTATACCTACTTCTATCAAAGTGATGATGCCGCATGACCTAGAAGCACAGGAAGATATTACCATGTGCGAGAACTACAGCATCACCAGTGGTTTCCCTTGACCTTGTGCTCCTCCCTATCCCTGTGATCTTCTTCACTACCCAGGGGAAACTGACCCCAAGGAGCTGTGTTATCATTCCCCTGCTTTGAAAAAATGGTTTGATCTCACAGGTATGTGTGCCTGGACAAGCTTTGCTTATTTAAAGCCTTAGAAAAAGGGCTACATGTAGTCTTTTTGGACCTCTTTGTTACCTAATGTTGGGTTTTTGTGTTCATGTCATTACAAGTAGCTGTGGTTCATTCATTGTCACTGCTGTATAATGATACCGGTGGAAAATATGCCACATTTTGGTTATTCGTTTTCCTGCCAGTAGAGATTGCCTCATTTCCAGTTGTTTTTGTGTGTCAGACAGTGCTGCTGTGAACATTATTGTATATGTCCTTGATGTATAACCCAGGAGGCTTTGACATATGGGCTCCTAGATACAATAAAAAAAAAAAAAATGTGTGTGTGTGTCTGTGTGTGTGTGTGTGAGAGAGAGAGAGAGAGAGAGAGAGAGACTGGAAAGTACCTATTCAAATCTTTTATGTGTCCATGGCTCCTTCAGTGGGCCCATGTGTGGACCACCACCGGACCCCTGCTAATCCACTCACTGTTGGCTGATTAATGAAGCCTGTGTCACTAGTAGGAATACTGAGGCAAATGAAACCAGAACGTTTTGGGGAGGGGAATTTAAGTTTAAACTGAAGCGGGGTGCCTGAGTGGCTCAGTCTGTTGAGTGTCTGTCTGCCTTTGGGTCAGGTCATGATCTTGGGGTCCTAGGATTGAGCCCTGCATCAGGTTCCTGCTCAATGGGGGGTCTGCTTCTCCCTCTGCACCTCCCCCTCTCATGTTCTCTCTCTCTTTCTCCCTCAAATAAATAAATAAAATCTTTTTTTTAAAAGGTGAAAGCGGATGTGTTCTTTCCTCAGACTCACATGGTCCAGCCTTTAACACAGCTCCGAGGTCAGCTAGACAGGACCCACTAGATCTTTCCTCTCTTCTTTACCCACAATGCAGTGGGTCTGGCAAGCTCCGCCAGATGTTAGCAGGCTGTTTGTTATGATGCCAACCGTTGTTTGAGAGAAGTTACAGGAAGTCACAGGAAAACTCTTCACCTGCCCCTCTAACTGCTAGCAGCCCCTGGAATGTTACGCTGTGGTCCCACGATGGCGGGCTGTGGAACCATAAGGGGCCATGTGTCTGAAAAGGGCAGCTGCGTGACTGCCACCCGAGGCCCCAAACCTTGGCACCTCTTATCCGGGCACAATGACCTAAAACAGGAAGCCAGGACTTTCTACTTCAAAGAGCCACAGGTGATGGAAGGTTCAGGCACCTCCAGGAAAGCTTTCATGAGTACAGGAAGGCATGGGTGGAGATGCCCACACATTTGACATGGGCTGTGCAAGAACAGAAGAATGTGGAGTCCCTGGAAAAAAAGGCAGCGTTTTTAGCTTAGTACTTTTCTTCCTGGTAGTTTTTAAGGTTCAGTTCATTCATCCTCCCACTGAAGCAGGGAGAGGCAAGAGTTAATTCCTGTGTCACTGTGAGAAAAACTGAGCCAGAGTCAGGCTTCAACTCAGGAGTTTTGGTTGGGTCCGCCTCATTTGTCCAAAAAGAGTGTAAAGAGTGTAAAACCATCCAACATACATACCGTTCTTGCTCACAAACACTGAAAAGCAACAACTTTAAATGCTTATGAATTCCATAAATCAGACAAATAAATTGTTACTCTGTCCCTTTCCCCCTCCCCCACCCATGCTCTCTCTTTATCAGGTCAGAATAAATACACAAAACCTCAAGATCTATTTTGGTTGGTGATTCGGGGTAATCAGATGTTAGCCTTCCAAATACTGTCTGGAAAAATCTAGTGGCCTCCAGTGAAGGAAAAAAGGGCAAATATAGAACAGCAGTCATCTGTGGTAGACTCCTTTTGTTGCATGACTTGGTTCTCCTGGAATTCTCCAACGGCCTCTGTCACTTCTCAGATGTTTTCCAGGCCTGGACGGCATGCTGCTCATGGAAGGAGGGGCCCTGGAATTTCCAAATTGCCTTCATCTGAGTGAAAAGTTCAGATGGAATGCAGTTTCCCTTCTCCAGTTGCTTTTCTTCTCATCTCAAACTTTCCCCTCATCTTGGTGAAGGAGAGAGAGGTTATGCCAGACTGTAAGGCCAGAAAGGACCTTAGAGGGCGAGTATTTGAAGGCTAGCCATGCCTTTCTCAGATGAGGAAAATGGCCCCCTCATTTAAAATGAACTAGAGGTAATGCAATGACAACCCAAGGTTAAATCCTCGTTCTGTACCTCTTCTAGCTCTGGGCCATGGATTATTTGCTGCCCCTTCTTCATCTGTGGGACGGGGCTAACCCTGCCCATGAAATAGGAGATCGGATGAGAGGACAGCCACAAACTAGTTGGCACAGCACTTGACCCATCAGTGACAGCCATCACCACCATCACATGCGTCATCTTCATCGTCACTATTGCCACCCTTAGCATTATCAATAATAACTCCTTAGTGGCTAAGCTGTAGGAAACCATGCTTCCTCTTTCCCAATTTGGCCCCTTTTCAACCATATCACATGGACACCAGCATTTAACCCAGAACTCAGAGCTGATCTTCCAAACATCTGAGCTTTGTTGATAGACCATGACCCGGGCTTTACTCTCCTGACCCGGGCTTTACTCCTTTACTCAGCCTTTTCTCGAGGATAATCATTCCTTTACTTCTAGAGAAGCTTCATGGACATCACGAGACGGTAGTGCCAGGTGTTCCAGAAGGCCCTCTAATACTTTCTTTTATAACTTACCAAAGCTATGGTCTCTAGCAAACACCCTAGATTTTTTTCGGGGAAAGGAAGTCTTAACCTGGCTAAAAAGGCCTCTCACCAGGACAAGAACCTGTGTTGGCTCTTCCAATGGGAAACAGAACATCAAGGAATGAATCAATTCTTTCTTTACTGGAAAAGCCCCTCAGGGAGTCCCTAGCTCACAGCATTGTGTATACTGGTAGAGCCCAGTGTCATGAGAAAGGCCATTTCTGTGGAATGTGCCCAACTCAGCAGCACCCTACAAAACTCCCTTGGCTGGGTCTGTTCTCAGCAGTTTTCTTCCCATCACCCCTTTCTCTTTTGCCTTGTCTTTTTTCACAAATGATGTTTGCTTTCTCCCCCAACAGTTTCAAGAACACAGCTTGGAGCCTTTTGGAGCCTTTTGGTTCGGGGAGCTCATCCATCGCCATGCTAGAATCATCTCAAAATGGTGGCCCTCTACACTTTTCAGAAGCTTTGAGGCATGACCACATCTTCGGAGCTTGCTATTTATGATTGATCATAGCTACTGTCTTAGGTGGGATCCCTAGAAGCAGAACCTGAGACAAGATTCAAATCCCCACGATTTTTCTAGCGAGTACTTTTCACAAAACCTTATAAAGAACTGAAGGAAACAGGAAAGGGAAGAGAAAGAGTGGAGCAAGAAGACAGTCTCAGGGAAAGTCTGAGTTGTCCTTTAAGGGGATTTTGAGCACCCGGATCCATCAGTCATTGGCTGCAGGCTGCTTGTGGGAGGGGAGAATAGTCTCCAGGATGAGGCAGTTCCCTTCTGCTGAGAACCATTTTCTAGAGAAGGGGGCAGCTGTGAGTTGTTAGTTGTCAACACAGCAGTTAGGGGATGGATGCATCAACCCAAGAAAGGGATCTGAGCTGAGAACCAACAGCATCATCTTAAACTTTCATCCCACGCATGCCTACTACACGGCAGGCTCTTGTGTACTTCAGCTCATATGGTTCCCACAATTCTGTGAGGTAGGTGTTATCAACCTCCCCCTCCCCCTCATTTTACAGATAACACCACTGATGTTCAGAAACGTACGTCCAAAGAAAAAGCTGTCCTGGAGGTATTTCTAGTTCCAATGCCTTTCATATACTGGCTCTGTTTTCTCAAATAACCCAACAGAGTCTACTGCTATGTTATGAATGTTTTATGGCATTTGAACCTCTATGCTCCGCATAATACTCCGTGATGTCTAATCTTGAAGCCCAGTCACGCATTCAAATGAGATTGGCCATGCTTGTCATCCCATATGGTCCTGCATCACCTACTTAGTTGCCCTCTGCAGTCACGTAACCCACATTTGGAAAAGAGGAGGTCTCCAAGGATGCCCGGAGCCCCAAGCTGCATCCATACAAGTTGACCCAGCTGGTCAGAACAGATTATTCTCTTCCTTAAAGTGTTTGCTAAGTCAGCAGGACAGTGAGCACCATCTTGAGTGTGAACTCCAATCAGTTGAGAGTGAGGGAGACTCTTGGGCACTCTCTGTGCTCGCTATGAAAGAATGACATTGATTATCAATGACTGCAAAGAAACTGGGAAGAGGGAGAGATTCCTGTCTGTCTTCTGTCTGCCATTCTTGATTGTATGGTTCAGGATGAGTTGTAGGGCAGTGGTATCAGCAAGATGAGTTTATTAGGGGCTCACAGCTTAGTTGTACCATGGGTTTGCAGGGGTCATTCTCCTCCGTGTACTTTCTCAGGAACCCTACATTGATAAACCAGCTATGACCTTAAAGAGGTTTGTTGCCATGCCAGAGGGAAAGACAGTTCTAGGGAGGTTCTCAAACAGTTAAAGGTCACCTCAGCTCACAACTCATTGGCCAGAATGAGCCACATGGTCCTGTGCAGTTTCCAGGGATAATGAAATGCAACCCTGCCTCCCTCCATTCTCAGGATGGAGGAGATCCAGAAACACTCGTGCCAATAAGTTACCCTAGTCTCTGGTCACCCAATACTTTGTGCAAAATGTACTCAGAGCCCCTCCCCAAGGGGGCCTACACAAAGTCTCATCCATTGACGGCATCAAGCTCAAAGTCCAGGATCTCAGACTGTCACATGGAAGTTAATATATACAGTTTAGAGGTGGCTCCCGTTGCCCCAGAAATCGGTGAAAACAAAATGCAAGTTCTCGCAGCCCCACCCCACCCCTGCCCTCCACCCCTCACATACAGACGCTCCAGTGGCCGAATAGGGACAGTTTAATTACCATAACATACTCCCATCTGGAAGGGGGACAAATGAAAGACTTGAGTCATTGAGTCATAGCATTCAGAAATCCAGGTGGGCAGACATTAGAGGGCCCCCTTCATTTTGCATAAGGGACATTTCTTGATTAGGTCCTAATCTGGCTCCCTGGGAGGGCTTTCCCAGCTTCCCCCCACCCACCCACTATGACATTTCATTCCACCCTCAGAAGCCCCTCCTTCTCCATCACACTCCGTTGCCGCATGTGAGGAGAGCAGATAGGAATAATGTCTCTTGCAGTCACAGTGTCTGCTTTCTGCTCATAGAAAGTTAGGGTTCAGGGCTCCTTTTAATTCTCCATCAGGTACAGGGTTTTCTAGTTGAAGTCCACAGTGTCTTGGGCAACTTGACTCTTAAAACCTTCACCAGCTTTATAAGTTTGACACTACTCAGCCTCACGTGCCAAGAGCCACACCCTCAAGCCTTCTAGAAACACATCCTTTTCTCATAATTGTGGGGACCTTGAGCCAATCAGGCTTGAGGCAGAGAGCCCTGTCCTTAGATTTCTTGTTCTTTGAACCTTTTTTTTTTTTAGAATAAAAGGATATGCTGGATGGTCCCATTAGCTCCTGCAGCGGTTTTAGCAATAGATAGGATGACCATGTTCTCAAACTGATTTTGTTTCTGAAACTGAGTTAGGGCATAACACGTCTAAATATATCTTTTATTTTGGGGGTTCAGAAGTACTTGTCTCTTTCGGCTCTACAAATGTTCACATTTCTAGAATCTTGAAGTAATGAAAATATTTGAAGTGGTGACTGCACACCGACCACTCGGGGTCTCTGATTGTGGCAATGAAGCCTGTCAGGACCCGTGATGGCCACATAGCAGGAGGGAGAGATCAACTTTGTCATCTGTGGTCACAGAAAATTTGCAGCTTTCTGTACTGCAAACAATCACCTGATATATTAGAGAAACGTATCTCCTACTCTGGGGTTTCAGCTTAGATGTTTTCTCTTTGTGGCAGCCTCATTTGGAGGCAAAATTAAACCCTCCTTATGAGCCAGATACTACCTGATGATGCCAATGGAAAGGATATATATTTGCCCATCCTGAGAAAAGAGAACTCAGTCACCAGAGAGGCTTCTGAAGGCAGGCTGGAGGAAAAGAGAGCACACATCAAAGTCGTCTCGGCTGACACAATCTAAGAGTATCATTTTTCTAAGGTCGAGCTGTGGAGAGTTTAGAAATTACTCTTTTCCAAAAAAAAAAAAAAAAAAAAGAAAGAAAGAAATTACTCTTTTCTGCACCAATTTCAAATTAGAGGTGAGGTTTTTTTTTTCTTTTTTTTTCTAAACAGCTGTGTTACTGAAAGCTAAATGATGAAAAAAAAAATAACCCAAACTGATATATTATCTTTATTTCTGCCCCCACGGAATGGGTTTCCAGCTGTCGTCTGAAGAGATGAGTCAGGAAGATGAACTTTTTCCTTGGTCTAGCCGGAGTCTTGTTGTGGGGAAAAGCTCACGCTGCCTAGTAGGGTGTACTGACTCCATTTCACAGATGAAGAAACTGAGGCCCAAATATGTTAAGTAAGGGGCCCTCAGGCATAATGTCTATTCAGTTGTCGGGTATCAGGAAGGGAAGGATATCCCACCTCTATTTTCTTTTGGGTATGTGGAGGCTGGGAAGCAGATTAAGTTTGCAAGGACGCTGCCATCAAGGCTTCCCTTGACCAGTTCTGCCAGCGGACGCAGCTGCCACGTTCCTACAGCTGTGAACCTGTCTCCACTTCTCACTTGTCTGTGTGCTGTGTGCTCAAGATTACAAGTCCTGGGGGTCCTTTGGACCAAGCTGGTCTAGCTCAAGTTCAAGTCATGCTTTTGTGCTCCTCAGTGCCACTCTGTCCACTTGCTGAATCAGGACCCAGGCGTCTCCTACGGGACATGGGTTCTGCGGGAACTCCTCTCAGAGACACTCCCTTGGCACCCCTACTGGCTTCCAGCTTTCCACACCAGCGAGACCAGGAATCCCGCCATTTATGAGCCGTCTTCCCAAATCTGCTGAACTCCCTTTTCCTGTTAATGGGCTTTCTTTCCATGCTTTTTGTGTTTGTAGATCTATACTCTGTTGATACTTTGGCTATCATTTGAGCGAGTCTTAGGAAGGAATATACATAAATGAAAAATAGACATAAATGAGTCTTAGGAAGGAATACACATAAACGTTGACTCAACCTGAAAGTCTGAGATGGAAGATCCGGTCTCGAATGGAGCCGTCCTGCGTGCTGCACCCCCTCCCAGTGGGCGGGGCCAAGCCCTGCTAAGCTGGCTCGCATAGATCCCTTGTTTAGATAGGGCGTTGTGGAAGAAACTCTAAAGTGCACGGTCACCCACTAGCTGGCCAGCTTCCCTTTGACATCTTGGTGACATCCTGCTATCTCTTTAGCAGCCTGCCTGGCTGCTAATCCCAGCTTAATGCTAGGTTGTGACTTGGTTTGGAAATAATCAGACATCATTTTCTTAGGCAGATATTCTGGAAAAGCTTCCAAAATATAACCAGTGAATCAGGTTCCTCTTTTTATCTCATATAAGATGTGCCTCTTTCTATGATTCATGTGGCTCTTTAATCAGCATATATCATTGTGCACCTGCTGTGTGCCAGAGTGCTCCTCTAGGTGCAGAGGCCACTGCAGGAAACATGAGGCTTACTAAGAAGGTTATACAACCAGCTCCCGATTATCTGAAAGTCTTACACAATTGTAAGAATGGAGTGGGGAGAGGGAGATGAAATATTGTGGACTTGATCTACCTTCCTGTTTTCTTGCTTCAAATTTTTGTTTAAATTCTAGTTGGTTTACATATAGTGTAATATTGATTTCGGGAGAACTGATCTACCTTCCTTATTCCCAAACCATACAAGCCGGTGTTTATGTGTGTGGGGGGGAGGGGAGAGACGGAGTTTCATTCTGGGGTGGGCAATATGAAATGCAACTTTCTAAGATTTTCTCTTTATCTCTTTTCATTCCTGTTCCTTATCCCTCTTCCATGAACCCCATCTATATCTGATATCCTCACAATCCTTCCTCCTGGTATCTGACAGCTCTGCCCACAGAAAAAAATCAAATCTCTGCCCCTTTCAGGTCTAATTCTCTCAGCGTTCCTAACCTTCCCTGTTGGATGTCAATTGATTTTCTCCTCCTGCAAGTAATAATTGTGCCACAGGGGATGGTGGGCTCTGTCTCCATGTCCTCTGCATTCTCCAGAAATGAGCCCTTGTCTCTGAGAACTGGAAGAATGGAAGGAAAAACTTGGTGAGAAATTGCCACCCTGGGTGGTGGTTGGATTTCCCCTCGATTACCCCAATTCAAACATATCTCATCACTTCCGGGTTTGATTTCCTTCAGAAACCCCTGTCCTGACCTAAATAACAGATACCATTTTCTCCATTCATATTGACAGTTCTATTAGCAGAATGAATACTCTGGACTTAATATGCCTGAGGAACATTTGCACCTGCCTTACCACTAGGGTAATTTACCAGACACATTACTCTTACTGGACTACAAAGAACATCTTATTCAAATCATGTTTCTCTAAATTCTAGAAGCAGGAGGAAATCAGTTTATCCAATCAGACTGATATGATTTGAAATTCAACTCATTTGTGCAGCTGGTTACCAAACTTAGAGGATACTTTTTGGGAGAGAAAATACTTCCAGCTTAAAACTTCAGGGAATAAAGAATTTTACAGAAAATAGATGTTTGGTTATCTATTTACCTTTTTTGAGAAAAAGGTAAATTCGAGTAGATCATTCATTCTGTACTTTTAAAAAGATTTTATTTATTTATTTATTTGCCAGAGATAGAGAACGAGCGCACAAGCCAGGGGAGCAGCAGGCAGAGGGAGAGGGAGAAGCAGACTCCTGGCTGAGCAGGGAGCCTGACTCAGAACTTGATCCCAGGACCCTGAAATCATGACCTGAGCCAAAGGCAGACACTTAAACAACTGAGTCACCCAGGTATCCCTCATTTTGTATTTTTTAAAAGATTTATTTATTTATCTCAGAGAGAGGAGAGAGGAAGAGAGAGAGCAAGCTTGAACTGGGAGAGAGGGAGAGAGAGACTCTTCAAGCAGACTCCTAGTTCAGCTTGCAGCCTGACTCAGGGCTTGATCCCACGACTCTGAGATCATGACCTGAGCCGAAGTCAAGAGCTGGTGCTCAACCAACTGAGCCACCCAGGTGCCCCTAACTTTGTATTTTTTATGTTAAATTACTTTTAAGGAAAAATAAAAGACTCCAAATAATCCAATCTCTTCTTTGAGTAGCCCTGAATTCTTCTAGTGAATCCATTTAACCAAAGGGATAATTCCAAATCAAATAGAGACAAAATCTGGTATAGAATTGAACTTATCCCCAAACACCAAACAACTTAATATGTGCTGCATTTAGAACCAACTAATGGACATAAAATGTTTTAAAGTTCCAGATGATTTTGAAACTCATTTGATAGTTCATCAACGCTGATGCCAGCCCTCTCCAGGAATTGCCACGAAAATCATTCCCGTTAAAAGGATCGGTGTGGGGGTGCCTGGGTGGTTCAGTGGGTTAAAGCCTCTGCCTTCGGCTCAGGTCATGATCCCAGGGTCCTGGGATCGAGTCCTGCATCGGACTCTCTGCTCCGCAGGAAGCCTTCTTCCTCCTCTCTCTCTGCCTGCCTCTCTGCCTACTTGTGATCTCTGTCTGTCAAATAAATAAATAAAATCTTTAAAAAAAAAAAAAAAGGATCGGTGTGTTAGAGCAGAAGCAGTACCATGTAGGGGCTCAGAGACAGCCCCGAGTCTGTGCTGTTCACATTGGCATCCTGTCTCTGCCACTTCCTGAGTGACTATACTCCCTGTGTCTTAGCTTCTCCATCTGTAAAATAAAGATAATAAAGTACTTTATTCCATGCAGAGCTCCTGAGTCTTGTTTTGTTTTCCTATTGTAGCACATGCTTATTTATGGAGTGCTCTGGGCCAGGCTTTGCTCTAAAGCCCAAGATGTTGATTCATTTAGTTTTGATAACTCTATGGACTGTGTTCTATCATCTCTTTAACCACAGAGAGGTTAAATCGCTTAATCGGGTTATTGCGCTCAGCAGGTTTTAAACAGTCTCTGGAAGGTAACAAGTGTCCAGTCAATGTCCACCATCGCAGGTGGCCACCCTCCTCTCCATCCCCACTCCCCCCCCCCGCCGCCCCATTGTGGAAGGTATTACAACACTTATTTGTGTCTCTCAGATGAAGGTGTATAACCCAGTACACAGCACCGTTTTCAGCACATAGAAGGTATTTGATATTACGATTAAAGGGCCGGTAATTAATATTTCCTTCTCTTTATGATCTTTTTTTCAAAACACAACGTATTGGGCACATGGGTGGCTCAGTTGGCTGAGCGACTGCCTTCGGGTCATGATCCCGGAGTCCTGGGATCGAGACCTGCATCAGGCTCCCAGCTTCACGGGGAATCTGCTTCTCCCTCTGACCCTCTCCCCTCTCATGCTCTCTCTCACTGTCTCTCTCAAATAAATAAAATCTTTAAAAAAACAGAAACAAAAACCACAAGGTATTGATTAAAAAGAGAAAATGTGGACCATCCGTTGTACCCTGATCCTTTGTCCCACCATAAAGGCAACCCAGTCCACTCCCACTCTACACTAAGACTTTAGTGCAAGGACATCCACCTTCAGCCTCTTCTTTCTGGTTTTACTTGGAGGAGCCAAGGACCAAAGTCAGGTGGCAGGATCCACCTTCTCCATGGACAGGAGGAATGTTCTGGAATGTCCACTAGGGGGCGCATTATCAACGGGCCAGAGAAGGCCAACCAGCTGGTTAAATAACAGGGAAAGAACAATTTCTCAAAGGACATGAACCTAGATGGGAAAATTCCCATTGATCCCATCCTTGGCTTGCCAGGTGAACATGCAGGACTTTTCTTGATTGGGTTTTACACAACGCTCGAAATTTTGCCAGAAGAGAAAGTGATCTACAACAGAGGGTCAGGGAGTTGAGAGCTGTCCTCTTGAGAGATGTCCCAGCCCGGTGCTGCCCTGAGACAGAGTCCAGCATTGCCAGTGACTCTGCCCCCTAGGCTAGACCCTATGGGTGATGCAGGTGTGGGTCCCAGCACCCAGGGAGACTGGCTTCAGGGGGCAGAAGAGCAGGGAGGTCAAGTGTGGCCAACCCAACCTGCACTGGACTCGGCAGCCAGCCAGCCTCACTGGGAATTAGAGGAGAGATGCTGTCCTATTGGGACTCATGGGGGATTCTCTCTCTGCCATATACAGAAAGGCCTTATTAAATGAGCACTAACTTGCTTTTACTACTTTGTTCAGGTCTTGATGTTCTTCGTATTCCTCTTACTTCTATTCTTGTCCTTCTGACAGCTTTTCCTGCCATTTCTTTCTTCATTCCTTAATGAGATTTAAAGAATCCTTGGAGGGGGAGAAAATAAAAGGGACCGTTCTTTTTGAACTCTAGTAACCTCGCTCAAAGTTGGAATTGCCCGTAAGCCTTTACAGCTGAAAACCTGTCTCTCCACTTCTCCATTGGAGGGTTCCCAAGGCGTGGGCTAGGCTCTTGGGAGCGAGCCCCTAGAATTCCAATCCCATCTCCTCTCTCTCCTCATCCAAAAGCTGAAAAAAAAAGCCCCATTTTTGTGGGGTCTTCGTGTAGTAAGATGTTGGCAATAATAAGCATGAATGCTCCACCCTTCCTCGGAAAACAGGAGGGAAAATCTCTTTTCCTTTCTAAGGGTATTTGGGAATCTCAGAGCAGGAGGGCTTTTAGGAATCCAGTTCTTGCGAGGGTGGAAGGGGCTCAGAAATTCTTAGAATACCCCTGACATCCCCCACACCATGGTTCATATGCTATCTGGGTCCCTACTACAAGTTCCCATGAGAAAAAATGTTGAAGATGGGAGGGAAAAGGGGAAAAAAACCTGTGTACATCTGCTGTACCCCACGCATTTTTACATATATGATCTCATTTAATGGATCATCTGTCTTTTTGGTAGTAATAACGGTTCCCATTTTACAGATGAGGAAACCGAGGCTCATAGCCATTCAAACTTATGTAAGGGCATATAGGGAGTAAGGGGTAGGGTTAGATTTGTACTCAGAATTTTCTTTTAAAGACAGCCATTTTCTAACTCAACTTGAGCTGCCTTTCCTGAGGTTCTTGCCATTCTTCTGTAGGGAGTGAAGAAAGAGGAAGTGGTTTGGACTAGACTTCTGGAAAACAGTGGTCATCACATGATGAGGCAAACAGTCTGGAAGCCTGAGGGGGTAGGTTGAGGGGGCGGGTTATGGGGAGCCCTGACGGGCAAGCTACCGGTGTTGAAGCCCAGATGTCAACACGGGCAAGGAATGGGGCTGGAGGCTGGAAAGCTGGTTATTGAGAAAGAAGGACAGCTCCGCCAGACTTCCTGTTCCCCTGACCCTTTGCCAGGCAGCATGGCAGAAATCATACTGACATAGGACCTACTTCTCTCCCTTCAATAAACATAGCATCTATGAGGTTGTTTACAGTTTCTGAAGTTAATTCTATCACCAATGTGGCCTAAGTGGTGAGTGTACCTTCACCTACTCATTCCCAAGCCCTTCCTGTGGTTTCTGGAAGCCTCCTTCAGTCCCACCAGACCCAGAGAATGAGGGCACACCGACCTGGTTTACAGCCTTCAGAGCTGACCTCTTAACTTGGACAAGTTCAGTTTACCAAGCTTCTGACTACAGGCAGCAAAGCACGGGAGGTCAGAGGCTCTGGACAGAGCTGAGCTCCGTTCCAGGCTCTACCCCTTTCTACGTGTGTATCTTAGGGACAATAATTAACTCCTCTTCACCCCCAGGTGCCTCACCTGTTAAAAACAGAACGCAAATTCTCCTTCATGGGTTATAGGAACGACTCAGAGGAGTGTGACTCCAGGAATCTGTAAGAGCTCCATAGAGGGCTGTCGGGGCCATTATTGATCTTGGCCTTCTGATGTGCACTCGAGATCCAGAGCCGGATCCTGCCCTCAAGCTTGCTCCCTTGTGGAAAAGACAGGCCCAGGAGCCAATTACTTAGGTGGCACAGTAAGATGTGTGTCGGTGACACCTGGACAAGGTAAAGGGGTGGCTCTGGAAGAGGAAGGGGCTTGGCCTGGGGAGGGGTGTGGTGAGGCAACTTTCTGGAAATCTTGATCCAAGCTGTGGGTGGAGCCACCAACTTGGTTAATCCACAGCCACAGCTTGAATAGCCAAGATTTCATCAAGGGATGCCAGCTACTTGGCTTGCTGACTCCTTGCTCTTTAGAAACAGAAGACCTTCCTGTGAAAATTGAAGAGGCTTGGAGCCCAAAATATTCTGGTTCCAGGCATCCCAAGTTAAGACCTTAAAAGATGATTAGAGCTCTGGGAACCAGAGAGGATGGTGAAGAGAGAAGTTAAGTGCCTACTGTGTGCATAAGGGACATGAATTGATATTCACTTAGGAATCAGTATTTTTGAGGACCTGATGGAGGCCAGACCCTGCCAGGTACTATGACCTCATTTAATCCTCAGAGTGGCCCTGTGGAATTTTCATGGTCCTTCTTTTACAGATAAGAAAATGAAGGCTCCATGTATTCAGGATGCGTGGACAGGGTTGAAGTTAGCTGAGCGAGTCAGTCTTAAAACCCAGGTTTGGGGGCGCCTGGGTGGCTCAGTGGGTTAAGCCTCTGTCTTCGGCTCAGGTCATGATCTCAGGGTCCTTAGATTGAGCCCCACGTCGGGCTCTCTGCTCAGCGGGGAGCCTGCTTCCTCCTCTCTCTCTGTGACTGCCTCTCCACCTACTTGTGATCTCTCTCTCTCTGTCAAATAAATAAATAAAATTAAAAACAAACAAACAAAAAAAAACCCCCAGGTTTGTCTGATTCCGAAGCTCATGCTCTTTCTACTGTATTGGATAATCTCTGGAACATAGATTCACACAGGATGCCGCTTCTTCCTTTTCCAATAAACATGGCATTTATGATGTTGTTTACGGTTTTCTAAATTAATGCTCTTGCCAACATGGCCGAGAGAGTGCGTGTACTTAAGCGTAAATATGAGAGGTGCCTCCAAGCACCAAAGCAACTTTCAACATATCACTCATAGACTGATTACACTAATGACCCCAATCATTGGCTCCTTGTAACCACACTTTTGCAATGTCACTTTGCAGCTCCTCCCATTCAGGGGTGAAATCTGTTTCCCACCTTTTAAGTCTGGCTGCCCTTGCACTCTGTCTGGTCAGTAGTACATGGAGGAATGATGGAGATCCAGTTCCTGGTCTAGGCCTCAAGAAACCTTATGGGCATCTACTGTTACTTGAATTGCCGCCAAGGCTCGATCAGGCAGCAGGGAGCATTGTGAGGGACACACAGGAGGAGACCACCCTCCTATCTTCCCAGATGACGCCATCATAGATTCTAGTTGACCTGTTGTTAACCACAGCCACATGTGTGAGTATAATCATAGCCAGCTGAGCTCTTCCTGGGTCAGCAGCAGCACCCAGTCAAGGAGGAAACTCCTGAGAAATAATAAATGTTTGTTGTTTTAAGTTACTAGATTTTTAGAGTGGTTTTTAATACATCAGTAGCTAACTGCTGGAACCAAAAATTTAATTTTCTTCTTAATTAGAGGTCCATTCATTTATTGTCAGTACTTCAGTTTGGACGGATTGGTCCCTGTGCAGCTGCCATCTCGGGATCTCCCCTGGTCATCATTGTAGGAATTCCCTTTACTTTGCTCTCTGAGTCCCATGCCCTCCTCTTTCTCAGTTAACTCCCTTGTTTTGATGGAGTACATCCTGTGGGAGTTGCCTGAAAATGGGTGGATAGGTTTGGAGACAATGCATACTTGAAATGCCTTCATGCTACACTTTCTCTTAATTTGTGGTTTAGCTAAATTCAAGTTCCAACTGGGAACTATTTCTCTCAGAAATTTGAGGGCACTGTTTCATGATCTTCTATGCGGCTCTTGAGAAATCTCATTCTATTCTGATTCTTAATCCTCTGTATTATCAATCTTCCCTCTCCAGAGGCATATCGAATGATCTCTTTGCCTCGACTGTGATGAATTTTTAAGATGATGTGCTTTAATGTGGGTCCGTTTTCACCCGTTGTGCCAAGGACTCACCTGTTTGTTTTGGTCTAGATATTTGTGTTCTTCAGTTCTGGGAAACCTTCTTGATTTATTCTTGAATGAATCCTTCCTCTTCATTTGCTCTTCCTGCAACTCCTATTATTTACAAGGTAGATTTCCTAGAATGGTTCCCTACTTTTATCTTTTCTCCTCTGTTTCCTTTGCTTTGTTTTTTCTCTCGTTTCTGGGATATTTCTTTAATGTTATTTTTCCAAATCTTCTATTGAGTTTATTATTCAATTTGTGGTTTTGAGTTTAAATTTTATTTTGTTTATTTTTTAAAAGATTGTATTTATTTTTGAGAGACGAGAGAGAGCATGAGCAGGGAGGGAGGGAGATAGAGGAAGAAGCAGACTCCCTGCTTAGCAGGGGACCTGATGCAGGGTCTCCATCCCAGGACCCTGAAGGCAGACACTAACTGACTGAACTACCCAGGCACCCCTAGAGTTTAAATTTTAAAGAGCTCCTTTTTTATAGGTGTTCCCTCAATGTTCCTTTTCAGATTAGCATTGTGTTCTTGTTTCATTGATATATGATCTCCTCTTATCTTAAGGAGGTTATTTATGATGTTTTTTAAAGTTTTCTTCTCTGTGAATCATCTCCACTTCTGATGTGTAAGAGGGAGCCAAAGGAAGCTAACTGTGTGCCTGGTGGGGGTTGAGATGTGATCTTCACGACAGCTTGCTTTGCAGGGCCATTTCTTCGGCAGATCTCTCACGTTAGTATCTTCAGTGTTTTCTTTCAGTCCTATCAGACTCCCCAGAAAGACTGAACTTCTGCCTGATGGATACATGCTTGGCTGCTGCCACTCTGGAAGCCAGACTTGGGGGAGAAGGCAAGGGAGTCTCAACATTCCTTATGTATGTTTTCACTTCTCAGGATGGTATTTCTAATGTCAATGGGAAATGCCTTGTTGCCCCTTGTAGACCTTGTAGACCTTCTGTTTTGTCCTCTTCAGAGAATGGATTCCTGGTCATTGGTTGGGATTTGGAAAGAACAGACTTTCAGCTACTTGGAGTGAAGAGGGAGATCTGGGGTTCTAACTGTATCTTAAATAGACCTCAAAGCCATCCTCCTATTTTTTAGCCCCATCTTCTCCAGCACATCCCAGAGGTAGCTAATGCTGCCAATTTCTGAGCCTTTCATGGGGGTTCTGCATCACACATAAAATTGACCTGTCTCAACTTCCCCACTGCTGGCTTAGGATTCAGCTTCTCCAGATTTGCTGTTACCAATGAACTGTCACTCTCCAGCTTCAAATTTTTGTCCCTATTGTCTCTTCTTCCATTCTCTTTGATCCCCCTGGTTTACACCTTTTTGGGATATCTCTTTATTGTCTTTTCAGAGGTTTGCGTGAGAGAATGGAGGTGAGTATGTTTTCTCTCTCTGTGTGGGAGTCCAGGAGTAGTACTTGGTTTTTAAAGAACACTTCAAGATATCTTATTTAGTTTGAGCTGTGTAGACCATACATTTACTAGAGAGAATCAAACTTTCTCCCAAAGAAGACTGACCCTCAAGTGGTAGAAGTCCATGTGATTTTTTTTTTTTTAGAGAAAATGAGAGTAAGGTTTCAGACACTTCACAAACTTTTAACCTTGTGGTTCTAAATTACCCAGCCAGCCAGATCATCACAGCTCCGCCCCTCCAAGTCTTCCATTCTCTTTAAATCAGAGACTCTTGAGTCCATTTCCTTTAGCCTTTTAATAGTAGCCTTTTGGTATTTTCCAATAAGTGCTTTCAACAGGGCAATATACACATCATGCTTTCCTCATTACTACTGGTCCATCAGTAAGTACACAAAAATCAGGGGAAGGGTGTGCTGTGACAAATCAAAGTAACAATGGTCACTGTACATGCATGAACAATGAGCTATTCTTTGAAAACTCAACAGAAGTGATTTATAGAAAGGCATACCCATTACATAAAGGTAAACGGGCCACGTTATTTTTATTCTTAAGTACACGTAACATTTCTAGAGAAGTCAGAGGTTCCTTTCTCCCTCAGCTTTCTCTCCTCAGCTGTACTAGTATTGAATGAACACTGGCTACGGAATCAGTTCTTGGCATCATGGTCTCAATATAAAACTTTGAGAGGTTCTGCTGGAGAATTCCATTCTGCTAGGCCAGAATCTACAAAATAATGGATATGAAAGAGTATTTTGCCCCATTTTTTTTTTTAACGCAGTGCTAATTTAAAGGCAACCCCCAGGAGACACAAAAGATTTACAATTGTAGGAAAACTTGCATCTTAAACTCTCAGCTTACTGGAATTACAACATTATTTCAAATAGAAGAGAATACTTCCTATTCCATGAACTCAGGGCAATATTGGAGGGATATTGCATTCAAGGGCTGGACACTCTGGACATCTCCCATTCCTGTCTGAGAAGACAGAAGTATATCCAAGTGTGGACTACAACAGTAATAAAAGGAAAGATCGTATGAAATTCTAAAATAAAATAGAAAACAATCACCTATCTCAGCCTGTTTATTGGAAATCTCTAGAAAAAGAAAACCATCCCTAGCTGTGAGACTTGTAAGACTATCCACAACCCTGAAAGGAATCTGGGGACAGATCAAACCTGGCATAGCCCTCCTGAACCAAATCCTAGAGTGGCTAAAGAGCTGGAGTGAGGGTGTCTGCAGGAGACCAGGAAAGCTCTTGGAAAGCAGGGAGGACTTGGACATAGCGGCTGTGAAGGGGAGTGGCTAGATGTCCTTTTCTTTTCTATCCACTTGAAAATAAAGAGAAACCCGGAGAGCTGGATATGGAACTGGCCAAGGAAGTTCACAGAAGGAAGTTTTCAAAGATCATGATTGAGAGGTGGTCATGAGGATGGATAGGGGAGAACTGAAATTGGAAATGAGTGCAGAAAGTGGGCCCCTCTTTTAAAAATAGTTCCTTCATAATCACCCCATGTATAAGACAAGCTCTGACTAATGTGGGACCCATTTTCTTCTCCTCCTCCTTTTCCTCCACCTCTTCCTTCTCTCTTCCTCTTCAGTCTTAACAATGTTACCAGTTAAACTTATCAGTTTAGGCACAGATGACTTTTTATGGGGGCATAAGGAAAAGGTCTCTTTTTATAAGAGTCCTTACTTTATAGATTCCATTTCTTCTATTACAAATCATCTTTGGAAGTTCCAGGACCAATGGGACTTCTGAACTAAGGAATAAAGACCAAGGACTTGCCAAGCAATGCATAAAGCCATTATTCTCTCATTTGGTCATAAACCTGCTTATCTGCTGCTGAGACTCCAATGGCGGGCAGCCCTGTAACCTTCTGAGGGACTTCCCAGGTACTTAACTTACCCTGAGTAGCAACTGCATCGGGGACAGCTGGCTTGTTAAAGTATAAACAAATACAGTCATAAAAACACTCAAACAGGATCTACACAGATGCCCCCCTCTTCCCCAACCTGTGGCAACGAGTTGGCTACGGTCTATGCTCTCTTTCATTTCCATTGGCTTCTCTTTTTATTACAAGAGGTCAAAAGATTCTCCCATAATGTTTTTGGACATGACTTAGCAAGGTCAGCGTCTATGAAATGGGATGCCACAAATAGTAGCTCATGCGATGTAATATGACTTTTCAGAGCCTTACAGGGCAGAGAACTGGTGGCCATTCTCACGTAAAAGCGGCTGAGGCTCCTCCCCCTCACAGTTCTGGTGCTAGGACGGAACGAAATCTTTGGAGACTCAGAGATAAAATAGTGCTGTCTTCCTGGATTCTCTTTGGGATTTGGTTGAGTGAGCCTGAATGGGGGCTTAGTGGCTCTGAGATGAAGACTTTCAAGGAGGGCCTTCTCACATCTTCCTGATGAGTTTTTGGGAACCAGACTTGGCTGGTGAAAAAAAGGGAAGGATCACAGCACCAAGGGTTAAGGTGGAAGTAGTACAGATGTTTATTATGAATCAGCTTGAACCCTTTATGCCTCTGACAAAGTAACCAAAAAAAAAAAAAAAAAAAAAAAAAAAAAAATCATACTAATCAAAGGACCTCCAGGGTTTAGTATTTCAAAAACACAGATAAATAGCTTCCTACAGATAAATAGCTTCACGTTTTGGGTATTTCCCAGAAGCACATGAAAAAATTTCCAGGGGTTCTGTAGAAGGGGCTTTGTAACCAGTACATTCTGACCCCTAGCCCACCGGAAAGAAATGCCCAGGGACGGGCTGCAGGAGGGGGGCGGGGATGTGGACTGATTCAAATATCCTCCCAGGGACCAACCCCTCTTAGCTCTGGGGGGCGTCTATAGCAGGAGGCTGCTGCCTGGGAGGAGGAATGGAGGGATGGCTGGGATCAGGAAGACATATTTGCGGCTTTTGTTAGAAGCCATCCAGAGCACGCCCTATGGGGTGGAGGCTTCTAGGTGGGAACTGGAACAGTCAAATCCTTGCAGGTTATCAATTGGGTCCTCATTTCAGAAAGCAATGCTGTTTTTATAAACTGGACCTGACTTTAAAAAACAAAATGCAAAAAAACCAAAAAGGAGTAGAAAATTTTATACTAAAAAAAGATCCCCAAATGAAACAATCAGTAGCACGTCACATCTGTGAAGTGTCCCAGCTCCTTCTTAAGGTGATGTCTCCAAGTGCTATTTCTCTTCAAGGTCACCACGGCATGAGTGTTACACCCCAATCTTCATGTCCACGTTCTGCAGGTTCCGCGTCTCGTCGGCTGTCATATACTGATCGGGGGTCTCCGAGGGCTCCTTGTTCACCAAGTGCACCATCTCCTGAGACTTGCTGGCCTCTCCGTTGATTCCGCTTGGCTTCCTGTCCCCCACCGCTCCATTTCCATTATTAATCACCAGCTTCTTCTTCTGCCCACACCTAATGATTGAGAAAAAAAGCACATGAGAAGGCGCTCTGAAGACACAGATCATCAATGTCATCACCACCATCAAGGTCATCACAACAGGTTTGGATGGTCCAACAGCATTTTTCATCCGACCGACGGTTAACCCTCCAAAGTGAATCCCGGAACCAGCAGCAAAAGCATCACCTGTGAACTTATTAGAAACGCACATTCTCAGCCTGACCTCAGAGGTACTGAGTCGGAGAAGTCTCGGAGTGTGTTTAATCTCTGTGCTTTTAGCCTGCAAGGGGATCCCGATGCACAGCTGAGTTTGAGAAACTGTGGTCCCAACTAGGGGACGCCGGGGCTAGTATAGTACTCCGAAAATTCAGTAAGTTGCCCCCATTTATTTGGCAAGTAATAAAAGAATTGGGATTCAAGCCTTTTGGTGTCTGACTCCTAAGTTCTAATTCTCTTTCCTCATCCTAGGCGATGGCAATGTTTGCCTTTTTTAGGCACTTCAGCAGTTCCTGCAGACTTAGATAAACCATGAACATGAGGACTATAAATCATTCTGATTTGTGTATTCAGCCAAGTGCCCTGACTTCCTCTCCCAGTGGACACTTCGCTGGCCTTATCAGGGTTCTGACTGCACGGCCTGAGAAAAATGAAACATTATTCTGGACTTGTAAGGCTGTATTGATTTTCATCAGTTAGCATTGGGGAACTTCCATATAACTCTGCACATAGGAGGCTTAATTAACTATGTAAGGAAAGCTCTTCAGGGTTACTGCAAGGGTTCTCAGTAACATTGCTCAAGATTCGAGCTCAGAAGGTCTTCAGTGGGAGAGCATGACCTTTCTGGTGTCTCTGGGTCATAGCTGGGGCATTGCCTCACCCCACTAAGCCTGATGCAATGCTTCCTCTGTCCCGTCCCAGGCCGACTGCTGCACATCTAGAAGACAGATTTCTTAACAGAAGCAAAGCCGCGGAGCCTCATGGCAACAGGGAGGTGGGGAAAGGGGGAAACGGCCTAGCATTTATTGGACACCTCCTGACCGCAAAGGCACTTTACATATAATTCCATGAAATCCGCAGAATAATCGCGCAACGCAACTGTTATTCTAGTTACAAAGCAGTGGAAACTGAGGTCCGGGGATGTTTGATAACTAGCTTGAGGTCACACAGCTAGTAAGACAGAGTCAATATTCAAATCTACACCTTTATGACCAGAAGCCTGGGCTCTGCCCAGCTCTATTCATGCTGCCAACCATCTGGAGATTTGGAAACAGTGTGAAGTTGGAATTTTTCACTTTGCCGCTGGATATTTGGAGTGGTAGAGACAAAGCCTCTATTATTCCTGATTATGGGCCATTCCCTCTAGAATTGCCAAGGCCATAAACTTTAATCTCTTATTTGGGGAAGCAGAAATTATACCTCCTCAACAGGAGGCAGATCCTGTCTCCGCTGGCATGATGCTTGAGGAGGGGTAGAGGGAGGTTCGCTTGAACTTTGGAGCACGTCCTCGGAGCTGGGACTACGGGTGCAGTCCGCACAGATAGGGGTAGGGGCTGGGAAGGCTTGGGTTTTGAGAACTTCTTGCTGTGTCGCCTTGGGCAACTCATTCAACCTCTCGGATTCTCAGGTTTCTTATCCATAAAATCAGGCGGGCAAGAGTACCAGACTCACAGGATTGCAGAAAGCCCTTGAAACACAGCCCAGCACTGACACATGAGTGTAACCGCAGTTACTATGTGTAGCTCTTACTCAGGGGGATGGGGCAGCCAAGGCCTTGGAGAAGCACTTAGGACAGAATCTGGAACACAGTGAATGTTCGAGAAACGCTGGCTGTAGTTCATAGAACCAGAGCCATATGAGTTGGGATTTGCTTGTGTTCTGGCTGCTCCCAACCAGGCATTATATTTCCTATGAAGATGGCCCAGAAGGCTGAAGGTGGAAGTCTACTTGTATGTTTTCAAATTCTCCAGTGGGTATCTCAGGTGTTCTTTGGAGGGAAGGTGTCTTATTAAAGCAATTCCATTTGCCAACCTAATGGATGGTTTAGAAGTTGAATGGCACATTGTAGGAAAGTGATTAATAATCACAAAAAATATTGGTGCATGGGTGGGGGCTAAGGACTCATGTTATTTTGTCTAATAAAGCTGATTTTATTTAATTATTTTTTAAGACTTTATTTATTTATTTGACAGAGAGATAGACAGTGAGAGAGGGAACAGAAGCAGGGGGAAAGGGAAAGGAAAAGGGAAAGAGAGAAGCAGGCTTCCTGCTGAGCACACAGCCCCATGCGGGGCTCGATCCTAGGACCTTCGGATCATGACCTGAGCTGAAGGCTTAAGGACTGAGCCACTCAGGTGCCCCATAAGAAAAGCTGATTTTAAAAGTGGGTAACGTTGAACCCATGGTGCACCGAAATACTGTGCTTGGGTTTGTCCTGCCCCCATTTCCTTTTGGATTTCTGTGTCTGTGCTCTGAGTTTCTTCAGGAGGACAGGATGAGTCCCATAAATAACTAGTTCAATATTTTTGCTCCAGGCACTATTAAGTCTGTCTGTCTGTCCGTCCTTCATTTCTTTTTTTTACTTACTATAACACTGGCTTATTACAAAACGTAATAACCCAGGAACAGCCTGATGGAAGACATACACAGGGCGAGGGCCAAGGAAAGGGTGCGGAGAGGCCCCGTCCCTGTGAGGGCAACAGCCTCCCCGAAGCTCCCCATGGTCACCAGCTCAGAAGCATTAAAAAGTACCTTTTAAAAGACAAGTTATAATTTTTTTTCATTCTTTTTAGTTACAGAACTTTCAGAGAGAACACAAGAGCTGAGGGGACTTCAGAGGTCGCCCAGCCAACCTCTTCAGTACGTAAAACCAGAGACCGAGTCCAAGAAGCCAAGGGTATCATCTGAGGCTACACGAGTTATGGCAATAAACAGAGTATCTGGAACTTAGAATTTCAGACTTCAAAGGGCAGACAGAGATCTCTAGCAAACTGTACCCCTTCTTCAGCTCCTTTCTCCTCAAATCTCAGGCATCAGTCAGCTGAGCAGTGGAAGGAGCCATATGGGGGTCTCACTGGGGCTCCAGGGTGGGCAGCTTGGGTGGGGTGAGAAGCCAGGTGGCACACATTTAGGGCATGGAGGAATTTATCCTGAAAGGTTTCGGGGAGAAACTTAACAACGGCTCTTCTGTCTTCCCCCGCCCCAACACTCCTTCAAGATACTCAGGGACGTATTTTGCATTGTGTCTGAGCTGTGCCACCCAACATGGCAGCCACTAGCCATGGGCCACTATTCAAATTTAAACCAATTAGAACAGAACAAAGTTAAAAAGTCACCTCCTCAGTCAAACTAGCCACATTTTCAAGTGCCTAGGATCCACAGGTGGTTAGTGGTTGTGCGTTAGTGCAGATGTAGAACATTTCCATCATCGCTGAAAGTTCTATTGGATAGCTATGTTCTAGAGGACAGAACAAAGTCGGGTGAACAGGGCAGTGAGCTTGACTGCAGCGGAAGAGAGAAGGAAGGCAGCTAAACCATGGAGCTTTACAGAAGGGGCTTACCAAGCAGAGGGGGGGGATGACTGCCCTCTGGGAGGTGGCAGCACAGAAAAGATGATTATTCCCATGAGACTGACAGTTGGTGAAGGCCTTTTCTGCATAGCCATAGAGTGACACCCTGGAATCCAGCTTTGTGAAACCTCCTCTTGTAAGGTCCTCACATTCCCTCCCCCGATCTTCATACAAATCAGATCACAGCCTTACAGGAGAGGTGCTGAACCCCTCTTGGGCCTCATCTGATACCTACCAACCCAACCAACTCCTAAGATAATTGTCTGCTCTTAAGGAAATGGAATGAAGTAGGATTTTCACTGGAAAGCTGAAAATCAAGGACTCTGGTTACGGACAGCAAGGGAGGATGATGTGGGGCATGACGGGGATGGGAAAAGCTAAAGAAACAACAGGACCCCTCCATCGGCATCTTTACGATGCATGACTCACGGGTCACTTTGTCCTGGAAGCCCGTGGGCAAGCCTTGCCCATCAACTTCAGTAACTGCTTTTCCCTTTCGTCTTTTAACCGAAGTTCATACACGAGGGCCCAGCACAGAGTATTTTCTCAGAAAGATCAGCTGACTCAGATCCAGCAAGTCAATGCTGCTGTTAAACCTCAAGGTTCTTCTAGGCTGGGATGGCATCTTTTCCCTGTTTAATCTTTTCTCCCTCACCAGCGCGGATGGTAGGAGCCTCTCAAAAGACATTTGCTGAATAAACGGAAGCCTGCCTTGGGTCCTTATTTTCCACCAAACTTTCTTTGATGAAAATAGGATTCTGGATCTCTCTAAAATGTAATGTTCAAAGCAAAAGGCCCCAGTCTTTTAAGAGGATTAGAAATGGGCTTGCGGCTTTAGAAATGCAGCGCACATGAAGGGGCCCGGGGAGCCGTTAACCACCCAGTCACTGTGTGGCAAATCTGTTTCCTATTATCAAATCGGGACACGGTGATTTATGGCGTCCAAGCAGCTGCTTTCCTGGTGAGATACTCGCTGTGCCGGTCCACGTGTCCCTGTTTGCCTGTTGCTAGGGTGACTGCTGGTGTTGGGATGGGGGAGGGGGGCAGCCGTGGGGCCCCTTTCTGCGACTGACAGGCTGGGGAGCACCGTGGGAGCTAACCAGCCCCACTGGGCAGACTCCAGCTGCTCTCGGGGACAGCTGAGATGCTTCTCGGAGGAGTCTCCCACTTGGACAGCGTCTGGGACCAACGTTTCTATGGCGACGTGTGCAAACCTTATGGATGGTGTATGTGAGCAAAGGGGGTGCAGTCTCGGCCCTGGAACAAAAGGACTCATTTCCAACAATAGGAAATTCATCTTTAATTGGGCAAAAGTAATCTAAGAGAAAACAAGAAGGCTGAGGGAAAGTATAAAGACGCTTTGTAAGGGCTCCCTCAAGTCACGTTATTTAAATTCAGCAAACAAATTCTCTTTCTGTTTAGTCATAGGAGCCTCCTAAGAGGTCTTTCAGATTTCTTTTTCTACTTTTTGTTCCTTTTACAGTTGGCTATCATGAATAATTTTTTTCATCCTTTTTTTTATCATTTATCAATGATTAAAAAAATTACTTTTTTTATCATTCTCTCAAAGATACAGAAAACAATAGCTATTTGACTTTAAGATAGCACTTTTATTAACTTGTACCAGCATAAAGTGACATCATCTAGTTTCCTCAGATAACCAGGAACCTCAGAGATACTGCACATGCACTGCACATGGCCACACCATTAGCAGCTGTTGCTTTCCAAAAGCCAACAAGAGAGATTCTAGCATGTTCTCCCGGTCCTTTCCTCAATCAAGGACCCCTTCTGGCCTGTTAGATGATCTGGTGATACAATAAAGGGAGCCCTCCTTGGAAATACAATTCTTTTATGTTGTCAGAAGCAAGCTCCAGGGACATTTATAAAAGGTGGAATGTTCCTCTGCATATGCTCAGAGGAAGACAGGGCATTTTAGAGCCCTGGAAATGGAGACTCACACTTTGGAGGGCCCTGTCAAAATTCACGTTGCTAGAATGAAGTTCTTCCTTCATTTCACTGAGGTGGTATTATGTCTGGGACTATCACAGCTCAGTCAGGTACAGGCACTATTTAAATAACTTCTGACATGACAGGTCTTCGTTGGGGTGAAGAGAGAGAGGGACCTCTGAGAATATGACAACAGCCCACACGCTGTTTGAATGTCTTTATTCAGACTTTTCCAAGGAAAATTCTTCATCATTTCATAGACCTCTTGTCAGAGAGCTCTTCCTAGGCAATAACCTGAATCCTTTCAACTACAGTTTCCAGAAAATACAAAATAGTATCATTACAAAAAAAAAAAAAGAACAAAACAAAAACAACAAACCACAAACAGTAAGAAAGCCACAGAAACCCAATGCTTATTTTAGGTAAAGGTTCTAGAAGGTTCCATGGGCCATAAGCAGGCTAAAGGGAATGACCAATTCCTAGATCTTTTTACAGTGTTTTTGTGCATTGTGAATGCACTTACTACTGTTTAATCAGTCAATAAATAGGTACATACTTTTATGCCTTCCAGGTGAGATATTTTATAAATTTCATTAGATAGTGTCTCCATGGGTTTAACCCTGAAGTATTTAAGAACCTTGAAAGATTAAACATTACCTAAAAGTGGTGGTCCAAATAATCACAGGGTCTCTTTTATCTAAAGAACGTGCCAGAGCAGGGCTTCTTAAACTGTACCATGCACATGAGTCCCTGGGATCTTGTCAAAACATACAGATTCTGATTTAAGAGATCTGGGTAGGGCCTGAGATTCTGCATTTTTAACAAGTTCCCAGGGTGTTGAGGCTGCTGGTTCCAGGGGCTACACTCTGGAAGTTCATGGAGCCCACATGTAAGTTACGCCCTTTCTTTTTTTCTTTTTCTTTTTTTTTTTAAGATTTTATTTATATATTTGAGAGAGAGAGAGAGAATGAGAGGGAAGGGGTCAGAGGGAGAAGCAGACTCCCCGCCGAGCAGGGAGCCTGATGTGGGACTTGATCCAGGGTCTCCAGGATCATGACGTGAGCTGAAGGCTGCTGCTCAACCAACTGAGCCACCCAGGTGCCCCATAAGTGATGTCCTTTCAAAGCAAAAGCCTCGAGGTGCATCCCCTTACCTTCTTCGACTATTGACAGCGATGCAAACGGCAAGAATCAAAGCCAAGGCCAGGAGGGAGGCCAAGATGATGAGCCATTCTGGTGAGAGTGAACCAACAGACAACCATGAGTTTGGGAAATACACTTTGTAAAAACAAAAATGCACTTTATAAATTGATCTGGTCCAACAAGAGCTATACTCAGCACCACAGGTGAGTTCGGCCAAAGGGCCCTGCCAACTGGCAGATAATGCCAGACCAACTCTGCTATAGGCGTCTGCCCAACAGGCCTCTTATCATGAACTCTTACCACCAGTCAGAATTTTCAAGTTCCTCCAGGAGAAGCATGTCTCCAAAAAAAAAAAAAAAAGCATAGACTGACCTGTAGAAACCCGTAAATGCCTTTGGTGCAGTGAGATTAAGGAGACTAAAGGAAATTATGTTTTCCTCGAAAGGAAATTTCCTCTTCTATATAAGAGCATCCACCTTGTGTGTTATTAAGAAACACAAATGGGGGCCATGCCCTAGTGGGTGGGAAGAGGACACCCCTGTGGAAGGCTGAATTTCTGCACATTTAACAGGGCAGCGGTGTGGGGGGGGGATCATTTGGCAAATCTTATCCTTCAAAATGTGTATGCCTTTGATTCAGCTTTTGATTCCTGCTTCTGGGAATTGATAGGCCCTCAGAATTCGTTCTGAAAGATGTTCATTGTGTGCTATTTCTAATAATAAAATTTGGAAACAACCTAACGTAAGAGTAAGGGATCAGTTACCGGAATTAGGTCATACCCACTCTATTCTGCACAGTGGGAACAGGAGAAGAATATTTACTGACATTGGAAAGCCGCAGGCAACCCGTTGGGAGTGGCGGTGGTTCACTAAACAGCATGCGTGCTGTAACTACATTTTCGTATATAAATTACATTTTAAAATGATGGGAAGGACATCTATGAAAATGGGAACCATGGCATTTCCAGATGGTGGGGGAGCCAACAAATGATTTACATTTTTGTCCTTTGGTTTGTGATTTTCTCAAATGTCTCCACGTATCACTTGTGAACCGTTAAGATGTTATATATGGGTTTTACAATCAAGTCTTCAGGGGATAAAAATATGACTTGACAACGTAAATACGTTCTCTTGCCACATGGGTTGTATATCTGTGCAATGAGAGAGAAGCTCATGACCCATGAAGGATGGGAAGTCATTGACTGGCCATTCCCCCTTGGGAGTCTTGGTTTTCCTCCCACTTCCTGCTCAGGACCACCTCTGCCTGGCCTCCACCTGGTTAGGTGAGGGTGGGGAGGGAGATGGAGTCAGGAGATGGGCACGCCAACAGGTGGCCTCATTTCTGTTCTTTTCTCTGGTCTCTCCTGTTCGTGCTCACTAGAGCCAGGAAGAGTACTGCAAATCGCATCTCCACCACCCCCTCTTCCCAGGGCGCCTGCTCCCTCTCTCCACTTGCTCCGTCCCAGCTGTGCTGAGGCAAGCTGAGGCAAGGGGGCAAGGTGCACCCTACATTCTTCCCTTTCCGTGAGGGACGCTCAGTTCAGAGGCTTCTGAAGAGGGGAAAGTTAAAAAGTGAATTTACAACCCTAGGAAAACCCTTTCTTCTTTGTAACCCTACCCCCCCCGCCGCCCCGTAGAAATACTCCATTCTGACCCCAAGTCAAATAAGGAATGTGCCTTGAGTGCCTTAACCTTGATGCTCAGGAGAGCCATGTGTCCCGGCCCTCTTACCGCATGATATGACTCATTTGGACACTTTCTTCTGTCTGGATCAGGAAAGACTGTCCCTCGAGAAACAGTCGTTTAGGGACCGGAAGAATGTTTTTACTCCCCCTACACACATGGTGCTCATGTGTCCCCAGTGTCTGCAGTGTGAAATTATATGCTTCCTTCCAACCCCAGACATAAAGCAGAATTGGGCCGGGATAGGAAGGACCTGGGTATGGGACAGGTATGACGCTGGGTGATGGATCGCTCATGTGGGAAGGAAGCTTTAGTAGCGAACATGTCCCTTCTTTGGGACAGGCCAGGGACAGGTCTGAAAATTAGCTCATTCTATTTATGGGACCCACAAAAAAGAAAGTTCCAATTTCTTTCCTACCAAGTGCTCTCATTCACCTTTTAGCTTGCAAAGAATGCGTTTTTTAGTATTTATTTATTTTTTGCCACACAGCTTGAAACTTACCTGGAATTTGAGGTTTCCGCATAGGACCTGAGGTCGTGTTTGCCCCACCTTCTTGACTCCCACTTGAGTGTCCTAAGGGAGGAAAAAAACAATATCTCTCAACCAAAGTTTGGAATGCCTAACAAGGAGCTCCTTACAGAGCAGCACACACAGCGAACCTCTCTATCTCCTGCATCACTGTGAAGCTACTTATAGATTCAAGCCACAGACATTTATAAAGTGTTACATGAAAGACTTCTCCCTAGAAGAGTTGGTTTGATTAAGTCCAGCATCTGGAAATGTCACTGTTCATCAAGAACATGAGAATTCTCACCAGCAGTGCTGTGCAGTGTATAAGAGCTCGGGTTCCCAGAGCCCCGGCAGCCCTAGATTCGTGTCTGCCTCCGCCTCTTGCTAGCGATGTCTGCTGAGTCAAGCTACCCTCCTCAGGCCTCAGTTTTCTCATTCAGAAAATGGGGATAAGAATAAAAATCCACTTCATCATAATTTCACAGAAGTTTAAAGAAGTACACAAGAATGGGAATTGTGGAGGGGAAAAAAAAAAGAATGGGAATTGTGTGTAGTTGCTCCATCCTATTTCTGATTTAGGACCTTGCTACTCAAAGTGTGGTCCCCGGACCAGCAGCATTGGCATCACTGGGGAGCCTGTTGGGAATACAGAATCTCAGGCCTCACCCCAAACCTACTGAGTCAGGATCTTAATTTTAGCAAGATCCCTAGAGGATTCAAATGCTCTAGGAAGTCCAAAGCAAATCTAACAATCGCATCCAGTGTCTTCACAGACACGAAAATAAACATTAAAAAATAAGGGTTTAGGGAGCAATGGCTCTTTCTGTCCGGGAAAAATCACCCTAGTATAGGTCCTGCTAATACGTTAATGAAACATGTCTTGTTTTCAGAGGAATGAGTATTTTCTACCACTACAAAACAAAATAAGGAAACAAAGCATCTCAAACTGGAAGGAAACGTCGCAAGACAAAGAACCCACAACTCTAATCACTGAACACGACATCGTAAACTAATGATGTGCTATGTGTTGGCTAACTAAACATTCCAAAAAAAAAATAAATAAAAGAATCCACAGTCTTCCTGGGAGGCTCATCAAAATGAGGGAGGCATCGTGTTTTAAAAGAAACTTCTAAGCCCTCTCATGAAGAGACTCACCTAAGTTAAAGCTTCGTCTTTTGTGTTTTATGCTCCCTCCACTGCTTCAAAACATAATTTGAAAATATCCCACAAAAGTGAACTTGCTCCCTCCCACCTGTGGAGAACCCACTGCAATATTCTGAAGTCTACCAAGTGAAGGAGAAGCAAATCAGGGCAGTCTGTCTGGGCTAAGCAAGGGATGAAGATGGCCGGGGTGGATTAAAGGATGATGTCTGTGAAGAGTCAAACTTCAGACAGTGGACAGTGAAATTTTGATGATGGTGGTTATTCTGGAGAGGATGACTCCTGTTTATGCCATCTGATGTTTTTGTTAAACTCAAAATGGAACAAAACAAATTCTTACCAGACCTGTGGCCGTTCAACAGACCTCATGCCACTAGGACAGTGGCCTTAAACTTTGCAAACCTCAGGAATCCAAGGTGCTTTTCCTAGCTGCCCCCACCCCCCAGGGCTCTTGGTCATTGTCATGTCTTAACCTGCACGGGTCATGGGATGCTGGCCATCTACACTGGAGATCTTTGGGCTTGAAAGCCCGTCTAAGCAGTATAGTCTCTCTCCCTGGTCTTCCTCTGACTCATAGCAACCTTTGATATTTGAAAAGGAGGCCACTAATGGATCATAATCTCTTTATTTTGGTTTTCAAAAAAAGCGCTCCCAGCAAGGAAAGATCTGGGTGTGTGTACAACAAGATGAAACCTCCCACTTGAACAATACACACCTGCACAGGAGTCAAACAAAAGAGACCGCTCCCGCCCACCTGATTCTCACTTCAAGTGAAAACCAGAGAAGATGAACGAGATAGAGCAGGCCTCACCTTGCGCCCTAGAGGTCTGCAAATCCAGCCACAGCAGGGCTGGCTGGTAAAGCAAGCTTTGCCAAGACGGACACTTGACACTGTAATTTGGAGATGAGATACAACCTGAGACGTGTGCACAGAGATAATTCAACTGGCCTTGACTGTGAGAAAAACAGTCTAGGACAGAGTTTCTCAAACTTAAGTGCACATACAAAACACTTAGTGTTGGGGGAGAACTAGTTAAAATGCAGACCTGATTCAGTAGGTCTGGGATGGCTGGGGATTCTGCATTTCAGCCAGCTCCGAGGAGGTGCCCAGTGCTGGTCCAAGGACCACAACTGGATTAGCTCTCTCTTGATTTCAGAGAGGCATGGTTGTAATAATAACTACCTATCATTTCCCCAAATTTTTCATTTTCCTGATAGTTCCCATTCTTAAAAAAAAAAAAAAAAAACTCTGGGAGATAACAGAGGCAGATGTCCTGATCCTCTTTTTTACTAAAAAGGAAAATTGAGTTGGGGAAAGGCTAAATGGCCCATCCAAGGAACGTAAAGAGCTTGGGACTTTTGTCTTTACTTTAGAAGCATTTCTAATGAAGCCTTCTATCCCGTGCTCTTGCATGAAAGCTTATTACAAGCCACCTTGTAAATAACCGTCTATATATTTGCTTTAAGTGTGTGAACCTTTAGGCCTGGAGGCAACTGCAGCCCTGACTTGGGCATGAGGGGCAGACCATGGTCCAGATGGATTCCCTGGTTTTCATGGGGTCACCTGGACTAATGATATCAGGGTCACCGGTATCGGCAGGACCTTTCAGTGGTCCCAGCATTACCATTCACGAGTAAACCTGCCTCGTGTCAGACTTTGGTGCCTGCAGTAATGTTTCCAGAGCTGTGATCTGAGTCACAGCAAACATGTATCCATTTAATAATACATGCCTGGCAGTAATTATGGTCATTACGGAGTGTTTTCTCCAGAACATACTTATAGAGGCAATATGAGACCCCGGGGCTTGAAACCCAGCTCCACCACTCAACTCACCAATCATGTCAACCCAGCCAAGGTACTTGCCCTCTTGGGGTCTTAGTGTCCTTGTCTGTAATATAGGGATGCTAACCGTACTTTCAAAGGTCACAGGGTTTGTAGGATGATTATATGAAGTCATACTAGGTGAACCAACAAAATGGCTGCTGACCAACAAAAATGGCTGCTTCATCTGGTCCACCCTAGTACATGGAAAGTGTTTGGTACACCACCACCAGCACACCGTAAATTCTCAGTAAATGCTAGAGACAGTGCCATGTGCTGGGGTTTATGTTAAATGCTTTATATCTGTTTCATCATTTAGTCCTTAAAACAATGCCCTGTGACAAGTATTATAATCTCATTTTTAATTATTAGGAAACTGAGTCTCAAATCCCTTAAGCAACATCCTTAGTATATGCAGGAGCTGGGGTCAAGCCCAGGCCATTCATACTCCAATACCCACGTTCTTAATCAGGCTGGAGCAGTATAATGCGAAATTGAGACCCTGCCTCAATTCTTCCCAATCCTTCCACATGGAAGACTTCTTTCCAACACAATCGTTCTCAAAGTGAGGTCCCCATCCCTGAAGCATCAGCAGCACCAGGAAACTTACCAGAAATAGACCTACCACATCAGAAACCTGAAGAATGGGGCCCAGCAGTGAGATTTAATAAGCACTCTTCGTGACTGTGATGCATGCTAAGAACGTCTGAGAACCACTCTTCTTGAGACACTGACTCATACTTTATTAATCAGCAGGCTCAATGATGATAATAGCAAATGACTACAGTAGCGCAAACTCACCAGCTGATTCTGATCCATGAGTGGTATGGGATGTTCCACTGGGGTGAACCGATGAGTCGTGGTCTTCTGTAAGGAGTAATCAGAACAGGCTCATTACTGGGTGTTCCCCACTGCAATCTGCATTTCCTCACTTTTGTAATTTCAGACATCCTATCACCAAGTTTAGCGTTTTAAAGGTCACCAAAAAAACCAATGGCAAGGAGTCTTGAATGGCTCCATGGTACTAATTACTGTTCATTGCTGGATTCACTGGTGAGTAGGCTAGGGATTTTAATCAAAATGAAAGAAACTGGGACAGCACAGACCATCCAGGATGACCACAGGAAGTGTGGTTTTGGTAGAAATCTAAGAACATAACACTCCAACAAAAATATTATGATGTCTTCACAGATCTGAGGTTGGAACTTGATACTGTGTCTTTGAAATAAAGACTATATGCTTTGAATTGCACAAATGTGATTACTGGGAGTATGTGTACTCTCTGACTCAGAGTGTGAGCCACTTAAAGAGATTTCTCGGAGGCAGGAAATAGAAAATGGTTTTGGTGTGCAGTAAAGGATCTTGGTGTTGAATTATGTAAAAATTCAAATGGAAAGGTCAACTGCTTATTTAGGGAAAAAGAGCCTGAAGATAAGTGAAAAGGAGTAAGATGATGAGAGCTAACATGTAAAAAATGTGGACCTGGTTATTAGACTATGTTTTCAAAAATAACATTTTTCAAAATTTAAATTTGTATTTTCAACACCAAGAGTTAATATAATCCCATCGTCCCAAACATCTATCACCAAAAGGCTTTAGATTGAGACAAGCTTACGAACTACTCAAATCAGGGTCCACAGGTCAAATCTGGGATTCAGCCTATGGAAACCCTCCTCTTCTCCCTCTTCCCCACGTATTTTCCAACATGCTGGAATCTTACAAAACAAAACAAAACAAAAGCAAGACAACAACAAGACAGACAACAATAACAACAAAAAGGGACAATGGCTTCATAAATGGCCATAGTCACCTCTTATGAAGACCTGTAAGGAAAACATAGTAATCTGATCATCACCATTTCCTTGACTAGAGAAGGCAGAAGTAGGCATCCTGTCACCTCTCATGTAACTGTACAGAGGAGACAGCTTGTTTTGTTCCTTAGTTAGAATACTCAAAAATAGCATTTGTTAAAATGCCAACACCAGTACCCCCAATACCACCGCCACCACCGTCACCACCACCAGCACAATGGCAAATGTTTTCGTTCTTAACATTAAGCATCAAAACGGAGAAGAATGTATGGGAAGAAATAAGCTTTATCTGAGCGGCTTGAAAGAAAACCAAGGATGACAGTTGAATCACTCAGAAATCATTTAATCCATGAAGAACCACAGAAAATCTCTTTGACCATGGAACAGAAGGAATCCATGTATGTGAGTATCAATTTTGTAGAAAGCATTTTATTTATTAACAAATAGGCTATGTAACCGTTCCGTGATACTATTACTTTGAAAATTGCCATTTGAAATTTAAATTCATTTGATTGAACCACAGTTCTTATTCTGCCAAGAGAAAAGAGCAGTGCTCTAAGATTCATTTCTTTGGAAGAAAATGGACAATGTTACTTGGGATGTTTCATAACTGAGGGCAGAACCATGCTGATTAATGAATCAAAGGGTGTGAGGAGCTTTGTCTTGCCAATATCACCGAAGTTAGTACTTTTAAAAACTGCTTTTCTGGAAGCTCTGGGTGAGCACCACAGAAGAAAGAATCCAAGCACTTGGCATTCTGAGTCTTCTGTCCCCATTTCAGTTAGAGCATCCCAGGTGTCATCTGGGTTCTCATAAGACTTACTCATTTTTGGGGGGGAGGAGAGGCAGACCTTGCTACAGATATAAATGTATATATTTAAAAGCACAAATCTTTAATATAATTCAATGGTTGAGTGGCAGGAAACACTTGAATCACTCTCATGAGGAGAGATTTCAATTCTCATTTCTTAGAGTAATATTTCTAGTTCTTTTTTCTTCAATGTAAGTTTCTTAATGCAAATGAAGGAACAAAGAAAGGGAGAAGTAGGGAGACTGGTTATTTGAGAAGAGAAGTCTCACTTTCCTTTTAGATCCGTGTCCAACTTAATTGAATAAGTCATCTTTAATCATCCCTTTGTCATTGCAACAAGAGAAATCATGTCTATTTATTAGTAGTAGATTAAATCAGAAAGTTTGAGGTGTGAATCATAAGCAGGCTTAGTCACAAGCCCTTCACCGAAAGTAAAATTCACCAACCCATCACCAGTAAAGATAATAATTTCAGAGCAAAGATATTAGCATATGTAAATTATTCATGTGTTGGGTAAAGCCATATGAAACAGGTAGCATATCTGAGTTGAATCAAATGAAATTGCTAATATTTAACTACTTTGACCTACAAAAGTATTGATTTCATATGGCTCAAGTTAAGATATCACAAGATTCGGAAGAAAGAAAGAAATTCTACCATAACAACCAAGTCACAAAAATCAACGGAGACTATACTGGCAAATGAAAGCATTATTTATCTAAAATAAATCTAACTTTATTGGCGCTAGAATGATGACCTGTGATAAAGGCCATCCCCAAATCACAAATCGGCCTAATCACAGCCCACAGAGAAAACGTCCCCCTGTAGTATGAGAGTATGCGCTGCTTCTCTCTGTAGAGAAATCAAACCGGAGGACAAAGGGCCAAGTTACCTGAAAAGAAATGAATAACGTTAGAATTGGAATCTCCAGCAATATTGACTTCAGTAACTCCAGGGAACCCCGTGTTGGCAGGGGTCACCGGGATGAGGGTCCTGTATTCCCCCGTGGCAGGTGAGTGAGAAGTAACGCCTTCCACTGAGGTAGCTGAGTCTTCAGGAAGCTGTCCACCTCTTCTCCCGCCTCTGCCATCAGTCCTATCTGTGTGGAGGTGGGATCGATGGTAAGCTCACGATTGTGAGGCCACGCCCCATTGGGGGCTTGTCTTCAGAATGTGCCAGTGCTGCAAAAGCTTTCCACTTGTTATTCATGAGTACGGAGCAAAAGACAGTGCAGCTTGTTCCTACTATTGAACAGAAGCGATATTTTGCCATCGACACCACCTGGACATGATTCAGTGGAAGAGATTCTGGTGATCCCAATACCCAGGAGAGGCATTTGTCGCAACATCTGCCTGGATTGTTAGCCACCACAACTGTGACCTTGAAGTCAACTCAGGTACTAGACAGTCTTGAGCTCTTACTCAATTGGACCAGGCCTTGATGAAGTGGAGAAAACACATCACTGCACTGACAAGTAAACTTATGCTGTCTGCATATGGAACTGTAGAGCCAGGGCTCAAAGCCGTGAGGCTTTCATTACTCTTTCCTTTGCCATAAGGGCTCTGCTTCCTAGTCACCAGCACCATAGGCGTATGTCCAGAGGATGAAGGCAAAATAACGTTGATGAAAGGAAAACAGAGAGTGATAGAATTCAGACCTTTATACCAATTATAAATAATATACAAGCAATTTTGAAACCATGCCACTAACTCTAGAGTTTAAGAAACCTGACCTTTAAGATTAAGAAATACACTTTGCACTGAATGTACAATAGCTTCTAAGAGACCTATAAAGCAGAAAAATCAAAGAACCGTCACCAGCCGCACCTTCGGATCAGAAGTAACAGCGCAACAGCAGCCGCCTGATGTACCTCCACCAAAGACACTGCAGAAACAACCATAATTTATGGATTTTTATACAGAGCTGAAGCCTGCAGGGCTTTACCATCCTTACTGCTAGATGTTGGAGCAGAAGTCACTGGCTGGTCTTTATCTTCTTCCAAGCCTCCATGTGAGGTAGAGAAGCTCTGAGTCTGACTCTGCTCTGTTTCAATGAGGGAGGAATCCAACGTTAATTTGGAGCCATGAAACAAAGTCTCTGTTACCTGCCAAGAGGGAGGAACTGGCTAGAGCTAGTGTCAGATGGGTGGGTGCCTAGGAATGCCCAAGTTTGTGTCCACCATTCTCCTCTGATCGCTAGAAATGTACAACGGAATTGTTTTGTCTCTAATTGGCTCCTAAGAACTAGGTGAAGTCTGAGCCGACACTCTGTCCCCCCAGATCATCCTGGCCTGAGGGTAGCACTTAGGAAAACCAGGGAACACAGAGACAGGGAAAAGGGAATGGCCGAATTCTGGTGTTCCTGTACACAGTCAAGGGCACCCAGCTATGGCTTGGGATGTGGGACTGCAGAGAGATGAACACCAGAATAGCAGAGAGCACACTTCTCACGATCAAAGGGGAAGAAGCTCTAGGATCTAGAATAACCTGCTCAAGTAACTCAGATCAAATTTACACAAAGAAATCTTAAGTCCCTTCTAAAGAAGATTAAATTAAAGTTAGTGTTTTATTCTGTTATTAGGTTTTTGATCTTGTCTATGAATGAGGCTTCTCTTCACTGCACCGAAACGCCAGGAAACGCTTGCCTGGGCAAACACAGGGCCCCCGCTGACATACACCAATTTGAGGTTGAACCACTGCCCATATCTGAAATCACTTTGACTGTTTTGAGTTCATTTCTTGTGTGTTCTTCTAAGTAAGGGACTGACCTCTGAGTTACAGGTGCAAGCATCCCATAAAGCACATCCATAAGCTACGTCCACCACCAAGTAAACATGATAACCAGGAGAAAGACGGTCACCAAATCCCCATCCCAGTACCAGAATAAGTCAGAAGGGACATAAAGTGGAAACACTAGGCCCTCCACTGGAGGGGACCTTCTTAGTCTTCTCTCCATCTCCTTTGATGCTTAACACTGTGCTACCTACATTCTTGGTGATCAAGACATGCTTGCGCTCACATGAAGGAGTCTGCCCAGTGTGTGTAGCAAGCAGTGAAATGAAGCCCTCTTAATTCTGGATTTCTTTCATGCTCTGTCAAGAAATTGTGAATGACTTCAGGCTGATCTCTAGGATAGCCCTTTCCATACAGTGGCAATTAAGGCCACTAAGAGTTTAGCATTGCTTCTCCCAGACATTTAGTAGTAGGAAGAGGTATTAGTAAATGTTCCTCTTTTGTTCCCAGGCCCTGGCACCTTTGTTAATATTCACAGCATGTCTTTCCCCTCTTCTGTGGGCTGCTAGGATTTCCCAATTTTCTATGATTATATGGCCCCAAAATGTCTTTTCACAACCAAGAAAGTGACCCTACTCCTCTTCTGCCTTGATTGGAGGAAAGATGGGAACCAAAAGGAGATGGTTAAAACATAGAGAAACCACTATCTTAGGCATGGTCTTGGGTTTCACTCACATAACTATTTAGGGAAGGAAAATCAAGTGGGGTAGAATCCTACAATCTTTTTCTTTTTCTTAACATAAAGTCATGTGTCTGGAAATCACCAAGAATGTAGGCAAAAACCAGATTTAAAGAGCCCACCAAGAAAATACAGATAATGAAGACCCTTTTATACTCCAGGGTTGAACCTCTCAACTGCACCATTCTACCACCAAGCTCTGCTTCTAGGCCAGTGGGAGCAAGAGCCGAAGCGGGACTACAAGCCAGCAAAGGGGTTATTATATCCTTACGAGCTGTCACTGAAAGAGGTCCTGTCCTGTCCAAGTCTTCCACCAAATGAGTGTTTGGATCTGCAGAAGGCTGATGTGTTGTACTATGGCTGGAGTCCATATCTGAAGGAATCAAACCAGTGTTAATGCTCGATTTACTAAGCCACGCCCTAAGGGTGGTTCATAGTCTCTAGACAAACTATTTTCATATCCAAACCCGGACTAGAGGGAAAAAAGTACATACTGATTCATGTCTCCCGAACTGGAACAAATGATGACTTCTTTAAAAAGTATCATAAGAAGTAACTGGTTTTCCTTTAAACACTAAGTGTAAAAAAGGTGCAATTTTTGTGTATTTTTGCTGAGTCTGGAAGGACACTAAATGAGCACATGATGTGTCTCTCAAACCTTGCAAAAAAAAACAGAAACAAAGCCTGCATGTGACTGGTCCCATGCCATACACCTTGCCTCCCTTACAGACACATGTGATCTGGATCATGGAGAAAAGACAAAGTGTACTGGTTCAGCACCATTTTTTCACACCTCCTTCCCTCACTTGGCAAAAGAACTTTTCCTTCTTCCTTTTTTTTTTTTTTTCTTACAACCCTCTTCTCTCTTTTGGTCCTTTCTGCTTCCCAAAGGGAATGTGCATATAACACATAAAATTACCATCCAAACTACTTACGTGGAAGTCACGGGAAGCATTTAGGGGCAAGAAATAAGCAGTAGAGGTCAGTGATTCATTCTCCCCATAAACACAAGTATGTCTCTCTGGAATTTAACATGTACCATGTTGAGTGATACACAAATGTCACTGAAACATTTAAATGTGCTGTTTCTAGTAAATATCACGAATCAGTGTTGCTGGAATAACAAGTCCTGAGGGAAACAGTGGCCAAACAATCCAAGAGCCCCATCGCTGTTGCTGGCTCTCTAGCTCAAAGTTCACCCACACTGCTACATCCGGACAGACTTAATCAGGTCCAGATGACTCCAGAGGGAAACGCCAGAATACTGGGCACTCGCATATCTACACTGAAACCTTCACACACAAGAAAGCCTGGGTGGCTCAGTGGTTTGGGCTGCTGCCTTCGGCTCGGGTCATGGTCTCAGGGTCCTGGGATCGGGTCCCGCATCGGGCTCTCTGCTCAGCGGGGAGCCTGCTTCCTCCTCTCTCTCTGCCTGCCTCTCTGCCTACTTGTGATCTCTCTCTGTCAAATAAATAAATAAATAAATAATAATAAAATCTTTAAAAAAAAGAAAAGATCTTTGTAGGACATCAAGATCTTTGTAGGACAAAACGGGGCTGACTGTATTATCCCAGGTTTCAATAAGGAGGAAAGGCTAGTTAACCCAAATCAAAACCCCAAATGGATATACTCCCAGAAAAGTCCCGTCTGTTGAATGTCTCTAGACACTCTTGCTCATCTTCCCTTTTGTAAATCAGACTCCTACAAGACGTTTTGCACTGTTCTATGGTTGAAGCCCATTGTATTGTCCTTGACATGTTCAGTTCAATATGCTCTTTCTGTTCATCAGTATGGAGGCTTAATATTGATCCAGAAGCATTTTTTTTACTGGCTTGGCTTTCCACCATGGATATACCAGAGCCTCCAGCAGTCATGTGCAAGGACATGTGTGTTGGGTTTGCATGTGGTACTTCAACCCCGCAACCTAATGGCCATGACCTAGCCATTCAAACTCATCTTCCATTATGACAAATGGACCCAGTCACTCTGAAAAATTCATTCCTTGGTGGTTTCCCTTCCTTTATCCCTCTCCTTACATGAGTCTCCTTCTTATGAAACTTTCCCCGACTTCCTTTCTCTGACTCTCCATATTTCTTTCCATTTTTTGAAAAAAACAGATTAGATCCATCTTTCTCTGACACTCTCTGGAGGGTCCTCTGAATTTTTGTGTTTATTGTTGGCAACATTCATTTGACATCTATTACCTATTGTCCAGTATTGTTAGATATATTTTGATTTATCATTGATAATAAGTCTTTTCTTTTCCTAGCTTTATTTTAAATTAGTTAAGGGCATGGAACATGGTGTATCCACAATGCACTGCACATTAGAAGATGTTTAATACAACTGTAGCTTAAGGGATACCTAATCATTAATATTGGGGTATAGCATAGGATGTTTTAAAGAAATGAGGCTATAGAAACTGTGGGATTCATTTTGGAGATAATTTTGCTCAATTAAATATCAAGGGACATCATCATTGTGCTCTTAGAACTCATTTCAATACAGTCTAAGTTATGCATACCCTTGGCTGTTTGGATCTAGATAATATAGTCAATGCTATGACTGAAAATTCACATCCTTCTATTGATTCTTTTGGTTTATCTCCCTTTTTGGAATGTGATATTTCTGTGATCAAGACATCTTGTCAAATAATTAAAAAAAAACTTGAGTAACTCAATTTATGGGTATAGTAAGGAGCATAGATTCTTCAGTTTGGTAAAGACTGAGAAAAGGGATGACACCACCTGCTGCCAACTCCTACAGATTCTCTCAGGAAAGCTGTCATCTGTTCTGATAAAGAAATAATTCCTTTTGAATATAAAAATTAGTCAAATATAATCACAATCCTCCATTCTTGCAGAACTACAGCTAGTATCTTTTTTACTTTCTTTCATTTCTGTTTTTAACTGCTAATAGGTAAATAAAAATGGTATTTAAGGAAACAGGGATTCCATCCTGTATAAAAGTTGTCCATTTATTACATTTGAAAACATTTATTTAAGGCCAAGAGTGGTCTAAATCCTAAGTCACTGGGTGCTGTATTTCTTTCTAAATGTAGAAAGAGTGAATAATAATGTTTTCTGAGTTTTTCAGTTACTTGTTTGAAATGAGTACTCGCCAATTTTTGACCTCCAATATTTTCTACCAAGGACAAGTTATGTCTTTGGGTCTACAATGAAAGTAGTTACTGAATTAATGTAAAAGAAATCTTAAGACTGCTCCTTCTTCAGAGAAAATAACTTCCACTCCCACCATCTTAGAACTAATTCTTTTTTAACCCTCTGGCCGAATTCTTCAGTCTCAGCCCAGGATTTCATATTCAGATGAATGTCCATATCACCCCTACTTAGAAAACTAATTTTTAAAGAAACTTCAAGTTCCTTAAGGAAGCAGACTGGTCTAAAATCAAGGGCACATTTCTCAGTAAATAGCTATTGGGTGGCTTTCAAAAACACCATATAAAAAAGCTCAGAGGCTATTACCCATCCATCTTTCTGTTTGATGACCTCGTCCCATTGGATGTGAGATGGGGTCAAAGAAATACGTCCAGGAGCTGTCCTCTTGACTCTGCGTTGTCGTTCTTTGATCTAGATGGCCATCTTGGGCTGGGGCTGTTGTGAACATATAGTTCAAGCAAGTGTCAAAGTGTTAGTTGACATCTGGCCAGGGATACATATGCTGATAGTGTTAAAAAGACTTTCTCTCTAGATAAGACAATGAAAACATCTTCCTGGTATAGAGGGTCAAGAAGTTGTGTAAACACAGACTGTTTTAGCAGGTATGGATTTGTTCATGCTCATTTACCTAGCATTCAGCATGTGAACAAAAGGCTATGAAAGCATTAATGATCCCTGCATGAATAGAGGATGAGTTACAGTCATCATGTGAAGATAAAGAAGTAGTTCTTGAACCACATGCCATATGGTCACCATCCCCTAAAGGAGGAAGTATCTGAGCACATGATGTCATTCTGAGACAACCACATCCCAGAGAAATGCACATTAGGCTGACAGTGATTTAGAGGAGGAATCAGGCTTCCCACAAGATAAACCTGAAATAAGTAACATTCATCTCAAAAGCATGAATGGAATCCATTAGAAGCATTACCTTCTAACAATGGGACTCACAGCTTAAGGGACATATAAGAATTTAGCACGTGCTTTTGCTTCATTCTGAGCCAGTGGAGATATATACGTAGAGAAGAGTCCAGTTGTAGCCACTTAGTAGCAACCACTAGCCAGTCACTGAATCCACATCTCTGCCAGGGATGCATTCAGAAGCTGCCACGCCCCAGAAGGACATTCTGCATTACCTTCTACGTCACAAATGAAAACAGACGACTATTCTGATATCAAGTGAGAATATGGAATTCATATTTTTTTACAAGACAGGATGCATCTCCATGTTTCTGCCACACAGACAAAAGAATCATGCACAGCAGCTTGCAGAGCCAAAGTCATCGGGCATCACTTAGAGATGATGGCAGAATTCAAGTCCAAGTTCCACAATCCCACCAACAACAGAGAAAGTGTGTTTCTAAACGTTAAGAAGAAAGCACGGTTCTTTCAAAGAGAAGTCTCCAAATAGATAGGACCGAAGTGCTAAATGACATCAGATAGGTATTTTTCTATTTGTCTCCATTTCTTCCAACATTAGGATTCTGACCAAATGTGTTCTAACGTGCCCAGTGTTTCATAAAGCCATGTTGTAGATTCTGTCACAAGAGAAGAGGGAGTATTTGGTCAGATCAGAGTCTCTGCCACAATCTCATTGGGAGATGCCCAAAACTAGACCTGAAAGTGACATACACAAAAGACATATTCTCTAGGTCTCCTATGTATGCTATATCCATTCCTGTTTTGGTGATTTGTTCTGCACATCTAAGGGTTGACTCTGTTGCCCATATTATAATTTATTAAGGAACCTTAATATCTTGTTACAATTCCTTCAATGTCTTTCTATTCAGTGTCCTCAATGCTCAATTTTTAACCCAAGAGGAAGCTTCCACCCAAGTCTGCTTGTTAAACAATCCATTACCAGCTGACCCTGCTGCTGAATGAGAGTCTTCTTTTGGTGACTGGAGTATTCCCCATGCCACCCTTTCTCTACCCACTGCTCTTTTGGGGGTAGCTCTTTCTTCCATTGTACTACTAGGGATTCTCTGAGCTGTGAGAAGAATGTCAGCTGGGAGCCATTATTGTTCAACTTCTTTACCAACACATATATTAATACTTTAAGGCCATATACACATGGGAGAAAAGGTAGAAAAGGAAAGCAGCAAGGAGAGAGATCACTGATAATCTGAAAGAAATATTAGAAACCAGTGGCCCAATCCTTCAATTTTTCAGATTGGAAAACTGGGACCCAAAGTAGTTTTGCTCAAAATCTTACAGCCAGATTGGCACAAAGTTAGGGCTGGACCACAGTCTACGAATTTCCAGTACGGTTCTTGGTTTACCATACTCTATGGCCTCATATTCCTCGTCTGAGAGCGCTGTGTGTTCACAGAATTAACCTTTTTGCTCCTGTGATTGGTGGGGGGGGGGGGCTGTATTATATACACCAACTGATGACAAAATCAGCATGGTGGGAGGCCTTCTCAAATGGTGGTCACATGATCCATGATCACATGTACTGGAAATGCACCAGCAGTGGGTTTGCCCAGCATAAAATAGGTTCACAATGATGGGCACATTATGAGGTTATGTCTATGTGGTATCCAAAATTGCCAAAATTACTTTTTAATGAAATTAAGTCAATGGATTAAAACTATTCTAGCCAATGTTTGGCATTATAAAACAACAGGAATGTGAGACAAGCTAAAAATTTCAACCCCTCGGTGTTTTAATTGCTCAGTTTTAAAAAGAATAAATTGAATGGAATAAGATTGTATCAGGGTACCTTTGGGAAAAATCAGAAAGTCAGGGTCATTTTCATTTACAGCAACTAACAGCAAATTTTTAGTTCAACAAGAAAATGAAAGCCTATAAACTTGCCAAGCCAAAGTATTTTTTGCAACTGGTAAGACCGGTTGTATTTCATAATTTTAGAAAATGATATGTGTGATTTGATAATAAGAAAAATCTTTAAAAAATACAACTTGTGTCCTCATTTTACCCTTGCATTGGCCAGAACATTCCTGGGGTTAACTGGTTATCCAGAGGGAGGAAAAAGAAGTCTCAAATCTTCAGTTTTACCTCCCACTGACTAAATCACTACCTCCTGACAAATAATGAAGTTAGAAAAACTAGGAACTTAATTACCAAAAAGGGGAAAGTAACCCAAACATAAACTGTCTATTCAAAATCTTTTAGAAAAGAAAGAAAAAAGACAGAAATATATGCGCGTGTGCACACACACACACACACACTACACTATCACTATCTTTATAAACATAACACTCCTTTGAATACCCAGTTTAGATACCCGCTGTTTTCAACATATGGATTAGCAGGATATAGGATTTCCAGTGTAAAATATGAAGGTTGAATCTCTTCTAGAAGTTGTAATGTCCTTTGATAAAGCCCAGAGGTCACCAACCAGAATCTGTTTATGTTTTGCAACTACTAATGAGAGAATTGCTGTAGTGGTTACTGCTTTCCCTTTTCCTCTGTGAGGTTCTGCGACATCTGGCTTTTCAACCACCCTCCAGGAATGCTGTGCCCCCACCATTCCCCCCACAACCTTCTGACAACGGGCTCATTAATTTCAAGCCTCTCATGTAGCTATCTCCTTTTTAAGTACAAATGGTCTTAAATTCTAAGAAGTACTTTTAGGTTCCAAGGGGGATTGGTACAGAATCCCATTCTGAAGAGACTTCCACTTCTCATCTCCTCCTTCTATCAGAAGACTCTTGTTCATTCAGCCCATAGTCCTCGCACAAAAATAAAATCTAGTGGGATAAGTAATGAGATGCCGATCTATTTGACGTATTCAGTACAATGCCCAGCACTTAAAATCTATGTCTTAGCTGCTGTCTGAAATGTTTCTTTTGTTTTCTGAAGGTATCCGTCAAACTCTGGGGTCTCCCTTTGGTTTCTAAGTGGCTGCTTCTTACATTCTTGCTTTAAGAGTATCCAAGACTAAGGGAATGATAGTTAAACCATAGTTTTAAAGACGCTACAAGCTGTTATCCTAAATTAAATCTTCTTTTATTCCAAATATGATGGGCATATTGCCAAGAGAGAGATGAAAGAAGAAGTGTATGTAGTTCTTATTTTCTTTGGTCCCGTCCTCAAGACCTGCAGTGAGACTTGAGATTGTTTAGGAAAACCTGAGATGTTGGCACTTAAGTAGGAATAACAGCATCAAAGCCTTGCCCAAGTTACTCTAGGCTTAAAAACAGAAAAAGAACAGTCACAGAAATTCAAACATAGTCTCTATGAGCTACTGACCTTCTTACAGAGAGTACAAGGGATGCCTTCCTACAGTGCAGTGAAGAACAGAATGTAAAAAAAGAAACTGGATTCGTCAGAGATCTTCACAGAAGAGAAGGATTCCGAAGATCATCGCACTTGTCAAGCTCTTTCCAGACCCCACTGCCTGGCACCAAATGATACACTCTTCCTCACACATTTCTATAAACACACACAAATCGCCCAAATGGAACCTCAAAGAATCTCTAACACACAAAAAAATATATCTTAGATCTTTAAAAAAAAAGATTTAAGCTTTCCACCATTTTGGCCCTTCATGCAACCCGACCAGTTGGTGTTTTTCTCCCAATTTCTAGAACTAGTGTGTAGATTCGGCAGCTTTGCATGCTCTGTGGATAAAAGAAATGACAGAAGATGTGGCTAACGTCTAAAACAAAGTCTTCCCTATTCTTCGGAAGGACTTCACTAAGTTATGGACACCAGCACTGCTGACCTCCAGCCTCCTTACTTGTGCTTGCAGGATGCTGGGTCTCCTCTTCATCGTGATGCTCATGGTGAACGAGAGGAGAGTGTGGTTCTCGGGCCCAGTTCTCTCCATTGGCGCTGGTGCCACTTTGGTCCACATCTGCCGTGATGATGGTTATATACACTGTGACTTTTTATCAACCAACCTTTGGTGTTGTGTTCTTCCATTAAAATGCATGCTATTTAACAGTGCCATGCTTACATAGGACCTCCGAACATCTACGCTCAATGCTTTTGAGTGACTCCACTCATCTCTCCCAAGAGAAAAATCAATGGGCGGGAAATTTCTTAATGATTACCTATTGTTCTACTATGATCACCTTGTCAAGGGCAGCATCATAAACTGAGCTAATGTATTCATTTTTATAATAAAGCAACATAAAGTATCTTGTGCCCAGACCACCGGTGTGATGAATGACTCCTAGGTTGAACTGAGTTTCCTCATGGAAGTTAAGAATTTGTGATGAGACATGAACTACCGTTCCCACCGTGTCCTGATGATTGACTTTTGCAGCGTCATAGACTTTGAGGGGGAAAAAAATCTTTAATGAAGTATGCAAAACCCATTCATTACCAGTCATCCTTGTAGTAGTCTGAAGTAATACTCCTGGATTCGATTCACCGGGGCTCCGCGAAGTCCAATCCTGGTTCTGTTTTGGGTGGCTAAAAAGCCGTGGTGTGGTTGGAACTGTTATAATGATGATTGAAGCAATTAGGAAAATGTTAGTTCGTGAGCCTTCACCATTGTTCTGCACATCTCTCCCTTCTTTGGTCTACACAGTGAATCATCTACACGGGCTCATATAGACGGTTGAGTGGAAACGGAGGGAAAGAAGAGAGGACTTCAGCTTGGTTCAGCCATATTGTTAAGCACCTCAGTATCCTTGCCTTCTGTCATAGGAGACGCTGGGGTCAGAACATGAGATTTTCCAGAAAAAACAGCCAAAGGAGTTGCAGCAGAAGGAAAAACAGCTTTGCAAACACCAGCCCTCCACCGAGGAGAACCAAGAACATCAGAGTTTTGGCCCATCCATGCAGCCCGTAATGGCCCTGCGCGCTTGAAAGCCCAAGGGATTGGTATCATTGGCAAGTGTGCTACAGCAAGATCCTCAGGCTGAAGAGGTAGATTCCTGAAAATTATACCATGATGATATGATCACTTTATTTATTTCACTAGTTTTGGTGGGGAAAGGCGTACTCTGAGCAGCCACGGATCTCCTATAGATGGTTCTAAGAAAGAACATCTACCTTTAACAACCTTATGATTTAGCTGTACATTTCTGAATGTGTAGAAAACACCTATGGTATTCTCATCAAATACAAAGCATTTCATGAGCAAGCCATTCATAGCCAATGAGAGAAAAACAAGATCCATACATTCAGTAGAAAAGCACCATAGGTCACCAACCACCATTATGAAGCTCCCCGAAAAAAACCAAAAAGAGGCATACATCCACCAGAGGCCTGATGCTGTCACCCAAAATGATAGCGGAGTAGGAGATGCACTTGTAAGAAGGATCATGACAAAATTAGGATCGGTTGCTTTAGTGAAACTAATACGTGCAAACCCATCCTAATTCTTCCAAACTTAACTTTGATACCCAACTAAATATAAAATTCTTTTCAGAACTGTAATACTATCAGCTTGATTTCACAAGTGAAATTTTCAGGTTGATCTGTTTGGGTTGCCACCCAAGAAAGCTACGTTTCTTGAGTATCAAGACCACATCTTTCCTCATGGTCCCACCTGGAAGATGGCGCCACATCCTGAACCCAGAAGACAGTGTAATAGTAAAGCTCCAGTGTTTTTGGTTATTTGGTTTTCTTTCTGAAGGTATTAAGAGTTTACTTGTTTTATAGACCAGAATCTGCAGAGATGTCTGGGCTAAAGAATGCGCCATTTTTAGGGGCACCTGGGTGGCTCAGTGGGTTAAGCCGCTGCCTTCAACTCAGGTCATGATCTCAGGGTCCTGGGATCGAGCCCCACATCGGACTCTCTGCTCAGCGGGGAGCCTGCTTCCTCCTCTCTCTGCCTGCCTCTCTGCTTACTCGTGATCTCTCTCTGTCAAATAAATAAATAAATCTTTAAAAAAAAAAAAAAAGAATGCGCCATTTTTAAATATAAAGTGTCTAGTTCATTTTGAGTATTTGTGGTATCGATGCCATATACTCAGCTGCCTCAAATCCCAAACTATTATTTTGGACTCCTCCCTTCCTGGGTGTTGTCCATGTGGGGACAGTCCTCTCAGGTTTCAGTAGGACAGTGAGAACTTCAGTGACCTGAGAGGGTCCAGTCACACTGCAAAGGTCCACCTTCTCTAAGGACAGGTGATATGGTGGGATCAGGTTTGGAATTCTCATCTCTGCTCAGCAACATCTCACATCATTACAGATATGTCTAGGAAACCCAGTCATCTGGCTAAATGTTAGACTGACCTTTGTGTATTTTTTTTTAAAGATTTTATTTATTTATTTGACAGAGAGAGATCACAAGTAGGCAGAGAGGCAGGCAGAGAGAGAGGAGGAAGCAGGCTCCCCACGGAGCAGAGAGCCTGATGCGGGGCTCGATCCCAGGACCCTGAGATCATGACCTGAGCCGAAGGCAGCGGCTTAATCCACTGAGCCACCCAGGCGCCCCTGTGTATTTTTTTTAAAGGAGGTTTTTTGGGGGCACCTGGGTGGCTCAGTGGGTTAAGACTCTGCATTCAACTCAGGTCATGATCCCAGGGTCCTGGGATCAAGCCCCAAATCGGGTTCTCTGCTTAGCAGGGAGCCTGCTTCCTACTCTCTCTCTCTCTCTCTCTCTGCCTGCCTCTCTGCCTACTTGTGAACTCTGTCAAATAAATAAATAAAATCTTTTAAAAAAATAATAAATGTTTTTCAAGAAAATAAAAATTAAAAAAATAAAGGGGGTTTTTCAGATCAATTTCCCTCTCTGTTCTCAAAAAGTTTTATAACTGTCACAAGTTTGGATACTATTACGCAGTGTTTTCACTATTCACTTTTAATAATAGGCACTATTTCAATTAAAGCTCAGTTGACGTTCCTCCTTCCCTTCAATGTCTTTCCGTTATATTTTGCCCTATTTGTTAGAACTAGATTTGTTCCCTTGGTTTCAGCAAAGTTTTGATTATGATGATTCTTAAATTCTGTACCCAACTTTTAAGCCTTTCTAGGGCCATCTAAGTCTTTAATGTAGAATCACCTGCAAGCTTTAATTAATATCCTCCCACTCACATTCTATTGCTTCAGTAAGCCAGAGTTTGAAGGCAAAAGCTCTGGCATTTTTCATCTTTGTGTTGCCAGCACCTAGCACAGTAGGTATACAATAAATACTTGTTGTAATGTTTTACTATGCCGTTCTCTGTCAAAGCTCAATAATTCAAGAAGAATCTGCAGCAGCAGACCACATAAGTAAACAAAACAGATAACCTGAGGCATTAGGAGTTTTATAAAAGATATTTTCCACATTTCTCCTCCAAATATGTTTTGGCTTCCGTTTTTTTAAAAAGTCATTTTTCTTCCTTCATAGTCTTACCAAGGTATAACTAAAGTGTGGCCAGTCATAGGTTTATGCTAATTTTCCACATTAACTATTTCCCAAGGTAGACACTATTGGGCATCACTCAGTTTAATTAGTAAGCCTTGCATAAATGGTTCTACTGTAATTGATTATTCTTACTGGTGCTGGAGATAAAATCTTCATCATCATCAATGCCTGATCCAGAATAACTGGGGTGTTTGTCTCTTTCATCTTCATTTTCTTCAGTTGGTTCCCAGCCTGCTGAGATGATATTTGAATCCGTACCTGTTATGGTGACTTATGTTAGTGGCTGAACTGGATGCCAAGCAACCCATTTGACAAAGGAAGAAAATAAGGCACAGAATGTATAATGAGTTCTCAACACTTTAAGAAGAAAGTGAGACATCTGATTTGTGTAGTCCCAGATTGTTATATCCTGGTCTCTGAAGCTAAGGCATAGATCTAAAAACAATTGCCTATGACCTTTACAATGGAATGATCTCCTTAAGAAGTCAAAAGAATAAATATGGACATAACTCCACCAAAGAAACAAAAGAAAAACAGGCCAATAAACACTGCCCCCACTCCATGCTCTCAGATTATTAACTTATTAAGCATGTGCCATTAAAGCGAAGGTGTCAAGAATAGAATGGAAAGGTTTCACATGTGCCCATTTGTTTTATCAGCCACCTTCAGAAAACTTTCGGAATCTGAACACATGTCCACCATTTTTTAAATCTCATAGACGTATTCATGATTTGTTCATTCATCTGCTGACCTTCTCCAGCATCATGTCACCAGAGCTCTGAACACAAGCTGAGCTACCATCCCAACAACAGTGCAGCATCCAGTCACAGCAAAGTTCGTCAATTCACAGAAAAATCAAGCCTGGCATTCCTCAGTTAACCAAAAGGGTGGACTAAAGTGGACTGGAGCTAAGATTTTGAGCAATTCTCATGTTTTCTCTTCCGGACATATCAGAGGAAAGAAGATGGTGACCCTCTGCCTCTTTTCAGTGGTTGCTGTAGATGTCTCTTTCCTGAAAAGGGGTTTCCTATCATTTGACTGGGAGTCATGCTATCTTTTGCAGTGACCATTGGCCTTTCCTTACGGCCAGTGGCTGCCCCAAGAATAGTTCCACTGATGGAGAGTTTCTATATTTTTCTAGTTCTAGCTATGTTATTTTATTTCCTCTTGGAAAGTCAGGAATTTCTAATGACTTTTGTCTCTTTGGAATATCTTTCAGAGCCAAAATTTTGTTCTGTCATCAAGAAAGACTGGCCCCCTTTTGTAGTGCTCTTAATAGCCTCCTCCAGGCCTGTATTAATTCTATAGAATAAAAAGAAGAAATCTGCTTATTAGTGTTATCGAATCAAACACAGGGTCTCTGAGCTCATGACCCTTTGAAAGTCATCAAAAACATGTGTGAAACCAGAATGCATTTCAGACTTAGTATCCCTGAGGTCAATGAACTATTGAAAACTGTCAAGAGAACTTATGAAATGAGATGATAATAATAACTCATTACCAGCCATTATCGTTGTTGTGTGAAGATGATTCTTGGACTCTGATGGTTGAAACCACCATGAAAGCCAATCCTGGGCTTCTCGCCTCTTGGTTGCTGTTTTGGGACTTGTACCACTAGTGCTCATCAAAGCTGTTGTAACCATAATGGAATTGATGGTTGAAAGGTTAATTATCAGCCCCTAAGAAATAGCACTGTATATGCTTCTACTCTTTTACCACTCAAAAGAGTCATCTATACTTCATAGAGATGGTGGGAAGAAACAGAAAAAGCACAGAAGTTCCACTTTACTTTTGAGGCCCATACTGCAGGTCATAGAATGTCAGAAATGGAAAGATCTTAAATATCATCTTGTTCATGATTCTCATCTTAAAGAGGAAAAAACTGTGCTGGATGGAGCTTGCCTTGTCTGTAGTCAGAAAGGCCAAATGAGGGGCACCTGGGTGGCTCAGTGGGTTAAAGCCTCTGCCTGCAGCTCAGGTCATGATATCAGGGTCCTGGGATCAAGCCCCTCCTTGGGTTCTCTGCTCAGCAGGGAGCCTGCTCCCCCCTCTCTCTCTGCCTGCCTCTCTGCCTACCTGTGATCTCTGTCTGTCAAATAAATAAATAAAATATTTAAAAAAATAAAGGCCAAATAACAGAGAGCATGACAGTAGTCTTTGAATTTTGAAAAACTGTAACGTAGAAGAGGGATTAAATTTTTGCGTATGCTCCCAAAGGCCAAACCAAGGCCTGTGGTGATCATTGCAAGTGGAACAAATATTTTCCCAAATGCTGAATTTAAAAGGTTATAATCTGGACTATCCAACAAAGAACTTCTTCATAAAAGTTGTATTCCTCACCATCAGAAAGATCATTTAGCTGGAAAATTGTGTAGATCAAATCACTAGAAGTGTTGACTGAGCTAGACTGTTGAAGATGCTCTCCAAATCTGAGAGTCTATGATTCTGAAACCAAGGGTCCTAGCCCTTCATGTTCTATGTTGGACAACCAATATCATTCTCCAAGAATTTAGGGTATGGTATTTCTGCCAGCAATCCCAGACACTTAATCCCAGCAATCTCCAAAACACACCAAAAAATGCCACATGCGATGGAAAAAGATCCTTTCCACCTTTTTCCAGTTAGTGTCCAGATCCTCCAGCAATTTTGCCCATGGTCACTTTTTTATATCAACACTCTATTTTGCAAAGTGGACGACCAGGACATTTTGAGTCCATTTTTGAAAAAGAGGTAATCAATCAGGAAAGATGGACAGAAATGAAGTGACCCAAGGATCTCACGAATAAGATCAGAAGTAAGAGTCCCGGTTTGAAAACTTCCCAAAACCATCATTTCTGCCACCATAATGTGCACCAGAAGAATATTAAAGAGTGGATAAAAAAAACAAAAAAAAGTTGAAGCAGAGAGGCTGAAACCATTGTTAAATCCCCCAAAACAAAAGTAAGGTGATTAGATTTCTTTTTTTCAGCTATCAAGAAAGCCCAGAAATGGCCCAAGATACAGCACTGACAAGAAGACCTTTTCTTCCCAATATTTGTTCTATGAAGATAAACACTGTAAACACTTAACATCTAAAAATAGCATATTCTTTATTCTGCATCTCCCTCCAGCATGACCTTTATCACCATGATATAAAATCACAACATAACATCAGCACTATTTTCCTTATGTATTTGTTAAAATAAAATATACTTTATTCAACTAAGCTGAATATTTGTTAAAATAAAATATACTTTATTTGACTAAGGAAGTATTAAGGACCATTTTTATTATTCTCCTTCTGCAGAAAGAACGCCCAATTATTTTAAAATATGACCATACCCTCAATCAACAAAAGCTAATAAATGAAGATATGCTTGTAATCTCCCATTGTTCTGGACCTGGAATCTTTTCCCACATAAACTCTCAGTCCAGAATACTTTGCAGGGATTTAGAGTTAATGGTCAAACATCCAGGCAGTCTAGATTCTCATGGAAAACAACAGGTCACCCCTCCACTTTAGAGCTGAGGACTGAGTGTCCAAACAAGTACACAGAACCTACACTTTCCATCCATAAGTCAGTATTTCCCTCTATTATTACTGACTGCGATAAGTAGACCAGCAGAAAGTAGGAGTATGCATTTTCTAATAGACTTCTTTCAAGAGGGTCTGTTCTGAATGAATCTCCTAGTTGAAGCTCCTGAAGGAAAACTAATTCTGATTCTATGTGCATGCTGCCAAAAGAAAAACAAATAGAACACAGAGGAGTATCTAACCATATCCCCAGATCCATAGGCCTCTTTGATAAACAAAATCATATCAGATCCCAATTCCTTAAGGAAGGAGACAGGACATCAGTCCCAAACTTGGACATGATCATGGATACTCTTCACCTTGATGCTGAAAAACTTGGCATTCAGGATAATGGATAAGCAGAAGACAGAGCAGTTTACCTGTTGTTGCTGCTGCTGTGTGATCCTGAGTCTTAGGCTGTGAGTTACCAAACCAGGACCACATCCAATGCATTTGCTCCTGAACTGCTGCTTGGCTGTTTGAGTGCACAGTTGAGGTAACTGGATCAATTATGAAAATATCATTTAGTGAGATCTTTCTACAAACCTTTATTCTCCACTCTATGTACATGTGACATCTGTCTCTATTATAGAGCAAAGATTAGAAAAAGAAAGATTGAGGCCTGGCTTTATCTTTCCAATCTCCTAAAGTGTCTTGGAATCTTAGAACAACATGAGCAATGCAAATTCTGGATGGGTGTCAATTCAGAGCTACTCAAACTTCAGACAGAACCCTCTGAACACAGACTCAGAGCAAAATCAAGTAGGAACTTAACAACCTGTGAAGGAAAAGAGATTTTATATTTACTTGATGAGGTGACCCAGCCATGGACTGAAGGTCTTTGATGAAACATTTCATGAAGTTGCTTTCATTCATCTGTGTTTGGAGTGTCTTTAGAGATGCTTGCTTGTGTCTTCTGGGCCTATCCCTTCATGCCAGTAGCCTATGATAACAACTGGCATTTCAAAGTCCACCCACACCATTAACTTCAAGTCAAGCTTGATGCTTGAGCAGGACCCTTGCAAAGGGTGTGTGTTCAAAATATCGAAATCAGATAAAGCTTTGTCAAGTCTCCCTCTATCACCTTCTGTCACTTGTAATTCTTAATTTGGAATGTGTTTCCAGAAAAGAAACAAAACTGCCCAAGCTAGAGAAATTCTGGACACTATGCAAATTCAAGAAAGGATAATCAGTGATATTTTGCAATTTGAAATCTCCAATTTGACTCTCAAGTAGGACTTGGGTCCAGAATGTTTCCCTGCGGAAGACTAGTAGAGATCATCAGGATCAACACCTAAACCAGCTGAGGTTTTTAAAAGCCATTTTGAGTTCTACCTCCCTTTGAAAATCTGATCTAAGTTATGACTTCTGTCCTCAAAAGAGTGATGTGACACATACACATTCTCAAAATTTTGTATATTATTTCAGGTTCTTGAATGCCTTATGGCCTATCACTGAGCCTACTGGAGGTCCATGAACCCCAGGTTAAAGTTTAAACACCCTATATTCACCAAATATCAATAACCTCTGCAGTACGTTCTGTGATAGCCAAGGACACATTGGCAAAGAATAGAGATGAGACACAGGAGCCAATTTCACCAACAATGCCCCCAGATTCACCTGAGCATCCTCCCTGAAAAATTCTCAGGCACCCATTCTGCCCTCAGAAACTTTATTACAGAGTTCTGCCACCTTCGCCCTATAGAAGGAGAGGAAGAGACCAACAGGAAGTAAAGATACAAGAGCAAGACAGAAATAGGAATTATTTCTACTTTCCCAAAAGGAGTCATATGAGATTTGGGGAAAATGGAAGGATCTACTGTCTAGCTGGCAGAGTTTCCAATTTTCCCCACCCACGTAGGCGAAGCCAGACCAAAAATATATATATGTATATATTTCTTTGACACCCAGAAGACAGGGAAATGGAGATTTCCAAGGTAGGAGTCTCTGCTTCCTGAATTAGTTTAGATTTCTGGATTCCAGAGAATTCCAGATCACCAATAAAAAAGAGGCTGATGACATGCCCCCAGAAAGTCTCTTCCAAAAATAACATTTATAATGAAAAGCCTGCTGGAAGTCAAAACCTACCCAGGTTGTTCTTACTGGCTTTCCCTACTGCCACTCACCAAGGACCCTTACGGAAGGAATGAGCTGCCAAGCTAAAGATGCACTTCTCTGTCCTCAGCCAGACCTCCTCTTGACATCTGTCCTTTTGCATGCATTAGGGAGGATTTGCAATCACTCCTCCCGGCCAAGACCCACCTTTCGGTCCAACAGTCATGAAGCTTTGGGACTCTCCACACTGGGCTCAGAAACTGGGGTCTATTCAGGAATTTATCAGTGGTAATCTTTTCTAGTATGCCATGGGTTGCTTTCAAGTTTCCACCTGATTTTTTTTTTTCTTGGACACTCTTCTTTGCATAAATGGATTTATCTGGAGCTCCCACTGGCCATTTGGATGTTTCAGCACTTCGGTGACTCTCAGGTTGGCCCTGGACTCATTCTTTTGGACCAGTGAGTCTCTCTGTTCCCAAATCACTAAGAGAAACTTAGCTAAGTGCTTTGAAAAGAGGAAAGCACGATTCTTTTCTCAGCCCAAATCCCGTACTTTGGAGTAGACTCGATCTGCCTCTCGCTGAGACCACTAATTGTTACGTTTGCCAACATCTGACAAAATTGCATTCCCTGATGATAGGAGCCTCCTGCATGGTTACTTTAACAGGGCGGGGAACCCAGGGGCAGCCAGGCCCCAGCAGCAGGGCCTACTGGGTTTGCAGAAGCTCCTCTCTAGAAAGGTTGTCCTCAGGACCATAGGCAACGAGGTGACCCAATCTCCAGAGAGCCAGTAATCTGGGAAGGCATCAGCCATTTGAGAATGTCTGCTTCCTGAAAATTCTTCAAAGGGTCTGCAGAGAATGACCAGACTTTGGGCCCACTGGTACTGCTTCCGCACCCTTAGTAAGCTGCTCATAGAAATTTAAATCACTATTGAGCAAGTAGCCTTTGGCTAAATCATAGTGCTCTGAAGGTCGCCCTGAGTTCTGGGTGACAAGGCACAGAAAAAGGCCCTATGCGGCACATTCCCAAACCAGTGAATGTCGGCCACACTCTTGGGAGAGCAGAGTCCTGCCCCACAAGAGCAAGAGCCTGGACAAAAGAAAATCCACACCATAAGAGGAAAGCTGCCCAACACGCGGATGCCCTACTTCAGTTTGAATAATCCTCCACAGAAGGAATGCAGCCATTCCTTTAAAAACCCATTTTAAAACAAACCATAGGGAAAAAGCAAAGTGGAAAACAGAGAAGGAGGCCAGAGGGAGATGCAAACACTTTCCAAGGACAGTGGAGCACAAAGGGCAAAACCCCAAAGAAATCGAATGCAATGTTGCCATATTTCCACTCTCGCAGTCCCCAAGTAATGAGTTATCCACGTTACCAAGCAAGTATTAACAGCTTTCCCCTAGAGGCTGCAAGGAGACAGCTTTTAAGTAGGTTGAGTTTGATCGGGTAACTCCTTTAGATACGCTTCTTTAGACTGAAACCAAAGGAATTGTTAAGTAAATTATGGATGAATAGGACAGAACATCGCACCATCAATAATACTGCATAAATCAAGTTAAAACATAAAAACGTAGAGTTAAGATGAAAAAAGCAGACGGGATGGTATGCATCTGTTAGGATCCCAACTTCATGAGAACAATCTTATTCAAAGGTGGAGAAGAACAAGAAGGAAACACATAAAAGTAAAAACAGCTTCTGTAGCATGCCTGAATTGTCACCACATCCCTGGGACAAAAGAACAAGAAAGTCTTCTAAAAAATCTTCCAGTACGGCGCTTCTTATCCCGAGGTAAGCAAAACAGAGGAGTAGATGGAAACAAAACAAAACAAAACAAAACAAAAAAACACTGTAGACAGTAGCAGGCAATGACTATGGGGCACTGGTTACCATAATATTCCCCTTCCCCAAATGGTGTCCCCAACTTCTAGAGACAGGAGACAATCAACACACAAGGGAATGCTGATCACCCAGGAAGCTCAGAGCTGGTTTTGTAAACAAATCACCACGGGAAAGCACAGTGATTCATTCTCCTTACTGGTAATGGGGGTATTCTCTGGGTTGTCAGACACCCTGGTACTGTCTTGGTCCTGGGTCGGGTACACAGTTGGCAGGTGGGTGTGGAAGATGAAGCCTCCTGAAGTGCTCCTCTCGCTGGAGGAACCACTGCTCACGTCATCATCAGCGGGGGTGCTGGGGTTGATGTCTTCAGGGTTCGTTCTGTATTCCCCAGTCTGGCTGTAGCGGGTGCCATCGCGGTTGACAATGGCTGGGGGAAAGAGAAGGTACTTTCAGAACTTGGCAGCTGACCTTTGCTGAGTATAGGGAAGACTGTGGGTTATCACATAAGATAGTGACTTCAAAGCTATTTTTCTTCATTATCAAGCAAAACAACACCTAACTACCTATCTAGTGGGGGTGGGGGCAGGGAGGAGGGGATGTTCTAAGAAAGTCTACCCTCCCCTGCCCACCTGCACCCCCTGGAAATGGGGAGGGGGAACGAGGGTGTGTTTGGAAGTCCCCATGTTTGAATCCCAGCTGTGTGTGCCCTTAGACAAAGCTGGTACTGAGCTTCGGTTTTGTCATTGGTAAAATGAGGGCTGCTACTCCCCTTTGCTCTGAGCCCTATAGGATACGTGGTATGTGAAGTGCTTAGCACAGGATCCAATATTGAGTTGGTCTCAATAAACGATAGTTCTCCCACTGGTTCCTTTTCTCCCTTCCAAGTACATATAAAATCTATTGCTGTTAATTCCATCTACTTCCAGAAAGGATTGGAAGTAGGACACGAAGAGGTTAGCAGTCTCAACAAGGAATATATATTTGCACATCCATGAAGAATGAGGCTTTTCTTCTAAGGAGCAAATTTTGTCAGTCTATGTGAACCCCTACTCTGGCTAAGAAATCAGCATGCCTAAATGATGACTGAGCCTCCGCCCATCCTCCAAGAGATTCAGCCTTGAAATTAAGAGGCACAGAGGTATATAAAGATCAGAATCTTTGATTTAAACAAGGAAATGTCTGCAATGGACAGGTGAAGGAAAAGCAAAGCGAATTCATTCTCTGCTCCTCCCTGAGAGGATTTGCTGCCTTCAAGTCTGGGCCGCTCACTGTACAAGTGTGCATTTAGCTAAAATTATCCTCTGCTATATTGCACTGGACTAAGTGTTCCTTTTGTCTACCTATCTGGCTTACCTAAGTGGAGCTATTAGTAAAACATACATTGGAAAATATTGCAAGGGTGCCTACGTGGCTCGGTCAGTTTTGGCTCAGATCATGATCTCAGGGTCATGAGATCGAGCCCCACATGGGCTCTGTGCTCAGTGGCGGAGGTTAGCGGGGTCTGCTTGAGACTCTTTCCCTCTGGCCCTCCCCTCACTTACTCTCTTTCTCTCTCTCAAATAAATAAATAAGTCTTAAAAAAAAATATTGCAAAGTCTCAAACACCCTGATAATCTCTCCAGATGTAGATCTGATTAAAAAATATATGACCAAATTTGTACAGATCTGGACTTTGAAAGGCATTGGTGGGGACCAAGGAAGTGGGAAGTTTATTGAACATGACTATGGTCCTGACAAGCATTGGACATACTACTTTTCTTCATTTTCATTTCAAATCTCACAGGTTTTCCATTATCCAGATGAGAAAACTGAGGCTCAGAGAGACAAAGTCATTCCTTTGAGATCACCCAGGTGGCAAGGGACTAGGATTCAAACCAAGCCTGACTGAGACAGCACATCTGAACTTGTGAGCCTCCCTTTCCATGAGGCACGGGGCGGGGACAATTTTTGGCCTAACAGTATGGGGCTGGATTTGTGTGGCCAGGATGATTCTCATCCTTCTGTCGCCTGCCACCTCTGTTCCCTTGCACAGTAAAGGTTCTGTCTCTTAGGAGGCAGAAATCAGGCCTCCTCAACACTATGATGCTTCTCAAAAAAAGTGAGGTTCACAGGCCATAAGATCAGGGTTAATAAGTTGACCTCTTTGAAAATTTTGGTTGAGATTTTTGTTCTCATATAGTGCCAGACGCCTACATCTTGGGATCATCAGGATGATTTTAGGTGGATGTGGTATAAATAATGTTGAAATTAGAATTCTCTTCCAGTACACAAATAATCAAACAGAAAATTTAGGAGGCTGGAATGCATCTCCCCCTTGCCCTTATTAACCCCTCTCCATGAGAGAGAACATGGCTCAGACTCAGAACCTTCAAGCAGCTAGAATTTAAGAAGATTATTTAATTTATCCTACATGTAAGTGTATTTTTAAGGATACCCTCTGCTTATGACTGGGGTTTGTTTTCCATTTGTAGGGGATTGTTGGTTTATTTTATTTTGTTTTATTTTTTTGAAGAAAATTTTTTTTTCTTTTTTTTGAGAAAGAGAGAGAGCATTAGCAATAGAGGCAGAGAAGGAGAAAGAATCCCAAGCAGACTCCCCGCTGATCATGGAGCCTGACATGGGGCTCGATCCCACAACCCTGAGATCATGACCTGAGCTGAAATCAAGAGTCAGACACTCAACCAACTGTGCCACTCAGGCACAGCTGCAGGCTTTTTTTTTTTTTTTTTAATAAACTTATTTAAAGCGGAGAAGAACAGGCCAATTAAGTGAAAAATATCAAGTAAATGATTGTGCGGTGTACACAGAGGTGCCCAAAAAAGGTGAAAGCGGTTTTCAAATGACTGCAGTTTGAGGAACAGTGTGTTGGGGTCAACGGGATTGCAGTTTCAAGCCACTGCAGGAAAAGGGGAAGGGACAGTGAATCACACCCAATGTCCCTCGCCTTGGGGAAATGACTGCTCTTCTACTCAAATATGAAACACAGAAAGTACACCTGATCCCCTTCCCAAGAATGGGGACACCCCACCGAAGTCAGAAGAGATACGTACTTATGGTAATTGGTCCTTCAAAGGCATTGGGCAGGTGTGTGACCGATGTACAATCTTCTTCGGGTGGAGCTGTGGAGCAGCAAAGAGAAAAACCATGAGAACTTTAAAAACATAGGAGCAAAACTGATGTCCACTTCTATTAGTCAGGATGGGGTTTTATTAAAGCTCTATTTGGTAACTAGACCTTGTATTGAGATCTAAACACTCAGAGAGCTTTCAACTGCATTTGCTGTTGCAGGGAGAATGGATGCATTTATGGATGATAACTTTCATACCGTGTGTGCGTGTATGTGCATGCAGTCCTGTGTCTGTGCACAAGATGGCAACTTATTTCACTGATTTCTCTCATTGTTGCTTCTTGTCAAAGAGGAAGGGAGAAAGGGATGGATGGATGAATGGATGAATAAATGGATGGATGGATGGATGGATGGATGGATGGATGGAGGCAGGTCGGCAGACTGCTATCACAAGGAAGGCTGTTACCACAAGCATTTTAGGTGTTCTGCCATAAATCGCGAGGTCCTCATAACATTGGACAGAAACATCAGTTCAACAGAACAGGGCTTTGTTGCTTCCCAGGTCCCAGAAGCATCTTTCCTACAGGTAAAGGGCACGTCTCTTGACCTGCCTATTTCTTTGACTCATTGTGAAAACAACCGACAGCTTTATTTATTCACCTGGAGAAAACCAGGTCTTAAGAAAAGCCATTCTTGCAAAGGCTAAGTAAAAGACATCCCAGAAGAGAGTCTCAGTGAAAGTCACCTCCTCAGTAAGTCCGCTCCTCACCAACCAATCTCAACCAGCCCCTTACCAATCCCCCACACGTATCACCATCACATCTTTGCTTACAGTTCTCCTTCTGACTTACCGCTGCCTCACATTATCTTGTTCATTTTACACGAAATTTTACATGAAATGGCTGTTCATGGCACATCCCTCAACCCCTAACCCCTGCTACCCAGCCCCCCCCCCCAACCTCCAAAGAGCTATAGAAGTTGAGTAGTGATGAATAGTGACCTTATTTATCTTGGCCAGAACATTTATGTGTGATGGGGTCAGAGAGACACTCGATAAATACTTGTCGAATGAATGAAAGAGAAAGTACCGATATAATTCCCACAGGTCCACACTTCCAGGAAACATACCTAAGATGTTAACCACCACCCCCCCCAAAATGGTCTGCAGTAATGAACAGGTCAAGAAATGTTTACATGAACCATGAATGGAAATGTCATAAGAAATTCTGTTTTTAAAAAGTTTAAGATGTATCAGTTCATTTATTCATTTTAAGCATTACTCATGAGACAGATTTTAAAAAAAAAAAAAGGGGGAGCAAAAAAGGACATGTTCCTGGGGCACCTGGGTGGCTCAGTGGATTAAGCCGCTGCCTTCGGCTCAGGTCATGATCTCAGGGTCCTGGGGTCGAGCCCCGCATCGGGCTCTCTGCTCCGCAGGGAGCCTGCTTCCTCCTCTCTCTCTGCCTGCCTCTCTGCCTACTTGTGATCTCTCTCTCTGTCAAATAAATAAATAAAATCTTGAAAAAAAAAAAAAAAAAAGAACATGTTCCTGTTTTTACTTTTAAGGAATTCATAAGGTCATGGACGACAATAACAATTAATATTTCTTTAGATTTTTACAGTTTTTAAAAAGTGTTCCCAATAATTTCCTCATTTGAAAACCAGGGTAGATAGCCTCCCTGGGAGATCGTGACCTGCCTGACCCTCGAGAAGCTTCTGATACTTTATGATGCACAGGCCTCAAAACAGGCCGTGGATTATGTGACTTCTTTATGACAGGGGTGGAATCACTTTCCCCGAATGCAGGCAACAGTAGTGCCCTGGGAAGAAATTTCTAAGGGTTAGGTTGTAATAGAATGGGATACAGTGTAAAAAACACTAAGACAGTTTTGGAAATCATTAGAGCTTTTGTTCAAATGGACCTTTTTCATGCTCCAGTTCCCCTTAACTTTTAAAAAGAACACCAAACCTGGCAAGCACACTATGATGAATGGTGACCCAATTGTGCAATTAATACATTCACACTCCCATGTCAGACAGCAGGGCCTCACTGACAATCTTTTATTTTAATGATTTAATGTTTAATGAACTCAGCACTGCTGGGAGCACAGGGCCTGGTGAGCTTTTCCTGAACCTAAAGAATTGTTAGAAAGACTCTGGGGTGGGCTTCCTGGTGGGCTGCACCTCTAAACGGTGCCTCCACTGCCCCAAAATAGCCGGGAGCAATGTTAATTATTCAGCCTAACCAGTTACTCAGTGCCAGCTATAAAGACATCTTCCTCAACACCTGATATAGTCTAGGTATCCAATAAATATTTGTTGAGCAAATGAGCAAATGAGTAGACAAATTAATGTAACATCTTCTCCTAAATTCCACCTTCAAAAAAGAATGAGGCATTTTACTGGAGGCAAACTCCAAAAATGAACCAATTCAAGTCAGTTCTCTGGGCTCTTAACACGGAAGTCACCAGGCTTGTGCTGGGCCTTACTGAGACATGAGGCAATCAAAATAAAAATCATGGGGTCTTTCCAGGGTCTGTCTTATTTTTGTCTATAAACCACAGGCCACATTTTACAAAAATATTGCTGAAAACTGTAAGCATATGGAACCTGTCTGCTAAGATTGTGCTGGATTTGGTCCCTGTAGACCAAAAGGGTTTGGAGGGGGTCACATCACTGGGTCTTGACCACCTGCCTGCAACCCTCAGCTGGACCTTTCGGATGGGATGCTCTGCCTGGAACAGAAGGTTATCTAGATCCATAGTTCGCTTAGCACCTCTATCATCGCCAAGACATTTAGAATTTATTTATCCTTAGATAAACACTCTTATCCAGCTTCTTTATTCTTTTGTTTCATCATTTCAACATGATTTACCTCCCAAGAGGTACCCAAGAGGTACCAAGAGGTACTCCCAGGAAGTACGTCGCTGGTTCTTTCTCACCCTACTTGCCCAGCAGAGTCCTGACTGCATATAGTTGATCCCAAAATACTCTTTTTAAGACTTAAAGAAAAACTTATAAAGCAGTCTATCTCCATTAAGAAAACCTGGATAAAAGAAAAGGAAAAAATCTTCTCCTTAAACTTCACTACTTTAAGACAACCATTTGGGTATGAATACACCCCCCGGAACTTCTCCAGCTTTTCAGCTGCTTTAACACCTCCCCTGCCAAGAAGAGGAAAATTAATCAGGAGGGTTCACTTCCTTTTCTGAGGTTAGACCCAACCCTGCAGGGAAAACTAAGGGGCAGGGAGACAAGTTTCAGTAATAACTTGTCCACATGGTTGCCATTCCCGGTAAAACGTTCGGAGCTTCTATTTTTTTTTTTTTTTTTGAGTTAAAGTTCTTTCCAGAAAGAGATACTAACTTATAAAACAGGGGAGACAACGTGGATTCGCAACAACATAATTTATGGCATCCATGCCCTTGGCAAGAGTCAGTGGCGGAAGAAAGGGGTAGTACTCAGACACTCTCAAGTGTGTGTCCCACACTAGCCCAGTCTCACGTGACCAGCCCCTTCCTCTAAAACACAGAGTCTTCCCAAAGTCCCTCTCTGACCTTTGGCACTAAGATAAGCTATTGAGACCACGTGCTGCTCTGTGTTTACTTCTTTATTTGCAAGTGGTTTTCCTCAATATCGTGTCCTTAGAACAGACATTCTGGGTATATGGGTATGGGAACTGGGTGGGGGCCATGCACCATTTTGCCTCATGGGGACTCTCCTCTTTTTGGTTAAATTCCATTTGCATTCCTTGCTCATATACCAGGGAATGAGAAATAATCTACAGTTTTCTTCTCTTTGTTGTGAGTGTCCCCCAGAGGTTAGGGACTTGCCTATATTTGACATAATATATTGGCTTCAAAACATACCATTTCCTACTATTAACCCGAAACTTTCCCTTTCTCCTAATCTCTAGATTTCTCTTCTGAATTCCCACTTCCATCCCTACTTCTCATGCCACCGTGGGTGGCCGGCATAGCCGAAAGCTACTGACGTAATCTCGCAATTACTATGATGCCTCCACTTGCACTGAAAACCCCGTGCAGATTTCATACTCTCCCACATGTGATATCTGTGTTTTTCTCATGCAAACAATGCCTTAAGTCATCATTGAATAACATCTGTGTTTGTCTCATACAACATTCTTTAACCACTTTTCAGCTAATTTAACACCCTCCTTCCCTTCTCTAAGGAAAACAGATGTGCCAGGAAGACGTGTCGAATTTACCTCGTGGTTCCATCTTCCCTTCACACAATCTCAGACCTTCCTGAGGAACAGAAGGCCCAGTTTGAGAAGGAAGTAGTCAAACAACATTTGATAGTTGGCATTCGAGAGCTTGACATTTGTGTGTTTGACCCTTCTCAAGAGACCCTAAAGATACACGATGTGAAGAATCCTTGAATTCTGCTGGAGCCTGAATTAGACTAATAAACATGAATTTCTAGGGCAGTGGTTGGAAGCAAGTCCCTCTGACAGGCAGAGGAGCCTGGCCTGCAGCCCAGCACACACATCTTAACTTGGTTTTCTTGTTCTCTAGTTGTCAAGGCTCTCAATTGTTGGGAAATGAAACTCAAGAAGGTCAAAGGCCTACCGTATATCCTCCCAGCTTTCTCTCCAGGTCCAACATAGAAAATACTTCTAAGCCAAGCCATTTGGCTTGTACCCCAATAACATCATTAGGTTCATGTCACTTCCCGATTCAAAACCCTGCAGTGACTTCCCATCCCACTGAGAATAAAATCCACACTCTCTACCATGGCCTACAAGGCCCTATGGGACCTGGTTACATCTCTGACTTCATTCCTCGGCATTCCCCCTTCTGATCACTGGGCTTTACCCACGCTGGCCTCCTTGGTGTCCTCAAGGAGGTGTCCTCCTTGGTGTCTCAAGCACTGCGACTTGAGGTGTCCTCAGGCACTGCGACTCCCCCATGCCTGGCTTGGCACTGCTGTCCTCTCTGCCCATGGCTGTTCTCCCTGACACCGGTTGGGGCTCTCTCTCAAATGGACCTCCTCATAGGCACCCTCGCTGGCCACCTTCTCAGAGAAAAGCTTCCCTAGCACTCAGAAGCCTCTTCTTCGACTTTCTTTTTTATAGCACTCATCACTTTTTGACTTCGTATGAGGTATTGACTCTTTCTCTGTTTCCTGTTGGCCTCCCTGCCTTGCAAGTAAGCACTCCGGAGAGAGGACGCCTGTCTCTGCTGTGGCTGTGGAGATATTCAGTGAGCATCTGTTATGTGAATGGAAGCTGCATGACTCCCTACTTAAGCCAAGACTGATGCGAGTCCAAGGCCACCCCAGATGCAAAGACCATCCCCTTGGAACCAACCTGAGGCATTGAAGCAGTACGTGTCATACTGGGAGGTGTTGGATGTGAGGATGTACACCCCTGTGTTGTTGGCCGCACAGATGGAGTTGGGTTGGATGCGGGGGATCACCACATGCCCTTCTATGAACCCGTACCTGCAAAATGAAAGCGAGAGGTTATCCCCCTGCGAGGCTGTAATGGGGACTGTGTGACGTGCCATCGGATGACATCTCACATAGCACCCAGTGTCATTCGGTTCACCTCTGGGGATCTTAGAGGTTTCAACAACTGGTTAAGTAAAATCCAGAAACAACCACGGAGAGAGAGAAGGAAAGGGATCAACACTGAGGGAGGCAAAGTGATTTTATTTAGAGCTCTGTAAAGAGCTTTAGAAGGAAAAAAAAAAAAGATTCATGAAAGAAAAAACTGGCTTTTTAAAAATAAAAAAGTTTTATTTAAATAATCTCGACACCAAACGTGGGGCTCAAACTCACAACCCCGAGATCAAGAGTCGCACACTCTACTGACTGAGGCAGCCTGGCACTCCAGGAGAAAACTGGTTTCAAATAAATTATGTGGGCAGCGGTGTCAAGTCAGTTTGAACATGTGGAGGGAAGCCTGAGTCACTGAGGTGAGATCCACTCTGGCTCTCTATCGCCTTCATATTTTCCAGAAAATACATCAGACGACCAGTTTCCATAAGCTAGGGCTAGGTGGTTCTTCCTTTCAGTCCACACAGGTCAGACCTGCCTATTTCCCACCCTCTACTCGTCCTTTTTTGCCTCACTTTTCCCTGTGATTCCCTCCCTCCTGACTCCATTACTATAAACATGAAGCCTTGTTTATATGCTAGAAACACAGTATATTTTCTTCATGACCATCCCAGGCATAATTTCATTGCCAGTGGAAGTAAATTGACTGTCATTAAAATGGGAGTAATAGTGATTAAGTAAGTAGATAGCAGTGCCTCATTTAGCTCAGGAATTTTCCAGAGGCAGCTCAGTCAGAGAAGTGCGTAAGCCCCCTCTGCCCCAACCAAGATGTTTCTGGGAGCACGATGGAGCCTGAGGCCCTGTGGGTTACAACAGAGAGTACCCAGCCTCTTCAGTCTGCATCTCGGAAGCTAAGTACTCACTCACTGCACAATCTCTCATGAATATAAAATGCATCCAAAAATAAGATACGGGTGATGAAGGGTTGGTGGAAGGCGTACGGTAGAGAGGACCAAGCTAAATCCAGCAAGTTTCTGAAAATGCAATGCTGGCTAAAATGCATGGTGGAGAGCCTTTTTAATGTTTGCTACCAGAGGTAACAGTTCACAGTTCATCATCCTGCAAGACCCACGGAAATGGCTGTGAGTTTGAAATTTCTAAGCACATGGAACTCATTGGGTCCATGTTGCAACCGTAGCTAGCATGACTAATTCCTCCTCTGAAAGGACAGACTGGTTTCTCCAAAGACTCCTTAGTTTGGTGGGGAGAGAGAGAGAGAGCAATTAAATGTTAATAAGTTTCCATCTATCTGGGAAATGCTACTAATCAGGGTGGGGCAGACAGAAGAGAGTGGCTGCTAGGGTTTTCTCGGAGCCTACAAGCCTCAGCCACCTGTCGTATGGCAGAGATCTGATTCACAGCCGCCTGAGTGAAATTATGAAAATGCGTTTTGCAACACTTAATACCCGCTATGGGTGGAAGGACAGATTTCTTTGGCACCGTTTTTCTTTTCTTTCTTTCTTTCTTTTTTTTATTAATGGCAACACTCTTTGGTGAGCCTACTCCCCACCCCGCCCGCATCCCCGCATCACACTGGGAGATCTGTGTCACACTGAGATTCTAGAATCTACATTCCCTTTTTAAGTTATGCCTGAGTCGTTGCTACCATGAGCCAACTGCCCCTCAAAGGTGTCCCACCGTACGTGAGTTGGGGTATTAAAATTTATATATGTGTATATACTGCCCCAGCTAGTTGCTGTTCACAGGGAGGAAAGAAGCGCTCAGCAAATCCATGCATCATGCTTCTGTCTCCCCCTCGCCCTCAGTCCCTCAGGAGGGTCATGAAACTCTTGCTCTGGGCTCAGATGAAGCGGGATTAGCCTCTGGACCCCTCCTGGGGCAAGCGACATGGCCCTGGGCGAGCTCTGGCATGTCTGCAAGCTTCAGTTGCTTCATCCATAAAGTGAAGAAATCAGATCAACGCCAGGTGCAGTCCGAGGATAGAGGGGACATGGGCAAGTGGACAGCAGGGCGCGTCCCACCTCTAAGTGCGCGGAGCTTAGCCCGTGGGAGTCTGAAGAACTCCCCTTGCTTTCAGCAGATGGGAACATTTCTGTGTTTCCTAAGTATGTCTTGTCTGTATTTCACAACCCAGATTCAGTCTAGTAAGTCTACTTTCTTGGGCTATTGGCCGAGTCAGGGCCATATTTAAACAATTAGCCTTGGTAAGAGGATGCAGGGATCTGCTCCCTGGCCCCCCTTCGGAGCAGCGGACAGAGCTTCTCCCTCTGCTGCTCTCGGGTTCTCCCAGACCTAGCTCTGAACGCACGCGGATGTGCGTGCACGCTGGCCCTTTTTTTCAGAGCAGTACCGCTGAGTAGAACGTTCTGCAGGAATGGAAATGTTCTGTCTAGAATCTATGCCCTCCAATCTGGCAGCCGCTCATCACCTGGGGCTCGTGGAGCAACTAAATGTCAACAGTGTCACCAAAGAATCAAAGCTGAATTTTTTTGTCATTTAGTGCAAATTGCCACATGAGGCTAGTGGCTACCTTTTCAGTGCCGTGTGGGAGTGAAGATTTTTTTTTTTCCATTTTCAGGCAGAGAGACCCCGCTGCCACTCCTGATGTGTTTGCGTCCTCTGCAAGCAAGGGCCACGGTAGGCATGTTGACATTACATTTCATGGTCTGAGTAAAGCTTTCCCCGACTTGACCTTGAAAGAGCAGCCTGTGTTTGCATGTGTGCGTGTGTGTTTAAGAGGAAGGGGAACCACTTTATCTAATGACATTACATTGCAAAAACAGGGGGGAGCTGCCGGCAGGCTGGAAACTTCAGAGCAGTTGCTCGGATTACCCAGAGCTCTTCTAGTGAAAACGAACCAACCAAACCACTTTGCCGTGGCTGTCACCACTACTAGCTCTTGGTGTCTCCCGCTCACCACAGGGTCAGCGGAAATTCAAACACACGGGGCCACTGCCTGCTGTGAGCGCCCTGAGCAGCATGGCATGAGCTGGGGTCCAGGGAGCTCTGTGATGTCCCATGCAAGGTCTCTCAGGAGGTCTCCTGGGTCCCTCTGACCACTTCCCTCTCACTTAGAATAACACATCTTAATAATTTTCATGTCCTTTAATTTCTGGTCAAGCCAGAGCAACACAGAAGAGAAACAAACACACGAGAGACAGAGAGACAGAGAGAGAGAGTTGTTCGAAAACGCTGCTTTGAGCCAAGTCTGCTCAGCCAAGACTCCACCAGGCACATATTTATTTTAAACACTGTTATTTGGTTTATGTTTTCTTGTGGTTCTGACAATGATATTGCACGCTGCTTCAAAGCTGGGAGAGCGCTGTGGAAGCACTTTAGGCAAGAGGATTCCAGCTGCTGACCCTTAATGGCCTCCTCTGGGCAACCCCACTATGATTCACAAAGGTGTCTTTAGACGGCTTTAAATTCCTGTTGTCCTACAGGTTCCAGGTTGACTTGGCCAAATTGATAGGTGGGGCCCACCCTTCAGGCAACCATCCATCAGCTGTCAGGGAGGAGCCTCCGAGGCCTAGGCCCCGCCCCCAGTGCCCCACCCCCGGCTTTCCTCTTCCTACCTGCAGGTCTCAAACCCAGCGCTCAGGGCTTTCTCCATCTGGTCCATGGTGGGCAGGCTGCTGTTGAAAGCCTTGCAGAGGTCAGCAGCCTCTGTCCTGGAGATGCTGTAGCGACCATTCTTCTCCACATGGAACACACCTGCATATCGGCAGGTTATATTCAAATCTGTGGGATGAAACAGAAATGGTACATGCTTTTGCATAACTTATTTGGGAAGGGTAAGAAGTCTGTCTGAGGGTAAATTCATTAAAAACAAAAACAGCCCCTGGGGCTAATAATGCAGTATATGTTAATTTTTACAAAGGTATAAATAAATAAATCTTAAAAAAAGAAAAAAGAACAAAACAGAACATCTCCACTGGCCAGAACCTTCAACATTCACTCCAGCATTCCAAAGCACTACACACTAAGCTCAACTCTGAGCTAAGATACAGTAAAGGAGCATCACTCTGGCATTGTCTCCATTGAGTGCTCTACAAACAAAAAAAAATTTTTTTAAGATTTTGTTTATTTCTTTAACAGAGAGAGAGAGAGAGCACAAGTAGGGGGAGTGGCAGACAGAGGGAGAAGGAGAAGCAGACTTCCTACAGAGCAGAGATCCCACCCCATGTGGGGCTCGATCCTAGGACCCTGGGATCATGACCTGAGTTGAAGGCATACATTTAACTGACTGAGCCACCCAGGCATCCCTACAAACAAGTTTTTTAAAAGCATGACTTTTTTCTGATTCTTAAAGTAATACAACGTGTAGAAAACTGACAAAATTCAGGGAAATAATGAAGGAAAAGCAAGGTGACACTTGCTTTTGTAAGTGTACTGCCAACACTTGAAATATTTTATCTTCTTTCAATTTTCTGAATGTGTGTGTTTGTGTGTGTATGTGTGTGTGTGTGTACTTCCGTACTTATATAGTTAAAACAGTACTAAACATAGTTTTAGATTTGGGCATCCTTTTTTCTACTTTACCAAATACCATGAGCATTTTCCCACAATCATGTGGTATCCCTCCCTTACTTGTAACCTCTAATGCTTCTGGTTGCACCCAGAATAAATGTCCTCTTCATGGCTGACAAGACCTACAGGAGCTGGCTCCTATCTCCCTCTTGAACCCTCAGCAGCTCACTCTGCTCCGGGGATAAACTTTCCTTCAGTACCTTTGGACATTCTGAGCTCTTTGCCACCTTAGAACACATTATCTACCATGCCCTCTGTCTGGAATGTTCTATTCTCAGATCATCATGTTTTGTGTTTTAGCTCCACGTCACTCCCTCTTAGAGGCCTTCCCTGAACACTGTTACCCAACCCACGTGTCTCCCTCACTCGCCCTGCTTTGGTGTCCCCACAACAACTTATTTATTTATTTGTGCATTCAATTATTATCCATCTGCCCTTCCTATCATAGAAGCTCCAAGAAAAGCAAGGACAATTTACCTGTTTATTGTGTTTCTCTAATTCTCACAACAGTGTGACAGACAGTAGATGTTCGACAAATATTTACTGAATGAATAAATGACTCCTTAAAATTTCCTACAAAACACACCTTCCACATATTGACAGAGCCAAGTTCAGTGGTTGGCTCCCAAGAGTTAAAGCCTTCAAAATAAAGCCTAATGGCTATCAGCTGGCTAAAGCATGATTTAATCCAAGGGCTCCTATGAATTTTCTGCTTCTATCTGATTCTGTGAAACCGTCTCACAAGGCTTCTAAACCATTAATAAAAAACTCCTTCTTTTTCTGGGGCTGTGTTATCATCCCTAGTTGACACTCCAGTGAACTCCAACATGGAAAGGTGATGTCATTGAAACCGTCCTGGAGGAGTGTGATTTCTCCTGACCACATCCTTGAGCTTCAAGTGCAGTCCTTGGCCGACAAAGAAACTCACTGCTGGGCCTACCATATGGTGGCCCACGAGCCAGGGCGGGCACCATGTTGGTAGTTAGAAGCCAGCTCTGGATTCAGACAGAATTGGCTTTAACTGACTCTATCCCTCACTGGGGCAGATTGCAGAGAAAGTCAGAAGATCCTGCTTATGAATCAGTGAGAAAACTGAAGCTCAGAAAAATGAGTTACCCCAGGAAGTGAGTACTTCTATCTAGAACCTCTAGTTGATTTCCTGAATCTCAGTTGCTTTGTTCTTCAGTTCTGAGCTGATAGCCAGGGGAGGGGAGGCCTGTTCTGCAATGTCCTTGGGTCCCCAGCACCTCTAGGGTTCTGTGGTACCCCATCTTCCACGAATGCCAAGCAGTGAATGTATGCATGTGTGTATGTTATTTATAGGCAAAGAAACTGAAGCTCAGAAAAATTAAACAATTTCCCCAAGTCAGCCAACGGCAGAGCTAGAATCCCATCTCGGGTCTGCATATCACTGAAACCCACCCTCCAAACCACTTTGCTGTGGACCTGGGATCCTTCCAGGTCATTAGAGCGAGCATTGGCTCTAAAGGGGAGAAGCGCTCCGAAACAAGGGCCATAGAAGGACAAACACACGGCTGGTGTTGCTGAGCTGAATCGACAACACCCGCTTTCTCCTTTCCGAGCAGGAAGCAGGTTCTAACCACCAGGAAGCGGTGTCTGATGATTTTCAAAATAAGATGATGAGAGAACCGTGAAACTTCTGTATGATCTTCCTCGCCTCGGAAAATACTAAAAGAAGAAGCAAGAAAGGGAGCTTCGAGAAGACAGAAGCCTCCATCAGTTGCTTCTCTTTTTGTGTCATTAGCACGTAGGTGCATTTTAAAAGCATCAGTACTGAGTGGCCTGGAGAGTGTGTGTGCTTGCGTGATCATTCCTTTTGGGGGTGTCCTTTTTCAGCAGCTCACACAATGCCTGGCTGATGAGGGAGGAGGACAGCAAGGAGGGAACTGCACAAGGCTCTTTTGAAATATTGTTTGTTCTCACTGACATTTTCAGTTTTGGCCTTTGTCAGCCAGTCTTCACGCGGTGGGAAAACTGTCAGGCCGGGTGACGGCCCTTCCGGCGGCTTTCCTCGGCCAGCATACAAAAGGAAAACACAGCCTCACAGTCAGCTTCTCGGAGGGGAGGCTGCTCGGGGGAGGCTGCGGGAGCAGGGTGATCGGCCTGTCACTGTGTGGCCAGGTGGCCGCTGTCACTCCTGGGTTAAAAATAAAGTCTGAGGCCCAGACGGTGGTTTGGAGCCGAACGGCAGTTTCTGTCGTATTAAAATTCATTCTCGTTTACCAGCTGGCACCCAGAACATGCAAATACATAAGGAACCGAGACGTTTGAATAAAATGCCTTGAGTTCCATAGGCAGCCGCCTGCGTGACTGCAGGGACCCGACGCGCATGCGTCGTGTGAGCACGCCAGCCCGCATGAGCGGCGGGAGTGCGTGCGTGGCTGCGCGTGGCTGCGCGTGCCTGTGGTCAGGCGGGACAGCAAGGACCAGGGAACCTCAACCTGCGGCCGCCCTCCGTGGGGAGGCTTACCCAGGGCCCGCCACATGGCAGGTAGCGAGCAGGGCTGCACAGGGAGTGCGCAGTTCTGGGCAGAGAGGAAGCCCCACGGCTCACGTTTAGCTTCATTCAGCGAACGAGGTCCAGCTCCTAACCCGGATGGAAGTTCGCCACCAGGGCATTGCAAAGATGGCGCCCGAAACTTGCTTCCAGTCAGCTATGCCCACGAGACTTCTGAGTTCCTCCCTCTGGCTCCCTCTTGCCTTGAGAAGGACCAAGCCTTCAAGGCTATGCAGCCTTTCATAATTTATGAAGACTTTCCAACACGCTTCCTTCACACTGACGCACACCCCAATTATGACTCCAAAAGATACTAATTATACCAGCAGCAATAATAGTAGCAAATACAGACCGGGCAGACACCCCTCTACACACTTCACAACTACTCACTCATTTTATCCTTAAAACAACCCTATGAGGTAGGTGATATTATTATCCCCACTTTACAGATACAGAAACCAAGGTACAGAGAAGGGAAGAAACATGCCCAAGTTCACAGAACTAGTGATGATGAAGCCAGGATTCAAATCCAGTCAGTCTGCCGCCATGCGTCCAACACACTTACCCATTGGGCTAATACGGCCAACTCCAACTGAAGTAACTTTTGATGACCTCCCAGCCTCCCCGGTGCATAGTCTCTCCAGAATATTCCCAAGGTTCAGAGAAAGTTAGAACAAGATCGAGGTGTGAGCAGCCATGGACCACAGATGACTGGACAGGCACCAGCCTCTCCAGCCATGGCCACACCATGAACCCCTTCCAGAGAAGCAGGACTTAACACGTGTGTGTCTTTCTCCTGAGAAACAGAGGCTTCTGTGATTCGGGATCTGTGGTGACTCAAGAGGGCTAATACTGCATGGCCAATTGCATCTCTCACACAAGCATTTCCAGCTGAAAGTCAGTCAAGAATGTTTTCCGTTGAGCCCTCTGGTCTCCCATAAATCTCCTGCGTCACATAACAAAGAAACGGTCCCAAGTCCCTCCCTCTGAGAGACCCAACAGGCAACATTAACTGTTCAAAGCCACTGACGCATTCAGGGAGGAGTCTCTCTGGAGGGAGAAGAGCCACCCAAGCCATTGGAGTGCTTGTGACTATAGGAGGGACAGAGGGGTCATGGGGTCCAGTGCCCAGGGGTCTCAAGAAGAGATTTGCCAGGGATCTGTCAGGAAGTCTAGAAAGAGTCTAACCTACTCCCTGGCATCAGACTTTGGCATACTGAGGACCTCCTGCATCTGGGTTCGAATGTTGACACAGCCCGTCACTCTAGGCTACACAGCTAGTTAGTTCCTTCCCCTCCCTGACATCAGTTTTCTCAATGGATGATGATACCAACTGATCCCGGTTTTTTTAAACATTATTTTTATTTTATTTGACACAGAGAAAGAGAGTAATCACAAGTAGGCAGAGAGACGGGGGAAAGCAGACTCCCCACTGAGCAGAGAGCCCAATGTGGGGCTCGATCCCAGGACCCTGAGATCATGACCTGAGCTGAAGGCAGAGGCTTAACTCACTGAGCCATCCAGGCGCACCCCAATCCCGGTTTGATAGGTGATTGGCAATTAATTAGAGTCAATGGTGTTGCATAACAATTAGGCAGCTTATATACTCTGGCTGATTTAATTCCCATAAAAAGTGCTATGAAAGAGGCACTACTGCCAAACCCTTTTAGAGACAAGGGAACAGAGGCACAAATAGATTCAACCACATGACTCCAGTCGTCCAGCTGGGAGAGGCAGGGATCTAACTTCAGTGCTGGGCTGCCAATTAACTACGCAGTGTTCTGGGGTAAACTCATTCTTACTCGGATAAATCCTAGCTGACCCATATAATACCATTAATCTTACCTATATTTTCCACTAAGCCACAGATCAAGGAAAATAGGTCCCTCTAGTAAAATTGGCCCAGCACATTTCAAAACCTTGCCAAGTGAGATTGCAAGGCCGGAGAAGAATGGTTTGCCCAAGTCACTCCCCCCAAGTGGGAGAAAATCACACCATCTGCTGAGAATAGAGCACTGTGTAATTTTCCCCTAACTCACCATTATCCATGTGTCTGCAAACCTTCCTGAGAGGTGAGTGGGGCGGAGGTGGTCTCACAGTTGACTAGCGATGGAGCTGGGTGACAAGAGGTTTTCCACCTTGAATCCACCAGTTGGTGTTAAGGGGGTGTCCATAAGCCTGTGATGTTGTGTGCAAGTCTATGTGTGTATGTACATCTGTGTGTGCATTTGTGTGCGTGTAGAGGGGTTTGGGTGGGATAGATTCCCTAGGTTTCACTGGTTTCTCAAAGAAGTCTGTGAAATGAACAGGTAAAGAATTACAAGGAATTACGATCACCCCAGGTTTCTTCAGTAATGAGAGATTCCAGGATTCTGGAATTTCAGAACTTCCTTGTGGCCTTGTGACAGCCCAGGCTGTTGTCTCCCTCCACACTGTGTCCCCAGTACTCAGCAGAGTACTGTCTAGAGTAGGCACAGGTTGAACAAATGAATGACTAAATGAGTGAATGAATGAATGAATATGGGGATACTCTAGCCTGCTCCCCAAAACTCAGGACAAGCAGACTTGGGAGGTGCAAAGAACACATCTCAGGTCCGGTCCCCAAGTGACATCTAGAAAATCACCAGCTGGGCCTTGTTGAGAATTCCCTGTCAGATGTTTAAAACGTCTTTCCCCCGAAGCACCCGCTTCTGAGAATCTCTCCTGTTTTCCCTGGAAGCAAGGGTCTCAGAGAGCTACTTTCAGTGTTGGAAGTGGCTTTATCAATCTGAATTCTGGCTGTCATCTTTGCAGTGGGCATCCTGTCATAGGACCATTTCTGCAGTCAGGCCTGAGAGAGGATGACAGTCATGCTGCGTGGCAGGTGGAGGCCAGCAGAAGATGACACACTGTCGTCCTGTACCCAGAGCCTCTCGGTCCTCCAAAACAGACTTCTTCAGATAGTCCCAAATGAATTCATCGCTTCTCCATCACAAGTCCCCGAGATGTGCCTGGTCCCTATTTGACATCTCCCCAAGAGGGATAAGGCAGGATAAGGATTTTTTTCCCCTACTGATTTGGTCCCAGAGTCGGCTATGTGTCTGGGGGAAGTGGATTTTTCCTGAAGTTGGGAATAGGGCCAGCTCCTGGGACCCAGCGCCTGGTATAGTTCCCACGGCCACAAAGACAAGTGTCATAACTCCCCCACTGCCGACACAGAGCCGGGTGAGCTTTCCAACTTCTGCACCTCAGAATTCATTTCATTCTTGCCACCATTCCATGTGGTCGGCACCTCCATTTCCCCCTTTTAGGCAGGAGGTAAGTGATCCACAGAGAAGACAGGAGGAACCGGAGCTTATAAGCAGGGGCTACGTTTCAGACTGGGCAGTCCAGCCAGTCACATTGAGGTGAGAACAGCACCCTGTGTGTGAAGAAGATGCTAGAACTACAGGAAGTCACTTATCCTCCACGGGGTTTCTCAAATGCAGAGAGGTGAGCTCTACAAGAGAGCTCTGGAAAGAGGAATTTGAGCTTCCTGAATATTACTGTAAGATCAGAGGTCCCTTGATTCTGGGCCGTAAGACTCAAGAGGTCAGAGACTTTGCTCAAGAACAGGTTCTTCAAGAACCTGTTTGCTCAAGAACAGGTAAAGCTTCAGTGGAGGCCCTCCCCAAGGAACGTCCACCCTCTCCCACGGGAGGAGATTCAGAGGTCTCCCTGTTCACTGGCTTGCCCCAACTGTGGGCTGCCTACCTCTTACTGATTCTACCTGTGCTGCTGGTCTCGTGATCCCCTGGGGGCTGAGAATTCAACCTGAGCTACAGCCTCAGGCTTCCCCTGCCCTTTACAGCCTCTGGCCCATCAGGCAGGGCAAATGAGGAGAGGATCTTGGGACTTAGGGTTGGCCCAGGGCTGGGACACCAGACCGCAGGCTGTCCCCGTGACATTTTGAGATGTTTTCTGCCCAGCCCGGAAATCTCAACAGACCAAGCCAAAATGCCAAGCCAATCAAGCCAGCGATGGCCCTTCAGGCTAATTGCGTCTAACACCATGAGTTCCTGGGAGGAGGTGGCAGCCGGAAGCGCTGGTGGGTTCCCCCACATTTTTCATTTTCATAGTGTTTATCTTGAAGTAGCCAAGATTCTGTTTCTGTCTTCTGATTTGCTGAGCTCATGTCTAAAAAAAGATTACACAACTCACAAACCTAACCGAACTGATTCTGATTAGAAGCAGGGAGGAAAAAGGCCAATTTTTTTCCCCCAAGCATCATGGTTCATTGGATTGTCTATGTTTAAAGCTAGGTGGGGCAATGGCAGTTTCTAAGAGAAAATCCAGAATAACTGAGCATCATCCCCCAGCCCGTTGTGAGAAAAGCAGGGCCTTCGAGGTCCATAACTGCTAGATTCCTGACTCCTCGTCCAGTGCTCTCACTCCTGAACTGCTCTTATAAGAGGCCTGAGCAAGCTGTTCCCAATAAAACCACAATCTACTGTCTTAACAGGACACGAAGAAACCATCCTATTCTTTGTTTCTTTGATTGTCTTTAAAGCCCCCTAGTTTCTATCCGGGAGCCTTCCTAGCTCTTAGGGCCCCTGCCGCCACCCAGGCCCGCCAGGCCAGAAGGCTGGCAGCCTTCCTGCTGCCCCCACGTCACTCGCCCCCATCCCCTGATGCCCATGTGATGAGTGCCTGGTGAAAGGATCTATTGTTCAGGATCCACTTCTGAATGAGGCCAAAATCACACTCAGTGGCCGAATCGCCTTTGGCTGCCCAGTGCAGACCATGAGTCTTGGGTGACTCAGTCTCTCCCGGAATTGCCCCCGGAGGTGGGTGAGGGTTTAATGAGCAGAGAAAATAGTCATACACTATCATACCCAGAGAATTTCCTCCAGAAATGTGTCCTGGGTTGCTTTCAACTGAGCTATTCATCTCTTGGCACTTAGAAAGGAAATGTACCCCAACTTCTTGGTGCCCGGTTATACCCCCTGACCTTTCAGCCTCTTGTCCATGGACCATAGAGCCTGTCATGGCCGCCAACACCAAATCAGCAGGGGCCCATTACCTCTGCCCTCTCAGATGAGAGTCCAAAGGGATTTCTCAGTCACTATCCTGGCCCTTCCATGGAGACCTCCACAGGACTGACCCAGTGGAGCTCTGGGGTTGTTTTGCAGTCTGAAAAAAGACCCCACCCCTGCCTCCTTGTAGGGTGATGGGAAAAAGGGAAGGGGACAGGGTTGAGAAAGCCTGGATCCTGGATCCAAAAGAATCTTTCCGGCAAAGGAGAGTGTGTGTCCCAACACTGTCATCTCAGTACACAACCCTGAAGGTCAAGCAGTCTTCAGTGAGCGAGTCTCCAGGAAGAGAGAGGGAGAGAAACCACAGTGTGTACACCTGCGTGTTGCCATGGTGATCAGGAAACACTCAGGTCTGGCCTTGAAACCTTTGTTTTCTTCTTTTTTTGATCATATCAGTTTTAGCAGTTTGACTAGCACAAAGCCAGGATGTGGTAAAATGAAATGAGAAAGCCTCTCTGGGACCCACACGGGGTTTTTCCTGCTGCAAGGAGGGGAAAAAGGGGGTCCCACTCTGGTAACTACATTTGCTTGTCCTGGTGTAGTTATGATTCTGGCTATATCACCTCATTCTGGTTCAGCTTTTGCTCGGTCTGCTGCCCGTACTTTGAGGAACTGGCTGACTGTACTTAGTTCAAGGGAGGTCCTTCATGAACGCCGAGGCGGACCAAGGCTGTCACACACAGGTGGGAGCTGCATTCAGGGGGTTAGCGGGCCGCTGATGCGATTCTGAGCCCCAGGGCCCCCACCTGGGAGGAGGAACTGGTTTTAGCTTAAATCCTGTTAGTTATAAGCTGCATGACCTTGAGTAACTCACGCTAGCTCCCAGGTTCACACCTCACCTGCCTACCTCCCAGGACAAAATAAGGACTGAGGGAACACTTGGCGCCTGTGGGATAAAAGGTGGGGGGGTTGATACGCACTCCAGGGACAGTACTGAAATCTCAGATAGCTTCTCAAAAATCCAATATTAGTTTAGGGCACATTTGAGCTCCAAGCCCTGAGGAACAGACAGATGGAAGTGTAAGCCAGCCTTAGTGATCTTGCCAGGTGGGTGGCTTCCTTCTCCAATTCCACATCCCAAAGCAGTTCTGTGAGGCCCAGAAGGTAAATGCCACGGACCCATTTTCCAGATGAAGAAACTAAGGAACAAGAGATCCAGAGACTCCAAGTCTCAGAGGGCCTGAGTAACACCCAGACCTTGACTCAGATTGTCAACCTCTTCCGGTTTCCCCCCATTCTTGGCAGGGCTCACCTTTCCATCTTGGATTGTCAAAAAGCAAAGGGGAAAGGTGAGTGCTAGAGAGAAACAATCATTTCAGACTGTCCCTTACCATGATGCCTTAAGCAGAGCCACAGTATTTAGGACAGGTGAAAGCAGACCTATTCCAGGGGCAGCAGGAGTGAAGGCGGAGAGGCAGACCCCAGATCCTTGATCCACCAGCTGCTCATTCTTGCCCAGCCCCCCTGCCACCCCACCAGTGGCCCTGACGCCCTCCACAATGCTCTGGGAGGCTCACTCTGGAATTCTCTGGAAACCACTCAGAGCAATGATAACCAATCGGTAAGGCCAGCAATGTGCCAGTGGCTCCAAAGCATTTGGAGCCCTAAGAGGGTTAGTCACTCCTCGTGATAGCTATGGAAACAGAGTCGGAGCGCTAAGTAATTAGCACAGGCTCACAGCTCAAAGGCTACAGCCCAAGTAAAACGCAATTGTGTCAAAATGCTTTACAAGTGATACAGGCTTAGTATGGCTATTTTTGTATTTTTCCCCCTCAATCTCAAGAATAAAATTACCTTGCTTTTTTAAAGTTCGGCAAAGATTGTCCCAAGCCACCCCCCCACCCTGCCAATCCCGTAGAGAGGAGATAGCACAGTCTGATTTTCCAATGCTATTTTACAAGGATGGGATTGGTCTACAGTGTACTCCACAAGATTTCTAGAGTCAAACATGAAGGTGAACTGTTGTCCTTCAAAATAGCACCATCCAGATAGAGGGGAACAAGATAGCCACCAGTCCCTCAGGAACCCAACCTCACCACACAGCCCAGTGCCTCTCCAACCTGGATTTTATTTCCTCTGGCCTACCTCTGAGCATCTTCACAAGTGTTAAAGGACAGGTTCTGGAGTTTACAGAGCTGCTAGTCTGAGTCACACCTTAGTCCAGGAGCCATAAGAGACTTTACACCTGTGACCCCCAGAGCATCTTCAAGAAGTCAAATTATCATCCCCATTTTGCAGACGAAATAAGTGAGATTCAGAGCACAAGTGACCCACCTGAGTGGCAGGGGCAGGAGTCAAGCCCAGGGATGACACCTGGTCTTTGACATGAGTCAGTCTTCTTGGGGCACAAAGACGGCCACACTGGGGGCCTGAAACGCAAGTGCACTGTTGGGTGTAGTTGGGAAACATTTGTATGGGCAGCAGATCCAGCAGCCTGGCCCCTTGTCTCTTTGCCACCGCACTGCTTGACTCGAGGAGCTTCCAGGCCAGTTTCCGGATAACACCCCTCGCCGGAGAGTTTGCAGGCCACTGGGCTCATATTTGTTAATGCCAGGAAAATAGAGTGAGTGGACGGGGGCTCCTATTACTGGCTCCTCCAAAGGGGGTAACTCACAGACCAAATGAGCTGGGGAGGACTTCACAGAAAAATTGGCCCTGCCCTGGGACTGAGGGAGCCCGTGTCCTAAACAGAGCTGACCACCCCAGGACCGGGACAGGCTTGATGAGCAGCCTGGCTTTCCACTTGGCTGTGAGAGTAGGTTATTACCACCGCTCTTCCCATGACAGTTCACACACCCCTTAGACTGCTAAGCTTTAACCTAACCATTTTAGTAACTCTCTCTCTCTCTCCTCAGATTCTCGCTGGCTCTGTCTCCCTCTCAGGTGCTAAAGTGAGAAGCTGTGGGCATTGTTGGGATGCATGCACAAGAGGCAGGCTCTCCTTCCCAGTCCAAGAACCCCACTCCTGTTAATTCTTCACATGCTTTTAAGAGTAACACAAATGTCACAGAGCAGAAGCCCTATGGAGGGAGAGGCTGGATGGTAGGATATTTTTTTAAAAATCTGGGCCAGACAGATTTCCAGGATCGGTACAGTTGCAATTGCCCCGTGAGCTAATAGCTTGTAAGTCACACCTCTTCCTGGGCTTTCCGTCTGTGAAACCTCATCTGTAACCACAGATGCCAGTCTTGAATGCCAGGCTCCAGAGAACTTATTGCTGACAAGCTTTTAAATCTGACTCAAGTCACGGGGTTTGGACCAAAATCTTACCACTTCATGTTCAACTGTGGTGGGCCAAAGACAACTTCCTGCTTTTAAGGAACAGGGCCCATGCACCAAACCGGGAGCCTTGAAAGTAGAAGAAGTAACAAATGACTCTTCTGTGAAGTTGCTAAAAGAAATAGGACTTGATTTTCCTTAAAATAAATGACCATTGGACATGGCAAGAGACCATACCTGGTGAAAGCGAAAGCTCCTTTTCATGATGGACATTTGAGAAGTGCTATAGAAACATCAGGGGGAGGATAACTGAGCCTCTTCCTATGAGATCTTGGCCTTCCAAATCACCATTAGTATCCCCAGGGCATGGTGCAAGGCATGAATTCAAAACACCTTCTAGAAGGTACAAGTGTTACGTACCTGATATGAACCCTGGGAGCTAGGGAGACATACAAGGTCCATGCCATCAAAAGACCTTACCTTTTAATGTGGGGAGGCAGACACTATATGGGTAAATGATTAATATATAAATAAGGCAATTTGGGGTATTAATAGTGCCTCTTAGAAAATAAAAGGGGCTTCTAAAATAGAGAGTGATGTGAGGCCACTTTGTCAGGCAGTCTGTGTGGTCTGACATTTCTATAAACTTATGGATGTATTTTACTCATTTTTATGGGGCTTTGGGTGTGATCAGATACCCAGCCAAAGGAAATTACTCCCCCACAACACACACACAGATAAAATTAGATATGGAATTCATCTTTGCCTTCCAGGGTCCATACGAGACATCCCTAAGATTTGGGCTTAGGAAGGAAGACAAGAGAAGCTTGGAAAATCCAGTCTCTGGCAACTGAATGATCTAGTTTCTGAGATGAGAGTTCCACTGGGGTCCTAAGCTGGGGAAAGAGCTGGCGGAAGGGGGTGCATGAGCCCAGAATCCTGGGATCATGACCTGAACCAAAGGCAGCCGCTCAACTGAATGAGCCACCCAGGCGTCCCACAGTTTCTTAATCTTTAAACCTCAGTTTCTTTGCTAATGAAGTGAAGGTAATGCCTACCTCATGCGGTGATTTAAGGATTAAATGAGGGAAAGCACCAAACACTTAGCAACGGAACTTACATCTAGCGAGTGCCTGGTGCTTGTCAATATTATCCAATCATAACGTAGTTCCAATATAAGGTCCCTCTTACTCTGGCTTCATTCTTGATTAGCTGGTCAACCACCCATTGTATCCTTGGTGACAACCACTTGGGACCTCCAGCTAAACAGGAACCAGGAGCCTAATTCTCCAGAGATGTGCCTCTTGCTCTACATAATTGTGTGCTGTCCGACAGAGAGTCTGTCTGTAAATCTCCATCCTACGAAGGAGCCTGCCTTGAAGTGGGCTCCACTGGGATGACCCCAATTCATCTCTGTATCCCCAGTGTCTGATATACAGTGTGGTGTCTGACAAATGTCCCTTTGGTTTCAGTGGGAGAAGCATTAGGCTGAGAATCCAGTGACCTGATGTCTGGAGCCAGGCTTCTTCCTGATACACTGTCAGTCCTGGGAGAAGTTACTTTATTTCCCTGGGCCTTAGTTTATCAGACAAGGAAGAGTTTGGATCTGGTGACCTCTAGGTCCCCAGCCGACCCAGTCCCATCTCTAGGAGAAGTCTACGCTTCTTTCTAACTCGCTCCCCTGACCTTCCTCCTCCCCGACCCCTAGAACCTGAGTGGCTCCTCCTTGCCTGCAGGACCATGTCTCTGCATCCTGGAATCCAGGCAGCAGCGGTGTGACCGAGCTGCTGACAGTAATGTGTCAGGCAGGGTACACGGCCAGCAGAAAGAGACAATAGACAACACAAGAGAGTGTCACCAGCATTCTGCTCTCAAATTACACCAAATAAACGCCTTTGAGCACTCAGAGATTAGAGCCTGCTGGATCGAAGCTGGAGGAAAAGAATGGTTTCAATTAAGAGAAACAGCAGAATTACTGATTTCCTTAGAGATACTCCTCCCAAATTAGTACAAACAGCCCCAGTGCTCCCTACAGTGAATTTCAGTGTCAAGGGCCAATTCAAACCATTCTTCAGTTGTGAGACAATCCTCAAGCAAGGCACTCGCAGCAGCCCCACCTCTGCAAGAGGGAGACAAGGCGCTCCCCGATCTTTGGTGGTCTTGGAGGTCCCACAACCCCCGCCAAGAGGGAAGGGAGGGAAGTTCCCACCACCTCCTTTCCTGAAGATAGCTCCCAGTAGTTCTAAATTGTTTCAAGGCCCTTCCTTTTCAAGGAGCCAGAAAAACCCAGACTCTCGGGAAAAGGAGATGCTTTGAATTTTCAAGACCTCCACTTATGGGGATGGAAGAACAGGATTAGCTCCCCATAAAGTGGAGTGGAAGCTCGTGGTGTAAGGTTGAAAGGGAGAGGGGAGCTCTGGACTGAATTCAAGCCCCACCACATAAGAGCTGAGCCATCTTAGGAAAGTTCCTTCACTTTGATGAGCCTCAGTTTCTCAGCCTATAAAATGGCTCTGATGAAAATCAGTCGATCATTTATTCAGTGGCTATTTGCTATGTATATACCTCAAAAAGGAGTCTGTGGGAGTTATATAATAAATATGCATGAAGCAGCAGCCTTGGGTTTGGTTCCCAACAGGTGCTTAGTAAATGTCAATCTTTTTACTTTTCCCACAGGGATATAAATCTTGGACGACTGGCCACAGCTCTCCCCAGTACCGTGGACATTCCTAGGCTATAACCTATGATGTCCTGACACCACAAAAAACCATTTGTGCTTTGATAATCTTCTGTTTCAGCCTGAACAACAGTCCACAGCCACACTCTCATGAAATTAAAAGCAAAATGAGAATCCAACAAAAATGCAAATACTCTTATTAAAAGATGCAAGAGCCTTAGTCACTCCTCAGGTGTGGTTGGGAGTGGCCAAATCTTCTTTTCTTTAGAGGATAGCAGAATTAAGCAGTTAAAGGTAATTAAAGGTCTTTTTGGAGATGAGAGAAGCAAGCCCCCACCATTCTTACCCCCCACCCCCCTGCCTGGTGATTGATGGCCAGACTCTACGCACCTAGAATTTTCTCTCCATGCATTTGAATTTTACCCCCAACCACAACCAGGAAATTCCAAGCTTGGGCTTCTAGGGAAGAAGTGGGCTCTGGGAAACTCCAAAATTTCCAGAACGAGAAGGAAGCTCCTGCAAGGAGGGCCCTAAGGGCCCTAAGGGCCCTTCTCTACTGTGAGGCTGCAGAACAGTCCTGCAAGACGCTTGGACCTGAGAAGGAGGAAAATACTCCCTCCTCCTCTGGCCCCACCACCAGCTCCCAGGACCTAAGGCAGGAAGAGGCCGATCCTGCTGAGACACGCAGCCTGGGAGACTGGCTGTCATTTTGAGAGGCAAGACCAGACCTGCAGTGCATTTCCCCATTCACTTTCACCAGCTACCGCACTAGCCAAGGTTCCCGGAACATCCCACGTGGCTGGATCGGCTCAGTCATGGCTGTTGCAGTCAGCACACATGGGGGCCAGCTCTCTGGGGTGCCCTCCTCGCCAAAGTCAATGTGAGTCCCCTGGCCGATGTTTTGCCCAGAAATGGAATGAAAACCTTCCAAAGGCAGCTGGATGCATTTCCCAAAAGTAGCAGCAGGAATGAAGTGAGGGCCGCATGGTGGAGGGGTCCCAGGTCTAACCATGACAATGATCACAAGGATTACTGATGAGTGCTCCCTCCATGCCAGTGGTTCTGTCAAGGGCTTTGTGCAAATGATCGTCTTAGTCCTGACACCACTGGACAAGGAGGTATTCTTATTCCGTTGTAAAGATGAGAAGACTGAGGCTTAGAGACATGTAAATTGCTTAAGGCCATATAATTAATGAGCAGTAGGACTCCAATGGAGGCCTACCTCTAGTATCCATACTACTTTCTGAGCCGCAGGACACCAGACTCAGCTTCTCCCTGGGCATCCCTGACAGCCGGCCCTTGCCCCGGGCCCTGAACCTTGGGAACTGGAGCAAACATCCTCAAAGGCAGCCTTTAGAAGCAGGTCAGAAACCTGGCTTTAAGAGACAATGTTTCCTGCCGGCCTGTCTGAAGTGAGGTCTATTTCTGAATGTCTTCCAGAAGGTATGGGAAGCTCATTTGGAGAAGAAACCAAATTAATTTTCCAGTTTTTAACAATGCAAACAATGCAGAATATAAACGTGGTTGTTGACTTTTGCCTCCCAAACAATATAAAGAACAGGAAGCTCAAACAGATAATAGGGTACATTTCCTGATTCCCGACAAACAATCCTTCAGGAAGGCCGGGGCTTATCTGGTGCTACTTGTTGAGAGAGCGTCCCCAGATATGTCCCAGAGGGAGTGCAGAGAGAAGAATCTAGAGGACCCAAGCCTTGCTTCCCCCAAGCCTTGCTTCATTTTTCCTGTCTAAATGGAAAATGTTTCTCCTTCGTCTTTCACATCACCTTGAGTGGCCAAACAACCCACATACTCAGCTTCCCTTTGGTGCCCTTGCAGGAAATCATGGTCAAGACTGGATGATGCCAGCCAAGGAGGGAAGGTGGGAATTGGGGTAGTGTGCACCATGAATGAGTATGTAGGAGAGAATGAGAAATGTGACCTGCTTGCTGACCCTCCTTTGCTTTTAAGCGCTTGTCTCTTATTCCAATAGAAAGTTATTTCAATAGATGATAGAGATATAAATAGATAAGTGATGGATACATAAATAGACAGATGCATAGATAGGTAGGCAAGTAGACAGACAGATACACAGATAGGTAGGTATATAGATGATAGACAGATACAGAGTGTTGTTGTTTAAGTTGAATTTAGAGATTACGGCTGAATCCATGATGGTAAACCACAATCCCACAAAACCACCCAACAGTGAAGTGGATACAGGCCTTCAGAAAAGAGAATTCCAGCCCCAACTTCATTCATTCAACAAAGTATCATTCAGCACGCAGACCAGGGCACTGAGCAAAGTAGGCAAGGTCACTGTTCCAGTGGAGGCTATGGCCCAAAGAAGAAGACAGACATTAAGTAAGTCAACAACGTAATACAGTAAATGTTGTAACACAAGTACAAGGTGCTGAGTCATTATTCCAAAGGGAAGCCTCTCTTCTCCAAGGTCTTTGCTGTCGACAAGGGATGTCTCTCTAAGGAAATGCCATTTCAGCTGAGAACTAAAGGTGGATTGGAACTAGCCAGCCAGTCTCATGCTCAGCAAACCTCAGGGTCAGGAAATTCACCCTCAGAATAAGCCATAAATCATTTGGTTTAATAGAATCCATTTCCTCTAGCTCCTTCATCATTAGATACCAAAAACAAGTGGTCCCCTTCCTGTGTAAGAAAGGACCATATCCTTGAGGTCCACATTTGACATCCCTTGAGCTTCTCTTCCCTGGAAGCAGTCATCATAAATCCTTTAATGATATTTAAGTGAAAAAAAAAAAGAATGGAAAACAAACAAAATCCCAAAGTTTCCCTCCCATACCACCATATTCATGAACCAGCTGCATGGAGGCAGAGTACTGTCCCAGAAAGCCCTCCTGTTCATCATTGGGCTTATTAAAATGTTAAGATATTAGACCTTGAACTTCAAATTCACAGAAGCTATATTAGGAATGAAATAGCAATTTCATTCCTGCTTATGAAAGAGCATTATTAATATAAAATACAAGAGTCAATTTCAGACTCCTTGAAAGGAACTCAGGTCCACTGGAAGCCAACACCATGTGGTGACATGGACATCAGCTCCAGGAGTAGAAAATGAGGGTTCAAATCCCAAACCTGCATTAATTAGCTATCTGACCTTCAGAAAGTCATTAAACTTATCTCCTGTACAGGAGGATAATAATGCGAACCATGAAGTTAATGTGAGGGCCGGGTTATATAATGGAGCTGAAAACACTTCACACACATTTAAAACACTCGAGGAGTGTAGTTATAGAAAAGGAAAGCGAACCATCTCCCTTGGGGGTGATCATCTCATAATTTACAGGAAGAGATACTCATTCAAGGTCATAGTCATTCTTTTAAAATGGATCACTACAGACTAGTGGTCCTCATGCATGAGTCCTCATGCATGGTGTGGCTCCAGCAGTCCTGGGATATCTTGCAGTCACGGGTTTCTAATAGTAAAGTGCTCAAGGACGCACACAATTGATTACCTCTTGTAAATTACAACAGTGTTAAGGTTACTCCCCGATATGATTTTTGGGGGAGAGAGAAAAGGATAAAGTTACAGCTATTATGATTGAGTGTAAGCTGCAGTCCATCTAAGTCTCAAAATGCAGTGTGTCCCCCACATGAACTCTATCCATTAGGTGTGTCTTCTCATGAAAAGGCTGAGGGTGTGGCTTAGGAACACAAGAACTTAGCTTTGCTTTTTTTCTTTACTCTATGTATGGTCTCAGACCACAACACTACCAGGTGGGTGGACACCCTCCAGGGCCTTACTCATCGTAACAGACATTGTTATTAGTGCAACAAAGTTCTCCTAATTGAATCTTGATTTTGTTCAAAATCCCGAACTTGTGCTTCAGGGGGTATGAGGTCCTAACTCCCAGCTCCAGTGGGTGAATTATGACTGGTCTAAATCAAGGACTGTGGTCAAAGGTCTCCTAGGCAATGATTGGCTCTGCATGAGCATTTCATGGAATGTGACCCCATTCTTCCAATGAGAAGTAAAGGGAAGTCAATTAAGGACTTCTGGAAAAGCCATTCCTCCAATTTTCTAGAAGAGACACTTGTAAATAAGCATTCCTCCTTCTGCTGCTGGATACTGTTATTTTTTTCAAAGGATGCCTGGAACTCTGGGAGTCAGTGTTAGACTATGAAGAGGGCTAACCTATAAGAAGGTGATGGGCATGGCGGACTGGAAAATTAGAAAAAAAAAAAACAACAACTGGGTTTTTGACAACATCAGTGAGCTCCTAAAATCATCCTACCTCTATACTTCTTGTTGGGGGAGATAACATTTTATGAGGGTTTCTGTTTCACTGTTCTATTACTTCCAGAGATATTCAGGTGGCATGCACTGATATGAGTACACCAAGAAATATGTGACAGATAGTAATTACATGGGGGACACTTTATCAGGTCATCTCCAAGTAGTTACCAGCAACAAAGGAGATAAAGGAGTGAGGCCCCTGTAGCCACATGGTTAGACATCTGTTTCCCAGGGTTCTTGCCTGTTCCTACTGACCAGACCCAAGAGACACACCTGCATGACTGCTGGAGGTCATCCTGAAAATCATTCCCTATATACATACCTGGAGCCCAAGCTCCAATCAACAAAGTGCTCTCCTCAAAAGACCAAGAAACCTCTAATAAAATCAATGAGATCTGATCCTCAACCAGGCTTAACAGCTGAGATTCCTAATTATGAATTTTTTCCCATGGCTTAAAATAACTCTGACATCAAATGACACTACTTGTTTCCCAGAATTTGGGTTCCTTTGCTCCCCCAACACATACTTCCAAAGGTCTCATTCAGTAAAATAAATAAATAAGCTAATTAATTAATTAATTTAAATGTCTCAGCCAGCTTGGAGAGTCCTGTGGCTCCATTTTCACCACTGTCTATTTCTGGGAAGACATGATAAACCAGCTGCTTTCAGAATTGTGAGGAGTAGAACTTTCTTTTCTTGCTCTCTTCCTCAGTGAGCCAAGCATGAGACAGCTGGAAGAGGGGCTGCCTTGGCTGGAGTTGCTGAAGGGCTTTGAGCCCACCCACCAGAATGCTTCTTGATCCTGAGCACTGGTGGGGTTGAGAAGTTCAACAAGGGCCCCCAGGGAACTGGGACATCCTGTAAACACAGCTCCTGCTCTTCATCCCCCCAGGCTCCCCTGATGCTCCAGATCAGAGGAGGTCTCCCCGCGAGGTGGCCTCAAAGACCCTTTGCTTCCCTATCACAGCATTCATCACTGTCATTCACTAAGGGCATTGCTACTTATTTACTCTCTGTCCTTCCAGGTAGACTGGGAAGACATGTTACTCCATGAATAGAAACTGTGTCCCCAGTGCCTGGGAGAACACAAGGCACATGTTATATTTCAATATGCATGTGTTGTACGAACAAATGAATCATTTGAAAACCACCAATTATTGACTCAGCTCACAGAACTGCTCGGAGAGGCTGGGCAAAAGCCAGGCTGGGTTGTACTGGGCTTTCTGGTTTCCAAACACTCATTAAGTCAGAAAAGATCGAGATGAACACCAAATATGGCTATACATGGTATGTCACAGGAAACCGGGTCCAAATACAATAACAGCGTGTAAACACCTACACTATTTCCCATTGTGCCACAAAACCCAGTACCCTTTTAGCCTCCTCTCTTTGTCCCCCCAAGTCTTCTTGCCAGCCTCATCTTGTTTAATGCCTTCCCTCTATCATCTCAAAGCACAAAATGGAAAGGGTACTGGACTGAACATCGGAAGACCAGGGTTTTGATCTTAACTAGTTACGTGGCCTGGGGCAAGTCACTTGTAGTCTTTAAGCTGCCCTTCCCTCACCTGTCCAATAAACATGTGCTCTGCAGAGTTTCTAGCATCCTTTCCCATTCTGACATGCCATTGTCTTTGGCTTTGAGTCATCAGCCCATGACAAGTTCTCATTGAGAGTCCTCTCTCCCTTTCTCCTCTTCTCCCTCCTCGGATCCACACTTTGGTGCTGCTGTAAGGGCCCAGGCCAGGTGGCACTTTCTAAGCCCTAGCAAAGCCTCTGAAAACCCTCCCACCCCTGCCTCCAGTGCTTTTACCGAGTTACCCTAGCGAGGGTACTGTGATTCACCTTGACAGGGCACCCCAGTCCCCTGCCAACCCAACTATATCTGCACACCTCAGGCAATGGCACGACCAAGAAGCCTGAGCACATACCAGGTCTTCCCAGATAAGCACTGCCCAGGAGGGGATGGCAGCTTGGAAGAGATGGGTCAACATTCCAAAGAATACAATTTCAACGATTGGGGTCAACCAGCAACAGGAGACAGAGATAAAGGTGAAAGTTACCTCCGGTAATAATAGGACCTTGTAGTTCCACACCACGTGCTTCTACCCACCAGCACAAAACACTTTCACACCAGCAGGCCAAGGTGGAGAGGTCCCGGGGAGGCAGAGGGATTATTATCCCCAGGTGGTTCACACAGCGTATTGAAGCATTAGACAGATAAAGCCAGTAGCCCAAGGTCACACAATTAGGCTTTGACATGGTGGGAATTAGAGCACAGTGTCCTAATCTCACCTGGGGGCTATTTCTAATAGACTCCTAGTGGAGCGTTTTGTTTATACCTTGGTTCTATCTTATCTTACCTGTCCAGGTAGTGAGCTGGCGTTCTCTCTTGGGCGTGACTAGTGGGAAACTTGAGTGTCCCAGGATGGGCTTGCCCGCCTGAACTCAGAATCCAGCCTACGTGACTTGCAGGCTACAAGCTGGACCCAGAGGGGCCAGTCTGTGGAATGCTGTTGCCGTTTGCACTTGGGAGGCACTGAAGAGCCCCGAGTGGCAGCTGAGAACGCAGAGGCTCCAGGGCTGATAAAAGTTGTAATTAACGTGCACATACAACCCTTTCATCTTCAAAGGCTTTACTCCCATTAGCTAGTTATTCCTCCTATCACCCCCATGGGTGAGGCGTCATTTTTGTCTTCTCGGTTCGCAGACGGAGAAGCTGATGTGCAGAAGGGGCCGTTTGCCAAGGAGCCTAGCTCTGGTTCAAACAGAGGAGATTCCTGGCTCCCAGCATCTAACTTCACTTGGGGTTACGGGAAAACAGCGCAAAGAAATCCTAGAAGGCTGAAGCCACCAAACTCCTCTGGAAGGAGGTTGAGTCTACAGAATGACTTGCTCACTAGATTGGAGTGGCTAACGTCCTAGTGACAGGCAGCCACCAGATCGGAAAACCAGAAAAGCCTGCTGCTCTGCTATAGTGCTCTCCCATCGAAACAGGAGGAAAGTCTTCCAGACCATGCCCGTGGCAGACATCACTAATGGATCACAGCACCCTCTGTGGCTGAGCCAAGGTTTGGCTTCTTAGCACAGCCCTCCAGGCAGCCTCTAGCAATCAACGCGAAATGGTTCCTGAGCTGAAATCTATTTGCTACCGGGGCCGCAGGGCTTGCCTGGGGTTCTCTTCCATTACCACTCTCCAACCCAGCCAGAGCTGCCCAAGTTCTATCCCAGGAGGGCAGGAGCAGCTGCCCCACTTTTGAACTCCGTCCAGCAGCCTCCGAAGAGGGTGTCGTGGGAACTTTCCTGGGGCAGAAGAACTGGATCTTGCCGCCAGTGCCACTGACACTTGATCACCTGGAATCCGCCAGATGTCATCCCTCACCCGTTCGCAGCTCGGCCTCCTCTTCAGACAGCCTGCGCCCTCTCCTGAGCCCGTCAGGCCACACTTCCTTGCGCCCCTTGGAAACTTCCAGCCCAAGCTCTGCACTTGCGGAGGTTGCCGCCTACTCTCCCCATCTCTGTCCATCTTCCATGTGCTCATCCCCACCCCCCCATCCTCCTCAAATCCCGCCCCTTCCAGGATGCCCACAGGGTTGCAGCCCACAAGAGCTGTTCCCTTTCCTCAGCTTCCGGCGCTCGGATATACGTCATCTCCTGGAGCCCTGTCACCTGTTTGTTCTCCCCCAAACCACAAACTCCTCGAGGACAGCATCTAGATCTTCCTCTTCCCTCACTACTTCTCACCGTGCCAGCCACACTACACTTGTTAGTGAACTGAATTAGGGAGTTGATCTCCGTGTTACACCTGGGGAAGCGGGCAAACCCTAAGGGGCGAATCTGGCCCATAGTCCTGTGACCAAGGGGAGAAAGGCCGACCTCCATGGGCTGCATGCAGAACCTTTCTCCTAGAGCCTTTCTCCTAGAATGCCGTGTCTGCGGGGTGGGCTGGAGGCATGGTGACCAAGCCATAATGGAGGGCATTGCGTATGACAAGGGAACAGAACCCATCTGGTATTTTATTTCGGTTTCTGGTTGGCGGATCCCGGACGGATATGAGAGGGGCTCACCCAGGGTGGATGTGATCTCAGGAAGGATTTTGAGAGACTGGTGGAAGGTCAGGACCCTGGCGGGGCATTTAGTCCCTGACCCACTTGGGCAAACTCAAGTAGGGCCATCTTTAGGAGTTCCTTTTTCCTATTTTTTTCCTCTCTCTCCCTCCCATCCTTCCTTTTTCCTTTTCCTCAACAAAAAGAGCTTCTCTGGGTTTATGAAAAAGAAATATCTTAGCTGGAATCTGGGAGGTTCTCAGTAGAAGAAGCAACTTGCCATCTCACAGGTCTGTCATGCCCAATGCCTTGGTAGGGGTGTGTGTGTGTGTGTGTGTGTGTGTGTGTGTGTGTTTATAATAGCTATAATAAATACATGCATATTTGTGTATTTATTATTAATCATGATATATTAATATTTATTATATAATTATCTAATATTATATGATATTTTCATATATCAATTATATAATATACTTAATATGGGTCAATTATATAGTTAATATATATTAATTATGTAATGTACATAATACATAAGTAATAAAAAATAATATATTTGTTTGTCTAGTTGCTTTTTTCCCCCCTAATTGTCACCCTAGTTGTTTTCCATAGGATGCTACAGCTCACCCTCTACACACTGCTTTGGCTGAGTAGTGTGGTTCATTTTGTACCAGCATACTGCAGCATTCCCTTAAGGGAAGTGGAGAAATCCAAGTTACTCATGGAGCTTTGAGAGTAAAAGACATAATCTTTTCTCTTCTTCACAGGCTGGCTTTTTTGATCACTTGAAGCAATATCTCTTCCAATGTACAGTTTAAGGAAAAGGGTATTGCATTCAGGACTGGCTTCCTGCAGCTTTAGCTGTGTGACTCAGACATGTTCCTAACTTCTCTGGCCCCAGCTTCTGCATCTGCCCATTCCAAGGTGGTTGAGAGGATTCAGTTGAGTCCTCTGGGCAAAGCACCTTGCTCCTAAGAGTCATGCTTCCCCACTGTTGGGGTTTAGAGTACAACTGAGTCAACAGACTTGTTTCTGGCATGGATTAATAATTCACCTCTGACATTTAATACAAACCAGGCATCACTTTTTTTTTGGCCCTGCATTATAGTCATGTTATTCTTTCCATTAAGTTTTATGAGGCTTAGGTGTTCATGGCCTACAGAGTGGTGGATTTATAGAACATGAAGTCTGGAAGAGATTTTACAGATCAACTAGAATCCAACACTCTCATTTTATACATGGAAAATTGGAGGTAAATAGGGGTGAAATGATTTGTTTAGCAAACTAAAATATAATAATATAATAGTCATTTTTATTCTTGAGGCACCTCTATGTGCTAAACACTTAGCACAAGATACCACATGCTGAAAATTATTCGAGACTTTAACGTATGCACTGTCTGAGCTCACGCAGCTCTGAAGTGGAAAAGAGGGAAATCAGCCTCAGGTCTGGCTCTTTTCACAGCCCCTCTCCTTCTACATAGCCCTCATCCAAAGCCAAACCTCCTCATTCCCAGGGAACCACAAGAAACCTCTGATTTCCCACAAGTGATCTTTGGAATAGGAGGTTTTTAAACCATTAAAAAAAAAACAACAACTTCCTCTTTTTTTCTTTTAACAGAGTGACCAAAAGACAACATCTTTTCTCTAAGTGTCATTGGGAATATGATTTTGAGACTTGGGGTTTTTTGTGCAGGAGACCAGATTTGAAGGAAGTGCTGGGGCATAGAGGCAGACAGATTTATAGGAAATCAAGATCCCTGTTCTATTGGACAAAACCTAATGAGCTCTGAACTTCCCCTGCGTTGCCTGACATGTCAAACTTTAAGAAAGATACTCACATTAGGGAGAATGCAGAGAAAAGCAATTTTAAGGAGGTTTGAGGATCACTAAAAGTGACACTAGAATAAATAAAAGATTCCTATAGACCAGTAAAAAAAAAAAAAAAAAAAAAAAAAAGGATAAAAAAGAATTAGCCAGAATCTATAAAAATCACCAAAGGTAAATGATAAAGATTGCTTTGGCAAATCTAAAAATTTCACCCATTCAGTCATCCAAAATTTATTGAGCATCTACTATGATTGGGGAACTGAAAATTGGGGGCTACCGCAATACAAAAATGTATGCAATGTACATAAAGCATGAGCTTTTCCTTAAGGAGCTCCTCTGCTCACCAGTGAAAGAGAACAGATGGCCACACACAGCTCAGAAGCATCCCTTAAACTTCATCTAAAATTTTTTTTAGATGGAGATGTGTTCTTGAGGGGTTTCTGAATTATCAGGGAGAAACAAGGCAATAGAGGCAAATAAAAGTCACTCTGGTGAGACCAGAGGGATGCACCTGACCTCCAAGGCTGACACTGGGAAGACAACTTGTCCAATCACAGAAGATCCACAGAGAAGATGAACTTCAGGGTAAGAGATTTCTACACCGGCATCACTTCCCTCTCCAAAGTCTGTTCTACCTCTGTGTGACCAGCACTCTGGTCAGTACCTGAATACTTGTCTTCTCCTTGCAGGAAAATGTTGACTGTGCAACCAGCTGGGGTCTCGGGGGAGCTGGCTCGGTGACCTCACCTGGTCTCTCGCCTGCTGTAAGACAGGGCACAGCTCTGCTAGACTCTGCTTCCTTCCGTCATATTTGTGATGGGCAGGTAAGAGATCCTCATTTACTACTTCTGGACTGTGTGAAGGCTGGGGCCAGGGACCTGCACAGAAACCACCCTCTAGACCCGAGGCAGGAGACCAGGTATTGGTTGCCGGGCATTGTGAATTTCTCCTCAGCATCTCAATTTGCATAATGATGAACACCTACAAGGCTTTACTGTCATCACCTTAATACCTCGGCAGGTCCTTTTTGAGAGAGGAGTAGTAAAAAATGCTGCCTAGATCCATGACTGATGTGTGGGTCCTAGGAGGCCCTGCAGACCTGCTCAAGTGAAATTCAAGTGGGTAAGGAATCTGTGATGAGTCTCTGAGCCCAGGCCAAATACACACAGACAAGGCAGATGTCCCCAGGGGGCTCTGCCTCCACACTTTCTTGGTGGCTTGTTTCTCACAAAGCACCCAGAGGAAACACTGCCCATCTCCCAACCTGCCCTGGCACAAGTCACCTGCTGGGCCACACAGAAGCCAGGCCACCTCTAGGTGTAGGCTAGGCTCCGGAAGAAGGGCCCACTTGTAGTATTTGCTCAGGTCCTTATGCCAGAGAGTGTAGCCTGATTCCTCATGGCCTCATCTCTCAGTGCCCTCTTCCCTCATCAATTCTAGCTGGTAGAGAGAAGGCCCTGGGGCCAAGGACCCTTGCACTGAGGGCAAGCACATTCCGGCTATTTGACTGACCCCTTTCCCAGCTTTGTCCATTCGCCAGCCAAAGTCCTAGATGGTGGAGAATCTCCCATCAGCAACCTCCACCTCTCCTCCAGGGGACAAGCAATGAAGTGGTGATGAACGAACAACTCAATCCACCATCCTTTTCAATCTTACTCCCTGCCCCCGACTTCCCACCACATAGAAGAGAGCAGAGCTTCTCTCCGGGAATTGGAGTGAACAAGACGCTCGGAATATGAATGGGGAGAAGTTTCCATGACAACTTCTTTCTCCTTCATATTTGCAATTCCATCCCCCTCCTCTGGCATCATATGGAGAAAGGGAGGGCAAGACCAGCTCTGTGGACCTTATGACCTAACCCACACCTGATTCCCGGATGGAGTCTATGGAAAAAACCAGAGTGCCACAGGCATCACCAGTGGGGTTTCTGGAGGCCCTGACAGGTTGATACACTAAGAGAAGCATAGTAAGGCAGTGCCTAAGAGCCTGGACCCAGTAGCTGGATCACCTAGGTTGGAATCCCAGCTCCATCACGTACCAGCTCGTGGCCTTGGACAAGTTACTCCAAGTCCCCATGGCTCAGCGTTCTCATATGTAAAACAGGACAAATAATCACACTACTCAGAAGGCTGGTGTATGTTAGAAGGCTGGTGCAGAGTTTAGTGCTGTAGAAGTATTCACTGTTGTTACTAATTGTGGCGATCGTCACCTCAAAAATATCCAGCCAACTGCAAAGAAACAAGTGCACAGGGTACAGGTGCTCTCTAACTGTCAAGGAAGGTTGTGGGGAAGGAAGATGAACTGACAGGCACCTCCAGAGGACACTGGCCGAGACACTAGAGCAAATGTGAATAATATCTCCCCACTGGAGTTTTGCAACTCCCAAACTCCAAACTCTTCCCCGAGGAAGATTTCTGGGGCCTGAGTTTTGCAAATCACCTTCCCAGTGAGTCAGCCCCCTCCCACCCCCAGGCCAGTCGGCCCACGCTTGCACTCACAAGAGCCACTTGCCTCCGGTGGACACACCCAGGCAGCCGGAGCATACCACGCTCAGGAAGATCTGGCTTCGGGATGGTCTTTTCCCGCAAGGACACCTGTCCCTTCATTCCCCCATTTGACTCCCTGTGTCCAAGCGTCCCTGGGAAGACAATCCCTGGGGTAGGGAGGGAGGACGTGCCCCAGTTACGGGCAACTCCAGACTTGGCAAGTTTCTAGGGAGAGGAGACAGTTTGCTGCTGCCTGTGGGGTTCCCCAGCAGACAGCAGGCTTCCCTGGAGACTTGCTCCTTCCCGAGCTGCAGGAGACCCACAGAGAAGGTGAGAAGCTTCTGTGAAGTTCTTCTGCTTCTATCCCAGCTGCCACCACCTTCCAGAAGCAGGCACGGTGGGAGGAGGACAATCAGAGGGGTGTTCAAGGAGTCCAACCTCAGATCAGCATCTCCCAAATAACCAACCCTCCAAGCGGGCTGCTGCTGGGGAGGGTTTTATTTTGAGGCTTAAATTTGGGGGTTGGTGTCACCATCCTGCCTGGCTCCCGCCCCCTTCTTGGCCCAAGAAGCTAATAACCCTGTCCTGAGACAGACGTCCCCAGCCACAGCAAGCAGCCACCAAAACCACAAATAGACGGGTGACCTCCCTGTTTGGGCAGACCAAACATGAGCCCTGTGGTGGGCAGCTGACCAGCCCAGCGCCCTTCTCACCCCTGCCCTCAGCAAAACAGCCATCACCGACTGTTATCATATACACGCACAGACGTATCTGCTGTGTTACTATGCTGTCCAGCGTGCATCCATGCAGAGGGCCAGGTTAACTCTAGATTCTGGATATTCACTTGAGTTCAACAGTTACTGGTAACCAGGGCCAACGCTCGGATCTGGGGCCACACATGCATAAAATGAATGTGACATGATCCCTGACGTCAGGGGGCTCCCACCGTTCTGCAGAAGACAGATAAGAGAGAGCATGTCCGGTTTGGGGTTTTCCCCCTCGGAGAAGTGAGAAAGTCATTAGCACCCCTTGGCCCACAAAGGGAAAAAGGCCTCCCTCTGCGTGATTTTACTGCGCAGTTTCAAGGTTAATTAATTTTAGCCCAGTGGGGCCCTATGAGAAGCAGAGACTGCATTGTCAGAAGCAAGCTTCCTGGAAGGCCTGCCATCCTCCGACCCCAGCTTCTCAACGTGAGGTGACTTTACCCATCACCACCACCAATTTGACAACGTCTGGAGGCATTCTGGGTTTCCATGACTTGAGGGGGACAGTGCATGACCTGAATCTAGTATGTGGAAGCCAGAGACACACAGCCAGCCGTTACCCAGGAAACCACATACCACACCACGCGCTTGCGACTCAGGGGTGAGGGCGGTGGCCTTCTGACCATGAGCCCCCCAGTGCCTAACTGGCTGCCACAGCCAGCAGGGATGGGGTAAATATTTGTTGACGCAATGGGCTGGTTCACTAACGTGTTCAACAGAGGGTAGATAAGTAGCCGGGTAACAGAGAGACACGCCCTGCTTCCAGTCCCTCTCTTTCGTAGATGCAAATCCTATCTGGTCCCTACTGCCACCGCCTCTCCGTGGATCTCTCCAGCCCTGCTTATCGTGTGTCAGCTCAACAATGCCATTAGCCTGTCAGTTGGGTGCACCATATTCTACACAAAGAACCACAAGGGTTTTGGCCAGAGGTGCCGATCTCATACACGCAATTCCCCCGTGGTATCTAGCAGTGTGGGGCCCACAAAAGACACCTGATCCAGGCTTAAGGAGGGGCGAGCAATACCCACATGAGGGGTAGAGGCATGGGCTCAGACACGTACCAACACCCACAATGCATGTATGCCCACAAGCAGCCAGCAAGAATCAAATATGTAGCTTGTCTTGGTAGTTCACATATTGGGGAGATCAGGAAGTGGAGAGCAGAGGCATATGAAATGTTTCTCCCCAATACTTCTCCATGTTTTCAGAACCAAATATCAATTTAATCAGACCCTAGACTGAAAAAGGCATTGTCAAGCTGTGAATTCATTTATGCAAAACACCTGGCAAATGTTTTGACTCCTAATCACACAAAGCCATACATTTATTGGTATAAGAATAGAGACCCTTAAACAAAATATATACTATGGGTCAAGAGTTAGAGTGTTTGCACATTTGAAATCCTGACTCTCCTGGGAAATTTAGCATGCACAATCACTTTATCCATACCAAGCCAGATTCTACAACCACAGACTAGAAAATACTCCTTCCTAACTCTGTCAGGTTGGTCTGGCTTCCCATACCCTGGATGACCAGCTTTGGGGGAGGACATATTTTTTTAAAAGATTTTATTTATTTATTTGACAGAGAGAGAAATCGCAAGTAGGCAGAAAGGCAGGCAGAAAGAGAGGGGGAAGCAGGCTCTCCGCTGAGCAGAGAGCCCGATGCGGGACTCGATCCCAGGACCCTGAGATCATGACCTGAGCTGAAGGCAGAGGCTTAACCCACTGAGCCACCCAGGAGCCCGGGGCGGGGGGGCGGGGGGGAGGACATATTTTAAGAAAAATCTCAACTTGCCAAGTGAGTGAAGAGTGGGGTTCAAATTCAAAGTAGGAGGCACCAGGCTACCCCAATCATTCTAAAGAACACTCATGTACTTCCTAGTCAAGCAGAGACACAAAGGAAATTGAGTCATCAGCTTCTCCTCGCTGTGCAATCCCCCAGAATTTCTTTCTGAAGCAGAAAAGATCCCCTTTGAGAACCATGCTTTGTCAGACAGCATCTGCCACCTGCTTCTGCTCGCCCTTGCACAAGAGCCACTTCCTTTTCAGGCTCTGGGTGGAGCTGGCTGAACCGAGGTGCTGGGGAGACATAACTCGCCAGCCTCTGTCTCCTAGCCAAGACCCAGCTCCAGCCCCAGCCCTGGCCCAGCCCCAGCCCAACACAACCCAGTCCCAGTCCAGGGACAGCCCCTGGCCCAGCCCAGCCCAGCCCAGCCCAGCCCCAGCTCAGCCCCAGCCCTGCCCCAGCCCTGCCCCAGCCCTAGGCAGGACCCCTGCTGGGGAAGCCCAGCTTGCCTCCCACCATCTCTACTCTGTCCGGGAATCCCAGCTTAGAACCATCAGCCAGAACCAGAAGCGGTAGACGGATCTGAAATCTCACTTGGGTGGCTGCCTGTCACCTCGAGTTCCATACGGCTTTCAGTTCAAGATCCTTGACTTTGGGGCGCCTGGATGGCTCAGTGGGTTAAAGCCTCTGCCTTCAGCTCAGGTCATGATCCCAGGGTCCTGGGATCGAGCCCTGCATCGGGATCTCTGCTTAGCTGGGAGCCTGCTTCCTTCTCTCTCTCTCTGCCTGCCTCTCTGCCTACTTGTAATCTCTATCTGTCAAATAAATAAATAAATCTTAAAAAAAAAAAAAAAAGATCCTTGACTTTTGTAGAAGACCATGTCAGCCCACCACATGAGTCCTTAAGGCTTACCCTCGTTGGGCCACATACAACCTGCTAAACACCGGGGGCCTCCACGGAGCATGTGATGAGGGCCTTGCTAGGTTAATGCATCTAAAATGTTTGCAGGGTTAGGGTGAGGACCTCTGCAGGTGCTCTTCTTTAATTTTCAGTCAGGAGGAAACTGCCCTAACTTGTCTCTTAGACGAGAAGCAGAGCCTCTCCCTTTTTTCCAAGCCTGCAAATGAGAGCATGTCTAGAAGGGCAGCTGAACTCTGATAAGGCAATTGACTTATTTTAGTAACAAATAACTAGGTTGGCATCTCTTGACAGCTGTGGCCAAGCCTAGGGAGAAACAGTCCAGGGTAGGGCAGGGTAGGGCAGCCAAGAGTCCACAGAGCCTGCCAGGGGGGAGAAGCCATTCACACCAGGCTTCATGTTAGTTGGTCACATGGGACAGGGAAGGGAGGAGAATCACATGCACACACAATTTCCCAAGTAATGAATCAAAGGAGCGTAAGCATTGGAGTCTAACGCTCCAATGTTAGACAATGGGAAACCCCATCCCCACCGTTTACTAGCTGTGTGTCCTTGGGCAAGTCATGCCTCCTCTCTGAGCCTCAGTTTCTTGATCTAGAAAATGGGGTTAAGAAAGTGCTAAACATATAGAGGACTGTCATGAGGCTTATACAGAATAACCTATTCAAATCCCCCGGCTGAGTGCCTAATGCAGAGCTGGTGTTCCGTAAATGGCACTTCCTGGGACTTAGCATTCTTCTTTGCAGTAGCAGCATGAGGCTTCGAGAAGCAACTCTGCTTGGTGGTAAGAAATATATATCATTATTCTTCTATAAAGCTCAAACTGGACATATTGTAGAGTAAAATTTTAAAAACGTAGTGGATGTTTAATATAGCATTTAAGGTGTGAAACAAGTGTTGTGCCCATTGCAGGGACAAGAGGCAGGGGCTCATCACTATCCTGGATGGTACAGGTGTTTCAGAGACCCATGGATGGAAAATGTCCAGCCCTCAGTCCATCTGCAAGAGGAAAAGTTACTCCTCCCTCTTTTTCAGGATCTGTTTCCTTCATGGGGAAAAAAGAGGATTTTTCTAAATGGTCCTTGGATTCCCCATTGCTGAATCTATGACAATGAGTCAAGAAATATTTCTTGAATGAATGGAAGGGGATCTGTCATAAGTTAAGAATTTCATGTTGCCTGTGCTGCTTCTGCGTGGGGTGATTTGGAAGAAAATGGAACCTTTTCCTACTGGCTGCCAGCCTCACACACACCTACTTGGCCCTGCGCCTTTGCAAGAAATAAGATGTCCAGTGCATATCTGGGGAACAACCGAACTGATTGATGCTAACCTCAGCAATGATGGATTTCTTGCTTCTGCACCTGGGAAAACTCAGCCAAAGCCCTAACTCCCAGGAAGAGGGGTCTCTAATGTCCACAGGGAGCAGAAGGGCCCCTGCCACCCCCAAGCTCCAGAGCCCTCAGATGCACCCCTCTTTCTCAACACCAGGGGCGCAATTCCCAAGCAGTGAGGAGAGGAGGAGAGGAGATGTGGGAGGGCTGGACCCCCTTCCCCTCTACCTGGGGCCACTTTCTTTCCCCCGGTTATGACACCGAGTTCAAAGTGTCTATTCTCCAACTTAGTTTTTGGGTCCCGTGTTGGTCATTTCTATACTTTTTGGTTTCTGACACAGAGGATGGAGGCATTCTTCATCCCCAAAGCTTTGCTCCTTTCCAAATTTTCCTCGTTGTCTTCTGGAGGTATCCCTCCTTACTAATCCACCCACGTGGGGGGGGGGGGGGGGGGACTGGGGCAAAGGTACTGCCCACACCCCCACCCCAGCTCCTCTTCCTCTTTCCTCTCTCTGCCTGCCCAGCTGAGCTGCTGTTAAGTCACGTCTCCCTTCCAAGTCTCAGTTCCTTCCAAACAACGTTACAAACTCATGAAAGCCAAAGCTCTGACAGTTATTGCTACTGGCACTTTTTCGTGCTTCCTCCAAATGATGCTGCCCAAAAGGACCATGAAAATGCAGGGCAGGGAGTGAGGCTTCTGGTCTCTGGGAGAACCTCAAGGGTTAGGACAGCCCCAAATATTTGGGGACAGGGCCCTTCAGAAGAATCAGGGAGACCTGTTGGAAGGAGTCAGTAATCAGGATCCTCAGAAACAAAGCAGAAGAAACGCTGGAAGGTAATACACAGAGAGACGTCCCTGGAGGTCCCAGAGAAGGCCGGGCCAGAGCTCTCCCTGCACTCCAGATTTTCTCTTCTCTGGCACCTGGAGCGTTTTTGCCTTTCAAGGGCTTGCTGGAGCTCAGTTTGCCTTAAAGTCCTCCTCAATGGCCTCTGATCCACCTGAGCCCTCTGTCCCCAAACTCTTTCCAAGGATGTTTGGACCATCTGTACAGTCTAACATGTTCCCACTAAGCATAGCCTCATGGACCTGGGTTCACACGTGCACCAATCCTTCTGGCTGTGTGAAAACTGACAAGTTACTTAACGTCTCTGAGCCTCGGTTTGTTTCCGTCCTGTAAAACAGGGCTAGTAATAGGACACTTCTCCCTGGGCCACCGTGAGCATAAACTAAAGTTAACGCTTATAAAGATTTAGCAGGGCGTCTGGCCCCCTGCAAGCGTGTAGCAAACGGCAGCCGGAGCCAGCATTTCTTCTATTAGTATGATTATCATCGCTATTATTATTTCTGTTTCACAAATCTAACTCTTCAATCCTCACTCATCCTCAGCCCAAAATACCCAGGTAAGACTGTGTCTTTACTTTCTTGGTCCCCCCAGAGCTGGGTTTAATAAAGACTTGCTGAGTAGAATGAACCATAGGCTGAGCTGTCTTAATGACCCAGCTGGCACTTCTTAAAAGTAAAATTAATTTTGCTAGCAATAAGCAAATCAGCCATGTAATTATCTGTACATATACAGACAAAGGGAAGAAACCCTGGAGTTCAGTCTCACCAGAATAGCCCACGAGCCATCTTGCACTCCAAAGCCACTGAAGATACAGACCCTGTTTGGATGGGGCCCGGCAGCCCAGCTCTAGGGTCCCCAACACGACCCCGATGCCCAGGCTCCCCTCCCTGCTCTGAGGCTGCCAGGCAGGGAATGTGAGCCACGGTACTGTCTGGATTTCCCCTAACTGATTGGCAGAAGCAGGAGGCGCGCAAGGATCCCGTAGCTGGCTCAGTCACTGCCCTTCCTCCTCGCACTCCCTGCCCCAGGCTGGCACCTCGTGGAAACCCAGAACCTCACAGAGCTGGTTCAAGTTCCCACAAGCGCTAGATAGGCAGTGACTGGAGCCAGCTCCAAGAGCGTTGGAACCCAGGCGCAGTGGGGAGCTCCAGGGCGCCCGCACCCCTTTCTGGAAAGCTCATGGCCATCAGCCCTCACACCACCATCTCTACGGCCACCTGGCCAACAGCCCCGGCCCCGCCTAGCTCTGCTCTGCCCGGACGCAGCCCAGCCAGGCTTCCAGCGCCCGTGGGCACACTAGCCTGTTGGTCCAGACACCGGTTGCGCGCACCCAGGAGTACAGTTACTTTCTGCCTTGTGCTCCGGCACCAGCGACCTCACCCAAAAACGCGCGCCCGCAGCCTGCCCGGCCAACTTTCCTCGCTTTTTCTCTTTTCCTTTCAACCCAACGGTGCTTTCCTCCAGCACACTCTCTCCAACGGCTTAGCGCAAATCCTAGCCCCGCTCTCCGGAACCAAATCCACGCGACCCGCCTCCCACTTGCCTCCGGTCCCCGGTCGTCTCCGGGACCAGTTCGGCCAGGTGGCTACCGGGTCCCTCCGGGCCGCCCAGGCCACTCCCTCCCGCTGCCTCCCGCCGCACTCACCGATCTGCGCCAGGCTCAGCTGCAGGAGACACAGTCCACAGGCGAAGAACCCCCAAAACTTGTCCATGGTGCGAGCGAACCTAGAGAGCGAGCGCGGGGCGCCGGAGGGTCGGGGGCACTGGGCGGGGGCCAGCGGAACACGGGGCGAGCGGGCCGGACGGAACCTATCAGGGGCTGGGGTCCGGCTGGGCAATGAGGGCGCCTGGGAAGTTGGGTGCAGTTTTTATTCAAGGGCTGAAAGAGTGACCTAAGAGGGAGGAGGGAGCGAGCGCAGGACACACCCAAGCGAGGGGGCTGTGACTAAGCAGCCGACAGAGGTTTAAAGACGTAGCAGCCCTCCCCTGCGCTGGCCCTTCCGCCCCCGCCCCGTGCTCCGCGGAGACAGTAAATCCGGGCGGCCTGGGCGGGCGCCGGGAAGGCCGGGGTGCCGGGGTGCCTGAGCGCCCCGGGACGCACCGGGGTCTTCTCCGGGTCCGCCGGGAGGGCGGCCTCAGGACCCGCAAGGGATTGATTGGGTCCCCAAACCCAGCCGCCTTGGGTTCAGCCTCTGACCCATCCTCTCCGCTGAGTTTCTCTGGGAATCGGGCTGGGGAGTGGTGTCTCTGGGTTTCGCAGCCAGGTGGATGGATATTCTGGGACGGGAGATGGCCTCATGGCAAGGAGGTCCTGCATGGAGAGCGGAGCTCGGGTGCTTAGGTTGGGCAGGTGGGGGCGGGAGCTTGTGATTCTTCCCAGGGGAAGAGGATGAGCTCCTTCTTCTTCCCAGTGAAAGAGAAGCCAAGTTCTCCTGGCTCAGGTGGAGTTTTGCTTTTCATCAGGGCTGCTCAGAGAAAACGAAAGAGGACCAGTCTTGGGACTGCTACTTCCCTCTTCCAACCCACGTGTCATCTTCCAGCCTCAGGCTGGCACGTGGATCCATCCAGCCACTCATCCATCCAGCCACCCATACTCATTCATCTTCCCAAACATCCTTCCACCCGCCTATTCCCTGTGTACCCATCTATCCATCCCTTCCATCTACTTACCCAACCACACATTATTCCTTCCATCCATCCAACCATCCATCCAACCAACCACTTATTCTTCCCATCACCCTCTTATACAACTTCTCCATCTTCCTATACATCCTTTTCCAAGTGTCTTCATAAACCTACATCCATCCATCTGTATACCATCCTCTTCTCCAGCCAGCCACATCTGTTCATCAGTGTATCTATCCATTGCCCATCCACCCATCATACACAAATCCAGCCACCACACAAACATCCATACATCCACCCATTCTCTCTTGCTCCTGTTTAGACTCCGATGATGCAAACATTCATCCACTTTCCCTCCTCTGTCCTACCCAGTACATCTCCGAAAGGGAAGGAAGATTGTCCTCTTCTTCAAGAGAGGCATTTTGAGTTAGAAAAATCAAGCTTTGCATTATAATTTCATATCTACCTATAACATAACAGTGATTTCGTATTTGAAAATCAAGAGCAGTATTTATTGTTGATGTGGACCACCAAAAGTGTAACTGAATGGCTTCTTGCCCGATGGGGTACGCAGAAAAAGATAATGCTGTCCGTGACCTTGCCACAATCCTGAAGGAGCCATGCCAAGATTTCTGACCAAAACAATTTCCTTTTGATTTTGTTATTTATGGGAAGAAATTGAAAAATTGGGAGAAAGCGTATGCAGCCGTCCTTTATTCACCAAACACATAGTGAGTGCTCAAGGATATCAAGATAAGTAAGATCTGCCCTACCTTCAGGGGCCTCACAATTTGGCAGAGAATCAGACTTACAAGCTGGCTCTTAGCACACAATAGGAAACATAGCACAGAATCCCTGTGAGAAGAGTGCTATCCATCCTAGAGAAGAGAGTCCCACCCTTTCCTGAGGGAACCCCAGGGGGATTTCTCTGTGGAGGTGGTATATGAACCAGGTCTTAAAGGAGGAGGAGGAATTCTTCAGGACAAGGCATCCACCCACTGGCAGTACTGTGTAGTGACTACAAGCAAGGATTCAGGAGCTAGAATGCCTAGCTTCCTACTTGCCTTGGTGACCACAGGGTCACAGTGCAAGCAAGCACATTAGCCTCTCTGTGCCTCAATTTTCTCACGTCTAACATGGGGTTAATAACGGTATCTACTTCATAGACTTGGGGAAGATTAAATGACTCAGATGTCCTGTACATATTAAGCACTAGATATATGCGTAGATATGCATGCAGTAAGCACCGTAGAAGTGTTTGTTATTATGACTAAAAGCAAACTTGTGAGTGAGTGCAGAAAAGTGAAAGCACATGACTTGTTCGGGCAATGGAGAGCATTTTAGGGTGGCTTGAAGATTCATTGAGACGAAGATGCTGAGAAGAGGATAGCAAACAGGAGGCCCTGGCTCAGGTCACAGACAGTTTCAGAGACTTTGAACTTGACCCTTAGGAAATAGGGAGCCAATATAAGTTTAATTATTGTGGTTGCTGTTGCTGCTGCTACTTTTGTTGTTGTCATTATTATTATTATCATGATTATTATTATTATTATTATGCTAAGACACACCTAATGTAAGATTTACCATTTCACCCATTCCGGGACATTCTTGGCCAGCTCTGGCTGCTACAGTTGAATGCCACAGACGGGGTGCTTAAACAACAGATAGTTATTTCTCACGGTTCGGAAAGCTGGGAAGTCCCAGATCAGGGGGCCAGCGGGGCTGGATTCTGCTGACAACACTCTTCCTGGTTTGCAGATGTCTGTCTTCTACCCTCACATGATAGGGCGAGACCGAGAGGGCGGGAGACCCAGAGGGGATAGAGTGAGAGACAGGAAGGGAGAGGGTGAGAAGGAGGGAGGGGCAGAGACGAGATGGAGCAGGGGCAGGGGAGGGGGTGGCGAGCCTGCTCCCAGGTCCTCCTCACAAAGGCACTAATGCCATTCATAAGGGCTCCACCCTCCTGATCTAATTATCTCTCAAAGTCCCTACCTCCAAGTATCATTACATTCGGGGCTAAGAGTCTAAAATATAATTTTGAGGGAAACATTCAGCCAATAATGACCACTCTTAGTTCTGCTTAAAGTTTAGAGTTGGGGAGAGCCTGTTTGATAGCAGGCTGCCCCTCTTGCATTCCCAGGGAGAGTGTTGGGGACTGAAAAATGACTGTACCTACTCCCAACCACTATGCCGCCGGCCCCATGATTCCTGAAAAGAAGACGATGCTTCTGAGCCCCACCTGCAAAGCAAGCACTTTGAACCATTTCCCCAGTCATAGCAGAGATGTCTGTCACCAAGAGGACACCTTCCTGAGATACCTGGGTGCCCAGTGACCCCCAGGAAGATCTTCAGACTCTAACCACCTGAAGAAGCAGCCCTGGTGAGTTGCAAGGAGCGGGCACTGGCTCAAGAGTGACCTTAGACTTCTCTGGTTAGCTCCCGGGCCTTCAGCTCTCTTTTCTCAGGAAAGGCAAGGAAAATTGAATGGGTGTTCACTGCAGTAAGGTTTCTCGTTGGGTTTCACAGAAGTTGCAGACTCCTGGGAGACTCTTCAGGAACAGACTTAGGGGCCCAAGCAAAGGTTTCAGCATAGGCTGTGACCACCCCCCCCCATCCCATCCCCATCCCAATGGTGACTTCCAATCTCATCAACTTTAGACCCTAGACTACTGAGTGAGATTTCTTTCTGACAAAGGAGTTGACTTTGGAAAAAATATATAAAGACCACTTGACTCAGTCTTCTTGAACCCTGGTCCCTTCGGCCTCGGGACAGTTAACAATCAGCAGATGAGGTGATTGGTGTGAACGCGCTTTACAAACTCTGGAGGGCCATGCAAATTCTAGGGGTTGTAATTAGGATTCTTGTCTCCCAGAAGGAAATACTTTGCGGGTCCTCTTCCCGGTAGTTTAGCAAGGGACTGAGGTTGCTCGCCCCCATGCCACAAGTGACTCATTTCACACTGAGAGAGCTATTGCCTGAGTCAAGGCCAACCTTTGGGAATTCCTGGACCACCTCTCTGAGAGAAGCCTGTCCTCCTCTATCCAGCCCAAATGCCTCTGACGCCCCACCCCTTAGCCCCCAGTCTCACAAAGACATTCCCTCCTCCCCTTGGAGCCTCTATAAATTTTAAATCCCTGAAGTTACTAAGTTGAGACGCCCAGTATCGGTTGTGTGTGGCACCAGTTACCTTTCGAAGCCCAACCCAGGGCTGTGGAAGACTGGAAAAGAGAGCTTGAGTTGATCTGAGTTGACCTGAGGTCACACAATTAGGTAAGAATCCAGGACCCAATCCATAGCCTGTGGGTTGAGGAAGCCCAGATTTGAGCTGTGGCTCACCCCCTCATCAGCCGGGTGACCTTACTCAGGTCACTTGACCTCTGGGAGTTTTACTTATCTCACCTACAAAGTGAGGTTAATAAGGCTTTTCTCATAGTCTGCTATGACTAGTAAGTGAAAGAAGGCATCGAGACTCATGGGAGGGCTCAACGACCCCTCAACCACTAAGCTACCTGGGGACGGGGATGTTCCAGTCTTAGACACCATGTGCACTGGCTCTCAGTTCCTGACAATACCCCGTCTCTGGCAGGTACATGTTTCTCAATAAAAAAGCATTAAATAGGGCGCCTGTGTGGCTCAGTGGGTTAAGCTGCTGCCTTCAGCTCAGGTCATGATCCCGGGATCCTGGGATCGAGTCCCGCATGGGGCTCTCTGCTCCGGCAGGGAGCCTGCTTCCCCCCCACTCTCTCTGCCTACTTGTGCTCTCTGTCTGTCAAATAAATAAATAAAAATCTAAAATTTAAAAAAAGGCATTAAATAATGTATGAACGACCTGTTCCTCTTCCTCCCCAAACACCTCAGAGGGTAACTTCAGGAATCCCATGAGCCAAAAGAGAGAAGCATTTGGACGACTTGACACTTTCTAGATGCAGACACGCAGCAGGATCTGATCTGCGTGACCATTTTCGGAAGACCCAGTGGAACCAGAGCGCGGTTCGCTCTGGCAGACTACGATTCATTTATTTATTTTTCCTAAATGTGGGGGCCTGCTGGCTTCTGACTGGCAATGAATCTCGTTCTTCTGAAGCAAGGAAAAGTCAAATCTAGACCAAATGTGAGCAGGAGTGTGTGAGCAAGGCTGGGAGGTGGGACTGAATCATGGGATTCCAGGATTATAAACACAGCCGGCCAGCAGACGCTTTTAAAGGGACAACAGTCAATTCTTGCACGAGGCTGCTTACTACAGGAGGGGCGAGCCGCCAAGGTACCGTGAAGTGCCATTCTAGTTTGACTTTAACTAAAAAAAAAAAAAAAAAATCCATTCTTAGTTTACTCTCAACATGTGAGTTCTACACATGCAAATGAACAGTGGTTAAAACAGCTCCTGTGAAATAATTATTAGTGAAGTCGAAATAAACTGGTAATTTGGGAAACAATCTTCATGACACATAAATGACATCGAACGACTCATTAGTCTCGAGCTAACCAAGCGTGATTACAGAGCTGAGACTTTTGCATTACTAAGGCTTTCAAATTACGGCAAATGAGGGAGCCTGTGTGGCTGGTGCACCCTAGAAACGCCAAGGAGGCCAAGGTGTCTCTGGATTCTAGAAGAATCCATGTCAGGTGCAAAATGGTCTTCTACAGAACTTTTGAAGCTAAGAGCTTTCGAAGCTAAGATAGTATGCCAATAGGTCAAGCCCCACAGTTTGGTGGTAGCTAACATGAATTTTTAAAGATGAAATTTGAATTAGTGGTGCGAGACTTTATGTGGGAGCCTCGTCCATTCTTTTTTTTTTTTTTAAGATTTTATTTATTTATTTGATAGACGGAGATTACAAGTAGTCAAAGAGGCAGGCAGAGAGAGAGGAGGAAGCAAGTTCCTGCTGAGCAGAGAGCCCGATGCAGGGCTCGATCCCAGGACCCTGAGACCATGACCTGAGCCAAAGGCAGAGATTTTAACCCACTGAGCCACCCAGGTGCCCCAGAGCCTTGTCCATTCTTGACACTTGACTGCATTCTTGCCTGCGACTTCTCTGACCTACCCTGACGTCTTCATAATATACCCCTTTTGTTTCCTTGTGTTCGCTTAAGCTGGTTTCTGTTGCAACCAAAGAGACTTGAGGAATGTAGGAGGGCAACACTCTGTTTTACAAGAGAGTAAGCAGAGGTTCAGAGGGCTGGGAGCTGTGCCTACCACTGGATCTTGAACTCAGGACTCTGCCTTTAAATCTCAGGTCTTCTGATTCTAAGTTCCATGCTCTTTTCTCTACCTGACCTCACCTACGAACCCTCCCCTTTATCATCCACTTATACCCAAAGAATGCCACTGTTTCTCCTTCACTGTTACAGAAAACGGGCATCCCTCATGATCGGCCCACAGTTGCATGGCAATTCCAATGAGTGGTGGGTCTCCTCAGGCCTCCTCCAGAAAGCCCCTTTCTGCCTGAACATGCCTCATAGATGATTTCAAAAGCAAAACCTTTCTGCTGGCAAACGGTAACAGCTGCTTCTCTTCAAAACACCCAAAGGGTAAAACTTCTGGGCTCCGATGTCAGGGCATAACATGCTGGCCAAGTCTGGATGGGGCTCAGTGTTAACTCCTGCAGGAAAGGATATAGGTACTGAACTTGGATGTGAGGCCAGGCCAAAACCCGTTTGATGGCTGGATACCGTTGCTCAGCCACAGTCGACCACGGCTTTGCAAGGCATGGCGTGGGTGAGAAAGAAACTTGAACTTAATTGGGGGAGGAACCAGTGAGGGAGGGGAAAAGAGAAAGGAGAGACATCTTGAGTGTGTGAGTGGTGGAGGAAGGACAAAAGATATAGACATAAACCCACCATGATATGTAGGGAAATAAGCCAGCTTCTCCCTCTCCCTCTGCTGCTCCCCCCCTGCCTGTGCTCTCTCACTCTCTCTGTCAAATAAATGAATAGAATCTTTTTAAAAAAAATATTTTATTTATTTATTTGACAGAGAGAGAGGTCACAAGTAGGCAGAGAGGCAGGCAGAGAAACAGGCTCCTCACCGAGCAGAGAGCCTGATGTGGGGCTCAATCCCAGGACCCTGAGATCATGACCTGAGCCGAAGGCAGAGGCTTAAACCACTGAGCCACCCAGGCGCCCCAAATGAATAGAATCTTGAAAGAAAATAAATTCATCCATATTCCTACCTGCATCAATATCTCATGACATTTTTATTGCTGGGTAGGATTTCGAGGGTGTCATGTTTGTTTCTACATTCGTCTGTTACTGGACTTTTGTGTCACTTCCGGTTTGGGGCAATTATAATTTCACCATAATAATAAAGCTATGACAAACATTAAAAAAAAATAAAGGGAAATAAAAGTCCTCTAACCATCCACCAGGAATTTCATGGACCTCTACTGTATACATTACATGGACTAGAACCAAGGAAAAAGCAAAGAGGAACGGGACCTGACCTCTCTTCTCAAAATGGTTAAGGTCTAGATAGGGACTGGCCAGTCACTTCTTTGCACTAAGTACTACTCTAAGGGGTAGGAATCCAACAGAAAAAAAAGAAAAGTCCAGTGTTTTATTGTCACGGAGGCAGTCGGGGGAGGGAGCAGGGTACATGTAATATGGTAGACAGGATAGTCTGTCTGAGGGTGTGACATTTGGACCACATAAGAATATTAGAGAAATGCTTTCAAAGAAGAAGGCACAGCAAATGTAAAGGTTTGAGATGAGAATACTCTTGGTGTGTTTGAAGAACAGAGAGGACCAGTGGGGCTGGAGCTGAGTGAGCGAGCGAGCCAGCAAGTCAAGTGGTAGGAAAGGAGACTGTAAAGGAGGCTGAGCTTTCGCTCTTGCGTGGCTTTGCAAGCCACAGGGAGAAGTCAGATTCTGTGCGGATTTCAGTGGCATGATTCCTGTGGGTTTTCCTTCACTTTCCAGCTCTGATTAACCAGCCGTGACTGCTTAGGTCACTGTGATGACGAGGATTCTGGGGCTTGACAACTCAGTGGGTAAGAGTTCCGGGTGGGTTAAGAATATATGTCACAGGGGTGCCTGGGTGGCTCAGTGGGTTAAAGCCGCTGCCTTTGGCTCAGGTCATGATCCCAGGGTCCTGGGATCGAGCCCCGCGTCGGGCTCTCTGCTCGGCAGGGAGCCTGCTTCCTCCTCTCTCTCTCTGCCTGCCTCTCTGCCTACTTGTAATTTCTGTCTTTCAAATAAATAAATAAATAAATCAAAAAAAAAAAAAAAGAATATATGTCACATATTCAAGATGAGGCGATGGTAAGGCTCGTGATCAACATTCCCCATCTCTGGTCCGGATGGAATAGTAAGTTGTATCGGTCAGGTTAGCCCCAGGTTATGCTGCAGGAACAACATCACTAAAATCTCCGTGAATCAAGGCAATCCTCCAAGTGACTTCTTGCCATGCGAAATCTCCTGTGGGTCCAGGCAGTTCTTCAAGGCAGCTGTCTTCCAGGCAATAACTCAGTGATTCTGAGTGGTTTGATTTTACGGCATCTCCACGTTAACAGAATCGCTGCACCAGGGAAAGAGAACAGTAGAGGATCTGACGCCAGCAATTAAACACTTTGGCACAGAAATAATACGTGCCATTTCTGCTCACATGCCATTGGCTAAAACCAGTGACATGACCCCACCTAACTGCAAGGGAGCCGAGGGAGGGTAATTCACCCAGGAGCCTAAAGGTGCATAAGCACCTTTAGGAGTAAAAAATCTAGCACTTAAGTCAACTTTAAAGAAAGTCCAGTAATCCTCCAATGCAGTTTGTCATGAGCTGGCTCAGGAACAGTCAATAAAAAAGGAGTTCACAAAGTAGTGAGAGTGACCAGGTGTGCTTCCAAAGGTTCTATAGAGAACCTTTGACTAAATATACAGTCTTGTTAGAGGGTCACCCTCCAGCTCCATCTTCCCCACTCCAAACCCATTAGATCCTATCCTTTTCTTGGTCCAGCCCCACCCACTAGACTACAAGACAGTCTTTGCACTTATCTGGCTCTTTAAACTTACCGCTTTGGATGCAATAACCTAGGATGCTAAAGATTGTTATTCATTTGCTATGTAACCTTGGACAATTCACTCAGGATCCTAGCGTTCGTTACTTATTTAATGCTTTGTATAGTTATTGTGAAAATTAAAGTATATAATGTAATGATGTATCTGTTTATCTTAACATAAGGTTTGGAATAGAGCAGGGTCCAAAAAATTGTAGTTACTATTATTTTTAAAAAGAAAGCCTTTAATTTTTATTAACAAAAAATACAGAAAAAAACGTAGTTCAAGAGTTTGTTCAGTAGCTCAGTGACAGTAGTATAGCATTATAGACACAAGATCTATTCATTTTTCTGTACCACTCTCAGCATGCCAGCTCCCTCTCTCAATGATTTTTTGCCTCATGTCACAAAATAGTTGCTGCAGATCCAGGCATTATATCCACACTTGACAGTGTCCAAGGCTGAAGAAAGGAGGTAGGCAAGAAGAAAAAGATCTTTCATCACAGTTTCTCTCTTTTACTCAAAGAGAAAAATTATCCTCAAAATCTCACCATCCCCCAGCCAACCTCTTCATGTCTCAGGTTCTGGGTTTTCAAACCCAGATGTAGTTACAATTATTTTCATCCTCCCTTCCTTTAAATTCTCTCCTTTCTTGGCTTTATAGATACTGCCCTAACCCATTTGTCATTCTACGTTTCAGACAGATTTCTCTTTTTGTAACTTATAGTCTAATTTTAGCTACTGAAAAATCAACTCAGATATACATCATGGCCCAAATACATAGAAACTTATTTTTGAATCATCTAATACTCATAAGATAGGGGTTTCTGGATAGTTAGGATGGTGGGGAGGATGGAGGATTGAGGCTGATGGAGGCTCTGTAATTCTCAACACATGACTCCCAAATCTGCTGGGGCATTCGTTCTTCATTCAGTGGAAGGAAAAAGAGAATGGAAGAGCACTGTTTGTGGGGATTTTATGAGCCAGGCCAGGTAAGGGACCATCACTTTCATTCAGGACTCACTGGACTGGGTTCTAGCCACCCCTAATTGCAAGGGAAGCTGGGAAATGGAGTCCCACTGTGGGTCCAGGGAAGGGGGAGAAAGTGGAGTTGAATCCTGCCCTGGCTCTTCCTCTGAGCTCCTGCTTTCCTTCTCCTGATGTGGACATCCGCAAGTAGATGCCTAGGTTTATATCTGCTTCTTCACTTTTTCGCAAGACTTACTTCACCCACGATGCCATGGCAATGAGAAAGGGGACACCAGGCTGACCTCACTCACTGAACACGCCACCATCTTCCAAGAGCCCTGCTCACTTTTCTTCTTGTCTTCCGCTCGAACATTGGGTAAGCCCAACTGCAGACATCAGGAGAAGGTTTGGGGCAAAAAGAAAGAGAATGGGCTGCCAACATGGGCTGTCTCGATTCCAAATCCAGCCATCTGGGACCTTGAGCACAGTTTATGGGCAGGAAATGGTCCATGTAGTCCTGGGCTATAAACCTGTGGCTTCCTCTGCCAACTCGTTGGGACCTTGTGAGACTGGTTTTAATACTATTTATGAAGGTTCTGAGACCATTGCTCAAAATATTAATTTCAAGGGATTTTAATATAAGGGTGCTCCTCAATAAAAGGCTTTTCATAAGCAAATACGTGTGGGAAACACTAGGTTGAAACAGGGGACTAGGTTTCCTCACTGTCAGTGTTTATCCTTGTTTAGTCCCGCATCACCCATCTCTTGAGTGCTTGCTAGCATTGGGCACCGTGGTAGGCACTGCGGATCCGTAGTCAACACACACGTCCATGGAATCCCTATTCTCTAGCAACATAAAATCTAACACTAATACACACTGTAGGTCTCCAAGAGGGGCCATGTTATTCAGCTTTTCCCAAAATTATTTGACCACAGACACTTTTTTTTTTAAAGAAAAAAGTATAATAAATTCCCATACACCCATCACCCAGTTTCAACAATGATCAACTCATGGCCCATTTTATCTATCTGCACCTCCTACTTCCTTCCCCACTACCTGATTATTTTGAAACAAATCCCAGACATCATATCTTATTTATGTGTAAATATTTCAATATGTATCTCTAAAAGATAAGAGCTCTTTGATATAAAGTAAGTAAAATACTATTATGTCATTGGTGATTTCGAATTTTCTCCAGAAGTGTGTACATGTAATGTTTGAAAAATATATTAAGATGCATCTATGTAACTGGCGTATTGAGGTGCATGGGCGTGTGCACACGCACATGCGCAGTCACACACACGCACACCCTGAGTAGCTGTGACGTCATCTCTAGGGAAACACCCTGGTCCTGGGGGCAGTCTCCAACACAGTGGGTGGACCCGTTCTGCCGCCAGTAGAGCTGGGAAGGAAGTTCTGCCCATCCTCACGGACCCCAGTCCTATGGGAAATGGGGCTGAGGGGCATGTGGTCCCTTCTTACAGGTGCTGTCAGATGGTCTCTGACAAGTGACATGAGGGTGACAAAATCTGGGCAGCTGGAGGCAGGGCCACCATATGACATTGTTCAGAGAAGTTTCCATCAGTCTCTTCTGCCAGCCAGCTGACGCCCCAGTGTCTACCATCTGACCTTCTACAGCCTTCTCCGTCACTTTAGCCTCTGCGTCAATACATGTTGAAGACCATTCCTCACGAGCGAATTTGGCCCAGCGGTGGTCGGCGTGGGCAGGAGCACGGGAACTCTGAGCATTCAGGAAAAGCCAGAAGGAAACCGCAGAATGAGAGGATGGACGGAAGACATATTTGGCTTGATCTGATCTGATCTTGATCTGGCCTTCTTAGAAGCAACCGTTGTCCCCTTTCCCAGTCCAGGTGGGGCAATGCCAAGGACGGTTGGCACTTTTCAAGCCTTGGCTTGCCCTTGTTCGAGGATGGAAAAATTTATTTATTCTGGCCCAGGCTTGTGGGGCAGGGGGACTCCCAGGACAGGGGGCCTGTATCTCCACAGATAAATCCACCAGCAATGGCACTTCCGTTGCCTTACCTTGTGGGGAAATAGCTCCATGTCCAGCGGCCGATGCCCACTCTCCTTAGAGCTGCGTTCATCATCACCAGCGCTGGGGACGGTGTGGGGTGGGGATGTGAGCAGAATGCACAAGGAGTTGTTGGGAATCCTATCAGCTTCTCGATGCTTTTTTTGTGTGTTTCTCGGCCTCCATTCTCTCCGCCTCCTTTTAATTTCCCTTTTCCTGCTGCTCGACCTCGCTCCCCAGCCTCGCTTCATTCCTGTCTCTTGACTGGCTTCGCCTCCCACCGGCCATATACATTCTCTTCCTTAAAACTTCGATCTCTCTCCCCTCACCTTGATCAGCCCACCTGCCACCTCCTCAGCTGGGGTTTGTCCCTTCTCTCTTCCCCACCCACGGAGTGTTAGTCCCTGGCGGCCTGACTTAGACTTCTCTCGTGTTTCCATTCTCATCGCACGCAATCTGGAAACTCACCTTCAGAGCAGAAGGACGGCTCCGCTTCACACCTCTCTCTTCTGCTAAGAAGCAGTGACAGGTTTCTCTGGTCTTTGTTAGAGAGAAAGCCAGAATGGCAAGAAGTTATCACCCATGTGGGGTGGGCATGGAGGGCACGGGGAATGCATTGGTGACTCAATGATTACAGAGCCCCCTCGCCACAGGAGAGATGTGAGAACAAGGAAAGTACCAGTTATCAGGAGAAGGGCTTCTTCAGAGCATCTCCCTGAACTCCATGCTGTAGGAATGGCTGTTGTCAGGGAAAGTTAGAAAATCTGAGAATCAGAGAGGTTAAGTGACTTGCTCATAGTCATACAGCAGTGGAGATAGCACAAAAACCTGGCCTCGTGTCAAGCCCTTGTTTTTTCTACTACACCCAGGGCTGCTGCAGACTGTGGAACCCTGCTGATGGACTGCTTTTTCCTCTCTGAACCATCTGAGAAAGTCTCTCACCATCATCCAGCACCTGAGCATTTGTTTTTCTCTTTCCTGCCCTTTACTGATTTGCATCTCATTTCCTCTAGAAAAATTTATGGTGTCTATGTCTCTGCCTCCTCCCCAGTCCTGCCCTACGCACTTCTCTGCCCACGTCTCCGTGACGTCACCAGCCCCATGGGCCAATTCCAGAGAACCTCTCCACTTTGTGGAGCTTCAGGGTTCAAGCTGTCTGGAGTCAGGGCCAAAGTTTCCTGTCCTTGGATGCTTATACCAACCTGCACAGGTGACTTCGGGGTCTGCTTCAAGGTAAAGGAGACCTGGAGGCAGGAGAGGAAAATCCTACGCAACTGACCTTCTCAAGGACAGACTAATAACTGCAGGCTGGATGGAGGCTGAGCCGTATTGAACTCCCCTAAATATGCCCAGTGACCCCTCTCTCCTCCAGTGTGATTCTACTTCAGTGTCCCATGCAGATCTGTTCTGCTTTTATTGACAAGGTAGTGCCTCTGCAATGTTGAAAATAGTTTTGGGAGAAAGAAAAAAAATCACCTAGATTCCACTTGTTATTAAAAGTTATTTTGTTCTTGTGTATTTTCTTTTCAGTTTTTGGATCACATATGGGCACATTAAGGTTTTTTCCTACCATTTCCTACCTGCCATTGTGGTGTACACACCATTCTCCTTCCTGCTTTGTTTCCCTAGCATTTATTCTATAGTGTTCATTTTTCAACATACATTCCAGAATTACTATTTTATTATTTTTTAAGATTTATTTATTTATTTGGTTGGGGGTAGAGGCAGAGGAAGAGAGAGAGAGAGAGTCTCAAGCAGACTCCACATGGAGCACTGGGCCCCACTGTGGCTGGATTTCACAACCTGAGCCCAAGCCAAGAGTCAGACACTTAACTGACTGTGCCACACAGGCACCCCCAAAATTATGATTTCAAAACTATGTCCGGCATTTCATTGACTGGATACAGCTTAGTGTGTTAAAATTTTTCTTTTGCTTGGCACCTGAGTGGCAGTGGAAATCACCATGCCCAGCGCTGGTGATTATGAATGCAGCTCTAAGGAGAGCGGGCATCGGCCGCTGGACATGGAGCTCTTTCCCTACAAGGTAAGACAACGGAAGTGCCATTGCTGGTGGATTTATCTGTGGAGATACAGGCCTCCTGTCCTGGGAGTCTCCCCAGGATAAATAAATTTTTCCACTGACAAGACAGTTGTTAAGCATCTGCCTTCGGCTCAGGTCAAATCCCAGGGTCCTGGGATTGAGCCCCGCATTGGGCTCCCTGCTTGGCAGGAAGCCTGCGTCTCCCTCTCACACTCCTCCTGCTTGTGTTCCCTCTCTGACTGTATCTCTCTTTGTCAAATAAATAAAATCTTTTTTTTTTTTTAAAGATTTTATTTATTTATTTGACAGAGAGAGAGATCACAAGTAGGCAGAGAGGCAGGCAGAGAGAGAGGAGGAAGTAGGCTCCCTGCGGAGCAGAGAGCCCGATGTGGGGCTCGATCCCAGGACCCTGAGATCATGACCCGAGCCGAAGGCAGCGGCTTAATCCACTGAGCCACCCAGGCGCCCCTAAATAAAATCTTTTAAAAAATATTTCTTTGCTGGTGTATGTTAAAGTTGCTTCCTCTGGTCACAATTATATAGAACATTCTAATGGACATTTTTAAGCATGTAACTTTTTGCTTCCATTGAATTATTTCTTTAAAAAGTTATCAGGAATGAAAATGGTTGGAACAGTTTGATTGTAATATGGAGTTAGTATAAAGAGAGGCGTCCCCATAGGGCTAAAAACCCAGGTTTGGCCATTGTTAGCTGAGTAATGTTGGACAAACTATCTTTCTAAGTCTCAGTTTTCTCAGATGTAAAACAAGGCAAGCATAATCCCTAATCTATATGGTTGTAGGGAGGGCTGAATTAAATAAAATACCATGTATTCCATATATTTTGGCTATTAAGAGGAAGAACCCCATGGTTGCTGTGACAATCCTTGTACTCACACTATTTTTCTATTCCTTTAGACTAAGCTGACTTAAGACCGTGTGGCTGAAAGTGAAAAGGTTTTCTAGAGGCAAACTCAACCAATAATCCAGGAGGTCAAATTACTTTAGATCTTCTTGCTTCACCTATAACTCTCACTGTGCCACTTGCTCTCGTCACAAATGTGTCCATCCTGAGTCTGAGACTTATTCAAACCTGTCTTTGCTTGATCTCTTTCAAGCCTCTTTCAAGGCCTTTGTGGGACCCTGGCCCCAGATGACCACAGGTATATTAAAACACCCCCTTCCCTATCCTGCTGGATATATAATTAGATGGGAACAGGAGACTAGTGAATGTAATGTGAGCTTCTGTATCAAATTAAGTACATACTGGGGCGCCCGGGTGGCTCAGTCAGTTAAGTGTCTGACTCTTGGTTTCCGTGCAAGTCATGATCTCATGAGTCATGAGATTGAGCCCCACATCGGGTTCTGTGCTCAGCGGGGAATTTGCTGGAGATTCTCTCTCTCTCTCCTTTTCCCTCTGCACCCCCCCACTCAAATAATTAAATAAGATCTTTTTTAAAAATTAACTACTAATTGTGTGGTTTGGGTCAAGGTGTACGGGTCCGATGAAGAGTGCCTTCGCCTTTCTTCCTGAGTTCAGAACCAAACCGGAAGTATACTCGGGAGTCAGGTAGATGGAGGTGAAGGGACCGGCTTTAATCACAAGACAGCGGAAGAAAAGAATAAGGTTTCACTATGCAGCCACAGGGGACTTTCCAACACTGCCCCTGGAATGAACTTGCAGCATCTCTCCCCACCCAAATACCCTCAGGCTTCCCCCACCTGCTGGGGAGTGCATGGCAGCCTGGAGGGGAAGCCACAGCAGGTGGTCACATCCAGAAGAGAGGGAGAGGGAGGAGCTGCGTGGAAAACGTTTCTGTCTTTCTCCAAACTGTCTGAAAGGAGGACCCAAAGGATGCTCAGAGAGGCCAAGAGTGTTTTTAGCTACACTTCCTCGGCATGGGACTATCAGGGCAGGGAACAGTAGGTTTCTTTTTGGACCCCATATTTGATCCCATACTGACCTGCCAGGTGTAATGACAACAGGTTCATTCTCCCTGTTTGGACCTGTACTGCTGTCTCTCAGCTATGGTTGGACCCACTCTCTCCCTCCTGCTCTCTTAGCCTTCCCCATGACCACCCCCTGCCCAGAACAATTCCCGCCCCCGGGACAGTGTGGGCCCACAGCTGGCACCCCCAAGATAGGGGTGCAGTTCTGACATCGCGGCTCTTGCCTCATGTTTTCACATTGGTTTTCTGTCAGTTTGTGATTCCATCCGTTACTCAGGAGGATTACATCAGTAATCACAACAAGATCCCCAAATAAAAACCAAAAATCCCTGTTCAAACAGGCTCAAGCAATAGAGTGATTATTTCACACGACAAGAGGGTGGTATTACCGCTATTACTCAGTGATCATGAACTCAGGGTCTTTCTCTTTTTCTGCTCTGTCAAGTTCCCATGGACCTCATCCTAACACTGGTCCTGCTTGGGATCCTAAGGTACCTGCTGCCATTCCAGGCATCCCCTCTGGGAATTACCTTATCCAGAAAAAGTAAAGGGACCATGCCCTCTCTGATTTACAATTTTCAATGAGGAACTCTTCCTGAAAATGCCCTCCACACTGTGCTGGCCATTACCAAACCAATCTCTAAGCAAGAGGATGGAGCCCCCATTATTGACTCTGACCTAATAGCTAGATGGGGTGGACATTCTAAGAAAACCAGGGCTCTGACCCAAGGGAAGGGGGAGAATGGATATTGGGTGGGCAGCCTTCCGTGTCTGTGAGTATTACTAGGTATTTGTATCAGTGGTTGTGATTTTATTTATTTTATTTTAGTTTTTAAAGATTATTTATTTACTTATTTGACAGACAGAGATCACAAGTAGGCAGAAAGGCAGGTGGAGATAGAGGAGGAAGCAGGCTCCCTGCTGAGCAGAGAGCCCAGCAGGGGGCTTGATCCCAGGACCCTGGCAGAGGCTTTAACCCACTGAGCCACCCAGGCGCCCCTCAGTGGTTGTGATTTTAAAGACACAGTCTCCTATTTCTGTGTTCTCAGCTCTGAACCTCTATCTCCACTACCTTCTGCACGGGGCAAGGCTGCTATGTTGGATGAGATAGTGTGCATGACGACAGAGTGCTGGTAAACCTGGCCACGAGCATGACCATCAGAACATGAGCCTTTCCTCCCATCCCTGAGGTGTGACTCCTTCCAGAACTGAACAGTTGTTTGCCAAGCTGGGGAAGTCCTTGCAAGACTGGAGAGAGGAAACATCTCACCACTGTCTTAAGAGTTCCCCTTTGACCTCCAAATAGAATGAAAGGATATAAATACAAACCTAAGGAGATTAAAGCAACAAGCCTGAGAAGATGTTCAGTGCCACTCACTCATCGTTAGGGAAATGCAAATTAAAGCTACAGGGAAATGTCACTTCACAGCTGTTAGGGTGGCTACCATCACAAGTGTTGGCAAGGCTGTGAGGACACCGCAACCCTGTGACACCACTGGTAGGAAGGTAAAATGGTGTGGCCGTTATGTACAACAGGATGGCGCTTCCTTAAAAAATTCAGAACAGAATTACCATCTGTTCTAGCCATTCCCCTTGTAAGTATATAGACACAAGAAGTGAAAGCAGAATCTCGAAGAACTATCTGCACACCCATGTTCATAGCAGCATGAGCTAAAAGGTGGAAGCAACGCAAATGTTCATTGACAAATAAATGAATACGCCAGATGTGGAATATACATACAATGGGACATTATTCAGCCTTAAAAGAAAGGAAAGTTGACCCAGGCTATAACACGGACGAACGTGGAGGACATCATGCGAAGCAAAATAAGCTAGTCATGGGAAGACAAATACTGTATGATTCCACTCCTGTGAGGTCTCTAGGGAGTAGTCAAATTCATAGAAACAGAAGAAAATTAATGGTTGACAGGGGGCAGGGGGATGAGCAATTGTTCACTGGGTGAAGAGTTTAAGTTTTACAAGGTAAGAAAGTTCTAGAGATTGGTCATACCACAATGTGTATATACTTAATGCACTGGCCTGAACGCTTAGAAATGGTTGAGATGGCAAATTTTATGTTGTGTATTTTTTTTTTTACCAAAATAAAGTATTTCTTACATTAAAGTTTGATAATACACAATGCTGGATAGTACATCGGTAAATAGGCACTTACCCCCACCCTATAAACAGTCGGTGGGACTTTCAGTGGGTTTATTTTTTGTGGATGGTGGTTTGGAATTACCCACTGCAATGGAAGGTGGGGGGGGGGGACGTTATCAGGGTGGAGGTCCATGAGGCCTGCAGGAAGGATCAGAGTATAATAGGACCCAAGAGGAGCAGAGTCAGCTTCCAGACTGCCTAGGCTCTGCCTGGTGAGGACCATCTGCAGCCAACATCAGGAAACTGGGAAGACCGCCCCTTGCCAGTCAAGGGCACACTGAACCTTCCGAGTGGTGAGAGCTTCTACTCAGTGTCTTTCTCCTGGCCATCAGGTAAAGGCCTCTTTCTTGTGGTTTACGGGTCATCTCAGTAGTACTGCCATCTACCTAGGCCCAGAGACTTTACCAAGCCCTCTCTTCACCACCCATATTAGGCAGGGATGGCTAAACAGCAAAAACAAAACAAAAACAAAACCCTCAACATTTTAGTGGCTTAACACAGTAGAGCTTTATTTCTTTTATGATACAAAGTTCAATACAGATTTTTTTTTTTTTTTTTTTTTTTTTTTTTTTTGGTTGAACAGATCTCATCCAAGCTAGGGATGCAAGTTTCTTCCATCGGGTGGATTTGCTATGCCCTAAGCCCTCCTCAGAGTCTCCCCTGGAGCGGAGCTCTGCATTCAGCCAGACTGCAGGCCGAGAGAGAACAGGGAGAATTGCACAGGCTGTTTTAGGAGCTGGGCTTGGAAGTGACATCCACCATCACACCCGCATCCTACTGGCAAGATGTGGTCACATGGCAGCACTTGGATGCAAGACGTCCAAGAAGTGGAGTTTTCTCGTGCAGCCACAAAGAAAATGAGATTGTCGGTGAATATATCCCAAGGTGTTGACAAACTCCTTTACAACAACCAAGAACACTTATCAGAGGTGGTCTGGATACCTAAAGGGAGAGTGGTGATAAATGAGACATCATGATGATGTGGAATTCAGTACAAATGATTACCCATTCTCCAATGTTGGTAATGAAAATAATCATTGTTTTGTAAGGCAGAAAGGGATGAGATCTCTATGGGAAAGAAGCTGCTACACTCATTCACATCAGGTATGAATTACTAAGAAGGCACCATATCAGTGGGGATGGAAAAGACAATTTTAATGGAAGAAACATTCCAGACAGGACAGGATGATTGTAGATGGGGAAAGAAAAATTAAAAACGATTCTGAGGTTGTGAATTGATGATTTAAAAAGATGGTGAATAGAAATATGATCATCTAGGAGAGGCAGTGAGGTGATCTTGAATCCATAAATCAGATGCATGACGAATTGCAATGATAATAATAATGAGGTGATGCTAATTAATAATAAAATTAGTATTCTCGAGCCATCAGTATATGCCAGGCACCTAGAAGATACTTAGTGAACATTTCTTCCTCTGATACAAGTATGAATTCGTTTATTTCTTACAACAATCCCATAATATCACCACTTAGCAGAGGAGGAAACAAGCTTAAAGTGGCAAAAGTCAACAATCCAAGGTCACATAACTGGTAAGTACGTAAGGGAGAATCAAACCCAGGCCATCTGACTTTGGACCCCGTTCTTTCAATCATTATAACAGTAGCTAACATTTATTAAGCATCTACTTTGTGACAGTACTTTATATCCATTCTCTTTAATCCTTAAGAGTCAACAGTTAAAAGGGGTAGTATTATCCCTCTTATACAGAAGTGCAGCCCGAGGGTAAGAGGTTTGCCCAGAGTCACACAGCTAGTAAACGGCAAAGGCGGCATTCCATTGCAGTAGGGAGAGCTCAAAGACATGCACTCTTCCTGCGATACTGTGAGAAAGAGAAATGCAGCCTAGGACCCCAGGATCTACATCCCTCGTCTCATCGATGAAATTTTACACTTCCAGCTTGGGGACCAAGTCTCACACATTTGGGGCACACGCCTGGTGGGGACCTGGCCCACAGCTGCCTGGAACCAACAGACTTCTGAGGTCTCTGGGCATGTCTGCACTCAGGAAAAAGCTGCGACTGCAGCGGGAGAATCCCGACCAACTGAGGCACGGAACTGGAGGAGCTGGAAGGGCGGCGTGCTTACGGGGCAGGCTCGGGTGCTTACAGTCTGGAGCCCAGTTGCAGTTCTGTAACTCAGCTGGCTGGGGAGCCCTGGGCCAAGCGTTCCACCTCTGAGCTCCAATGTCCTCATCTGTAGAATGGGGGTATTAATAGCCAGACCCCATCCTGGGGAGCTGCCTAACGGGGACTGAAGATGAAGCAAGGGAAATGCTGGGCTCGTTGCCGAGCATAGAGCAAACGTGTATTACAGGGTAGTCATGTCGCCGTGATTGTTGTTGCAATGGTGACGTTTGCAAGGGAACGTGGGAGGCCCACAGTCGGAGCCTCCGCGGGAGGGAGTCTGCTGCTTATGTTTGATGGCCTTCCTGCCCCTTTGAAGGCACACAGCAGCTGCCTTGCCTTCCAAGCATCATGGCGGGATCTCTCCGAACCAGACCGACAGAAGCCGGCTGCTACTCTGGAGGGAAGGAGGACAAAGAGCAGGGCAGGGGTGGGGTGATGGGATGAGGGGGTGGAGAAGGCCTGCCCACCCAAGGATCTTCCCAGATCACACCAGCTCCCAAGGGTGACCCCTGGCCTGACCCAGGCTGTGCTTTCCACCCAGACACATCGTTTGTGTTTCAAAATGTAGCTGACAGCCGGTAGCCATTGGTTCCAGCTGTTACTGCCGTGACCCAGAGTAGCAGAGCTGGGAGATCAGTGCTGGCCCTCGAGCAGCTGCTTCCCTCTCCACGCCGGTGGGGAGCAGGAGGGTGGAGAGGACCCGGTGGCCCGTGGAGGCCCTGGGACCCATAGCAGAGGGCACTGGCTATCCCAGAGGAGTTTTCAGATCTTCTGGATCATGATCCTCAGCTTGGTGAGCCTAGAACTAGGAGAGAAGCAACTTCCTCTCAGCAGCTAACATTTTCCAGAAGCTTCTAGAATCTCGTGAGTCCGCAAGTGCTTAGTCATGGAGCATTAGGGCTGGCAAAGCCCTTAATTCAACCATCCCGTTTTATAGGTAAAGAAACTGAGGCCCACAGGGGTGAAGTGACTCGTCTAAGTCACCATGAGTTAGGGTGGGGCTGGGGCAGGAACTCTGGCTGCGAAGGGCAGCGAGCCTGGGGCTTTTCCATGACGCAAAACCACAGAGCCTGTCCCAGCATTCTTACCTAAAAAGGGCTGGATCCTGAGATCCGGCTGGGCCCTGTGACCCCAATCTATGGGCTACACACCTTGGAAAGAAGACTCGCCAAAAACTCGGATGTTGGGAAAAATGAGAGCAAAGAAAAGTGTATTTTGACAAGGAAACGTGCTCACCCTACAGGGTGAAATGAAGAAGAAACAGAGTTTCCCAAGCAGAATTGACCCTCAATCCTGTTTGGGTAAGGAGTTCACACACACACACACACACACACACACACACACACACACGAACACACACACGAACACACACACAGAAAAAAGACTGGAAGGACGAGTAAAACAAACTTACTTCTGGGAGGGAGGCTTATGAGTGGCTTTTTATGTGTCCCTTCTTTTGTCTCGCCCAGAGTTCCTAAGTTTTCTACTTTGAGAATGTTTATTTCTGTAACCACTGTTTTAAAAAGACACAAACTAAACAAACGCCCGGGTCCCCAGCCACCCTCCCTCAAGTGGGCTCGGAGAAGCTCCCAGAACAGACTGCACCCATTGCACAAGGCGTGGTGCTTTCCTTTCCGGCGAATCCTCAACAAGATCAGACCTGAACGCAGGCAGCCCCAGCTGCGGTTCTGTGGCGGTCTGGGAGCCGCAGCTCGGGTTCAGGGCACCCCTGGGTGCCCGGGGTGCCCCGGGGAGGAAGGGCCAGACCTTCCTCACAGCCTCACAGCTGGCTCAGCTGAGCGTGGCTGGCGGCCTGAGGCAGACGCCAGCCTGGGGTCTGACGTGTGGAGAATGAGGAAGGGCAAGATGAAGGCCAGAGGGCCCTCTGAGGAGCTCTCCCAGCCCCGGGCCACACCCTCCAGGAAGCCTCGTGGTCTGGTGTCACCTCGCAGGCATGCCCATCTCACTCACAGTTTCTGCCACTTGCCCGCTGGGATGTCCTCAAGACCAAGCCACTTTTCTGGATTATTCCATGATGCCATGGGGACCTCCCGAGCCGCTCGCTGAGTACAGCTCTGGGAACGGGGAGCCTGTCACCGGTGCCACAGAGCTCAGAGCGGGTGTGTCTGACAGAAGCACAGCCCCACGCCTCATACCAAGTCGGGACTACGGTGCCCGCCTGGTGTCCTGGCTGGAACACTGGCTGGGAGACGCTGCTTCCCCAAAGGGCCACCACACGTTGAAGGGGCACCTCCATTAGGACAGCGCCTCCTGTCCCAGTAAGGGTGGGTCTTACATTGTCTCCGTGTGGTGGTGATAAATGCAGAGAGAACCCAAGCCTCCAGCTCTGAGGGCATCATGGAGCAGACGGGCAGAGCAGAGGACCTGAATTCCAGCTCTGCTCTCCCATCTGCTGTCACCTGGGCCGGTTATGGACCACTGCCCCCCCCCCCCCCGCCATGTCTCCCCCAAGCTTCAGTTTCCTGGTGTGTAAAATGCGTCTCGAGCCGTAGGCGGGATGAACCGACTCTTACCTCCGCATCTGGGGTCAGCACGTTACCGTCTGCCGCTTGTTTTTGTATGGTGAGAAGGGATTTTTTTTTTACATTTCTAAACAGCTCTAAAAAGTAGAAAGAAGAGCCCTACTTCACAATACATGAATATTATATGAAATGCAAACTTCAGAGTCCGGAAATAAAGTTTACTGGAACACAGCCATGCCCTTTTATTTATGTATTCCTGCGGCTGCCCCTGTTCCATAAGCCTAGGAGGTGAGCAGTCGAAACAGAGACCAGACGGCCCCCAAAGACTCAAACGGTTACTAGCTGGCTCTTTATAGAAACACGTTTGCTGAGCCCCGACCAGACGGTCTGGTGCAGGCAGAATGTTAGCAAGCGGGACACTCCTTTCTCATGATCTTCATCTCACTCCTCTCTGCCAGGTACCTGTTTTTCTTGTCCAAAAGATAAGGAGTATCAGTGTTTGGGGAGGAGGGCAAAAGAGGAGGCTCTGTCCTCATTGGGGATCGTCAGGCTCCCTGAAGCTGGAAGGTCATGTCACGGAGATCGGATCTTCATTCTGCCACCAACCGGCTGTGTGACCTGGGGAAGACCACTTCCTCTCTCTGAGCCTCAGTTTCCCTCCTCTGTAAAATGGGATCCTGGTAACAATGTTTACACGGCACTTGCCACAGGCTGGGCATTGTTTCCATCTCATCAGTCACTTATTCAATCCTAACAGTTCTAGGAGATGGGTACCGTCATCGCCCCGCTTTCTAGCAAAAAAAGCTGAGGCAACCGGAGGTTGAGTCACCTCAGGTTTTGTAGCCGGTCAGAGGTGGGATTCAAACAGCCTCATCATTTGGCGCTTGAAACACGACTTAACAGGGCTCTGCGTGCTTCCCTGCGTTTCTGGGAAAATTCCACTGAGATAAGAACCTGACGTTTTTAGCGTTTTCTGGGTACATAAACCCTTTTCATCGTGGTGGCACTGGAATGGTGGCAAGGAGACATTTGTGGGTGGCAGCAAGCCCTTCCCCGATGGCTCATGTTTTCCAGCTCTCTCACAGGGGAGAGAAATGAACACGCTGCTCCAAAGGCCACAGCGATGTCTTATTCAGAGCTGACCTCAGTCGACCCTGTGATTGAGAAACAGGAGTCGCCTTGCTCCTTTGGGGGTTGGCAGCTGGTGGCGAGTCTCCTACCTCGGGCAGATCGCTGAGGGACTGCCCGTGGGTCAGCCAGGAGCGCGGGGCCTGTCCCTCTGCCCCTCCAGGCGGGATAAGGGCCCGCCTTCTCTGTGGAAGGCTTTCGAGGCCCGCCCTCGCCCTCGCCCTCGCTTCCCGTTCTCAGCGTTTCTTCCCGCCTCTCACTCCCACGTTTGGACAAGGATCGAGTGTGGAGGGTTGGGGCAGGCTGGCTCTTGCCTTTTTGTCTAATTGATCCACATGAGGATATCTTGCCCCTGCTCTGTACAGGCTTTCCAGCGGCAGGGAGGCCGGCACCTAGAGAAGCAGCTTCCAAGGTCAAAGTCAATGGCTGGAGCTTCCATGGTCAAAATCCCTCCCCCACTTCCTGGCTGTGGGGCCTCGAGCAAGTCACTCAGCTTTTCTGTGCCTCTCTTACCTCTTGAGCAAAGTGGGGTGAGCGCATAGGTCATAGGGCTATTGTGAGCACTCAGTGGGGGTGATGCATGCGAAAAGCTTACGGTAGTGCCTGGCGTCTATTAAGGGCTTAGCATGTATTATCAGCAGTTATTATTATTTCTCTCCTACCTGGCAGCTGCTTTAGCTTAAGTTACCTTAAGAGCATGGCGACGGCCTTTTCCACATGCTTCTAGAACGTCTGTACCATAATGTGTCCTTGATTTACCCAGTATGTGTCAAGGGCCTACTAAGTGCCAGGCACTTGTCTAGCCCTGGAGAGTGCAAGGATCTCAGAGTCAAGGGCAGTCTGACCCGTAGACAGACACATAGACAGATCCATGTGCTGTCCTGAGCCAGGGTTTGAGTGCTTTGAGACAAATGGGCAGTGGGGAGGGATCTTTCCAGTCCAGGACTGTGTCGTGGGGGGAGGGGGACAAGCAGGGGCAGGGAAGACCCACCAAAGGAGATAAACTTGAAAGAGGTCCTGAGTCATGCATAGGACTCAGGAGGAGCAGGAAGACCACTGCAGGCAGCAGAAACGCGGGCAGAAAGACACGGCCTAGCACACCCTGTCCATACAGCCACCTTCACCAGCCTCCTTAAAGACCCACCGTGGTGCCAAGAAGTACCTAGACCTTGATCCGTGGGAGAAACATGAAAGTTCCTTTTAGCATCTGACATTGAAGCCATGGCTGCCAGGACTGGGCAGGAAGAGGGAAACCCTGCGAATGCCCCAGCTGGGAGGGAATGAAGGGAAAGCAAAAGTGGGGGTGGGGTGGGGGGTAAGGCCAGGCTTCACTTCCCCAAGGGATGCTTCAGAGCGACTCCACCCTGAACCCAGGGGACAGGCTACTGACGGTCAAGGAGGCCCCAAGAGAGCTAAAAGGCCAACCTTCCAGTCATAAGGCCAACCTTCCCAAACGGCTCACAGAAGGAAAGGAACCAGATGGGCTTGATGGAGGAAAAAAGAGAAGTAGTCCAGGGAGGTGCCATCCCTGCAGGTCTTGGCCTGGAAATTCCTTCCTGAAACCTCTGATCATGGGGGAAAACAGCGCTCTTGGCTCTCGTACAAGCTGGAGAGAACAGGCAGCGGGCCTCATCGGCTCCCCGGTAGATAACACGTATGGCTGCTCCGATGCCTGCCATCCAGACTGTCCTCCTCTCCTCTCCTCCCTCCCACCCCGGTGAGGCTTCAGTTCAGTGCTGCTCAACCCTGGCAGCCAGCAGGTCTCCACACTCAGGGCAGGCCATAGCCCCGGAGAGGAGAGACCTCTCTCCCGGGAAGCAGAAGCTGACTCCTAGTCCAGTCTTCACCCTTAGCCAACAGTCTGGCCCTGGGCAAGTTTCTGCCCTCTCTGGCCTTCTGTTTCTGTATCCAGATCACGAGACCACACACTTGCTTTCCCTTAGTGTTTGCTGGGAAGAATGATGTGAAAACACATTGAAGGGCTTTAATTGTGAAGGATTGTGTTTTCTGACTCCTTCCCTGAGTGTGAAGTCCCTGGGGAGTGAGGAATTGAGTGCACCTAATATGTTTGGGGGTGGTTCTGCTTGAAACAGCAGGACTGAGGGGGAAGTGATTTCAGGCTTCCCCCCAACCTGCTCCAACCTTGTGGTCACCTGCACCTTCAGAAACTACCAGAGGAATCTCTGGGGCAACAACGCAGCGACAAGGAACATGGTGCCCTTTTCCTCCATGTACCCTGAGCCCAGCCCCCCACCGACCAGCTGTCATAATTGACTCCCCATAGTCACTTTGCCTTCTCCTGGACTGACAGAAGTCTGCTTTAGTCTGAGATGGTGACACCAAAGACACATTTCTTACCACCCCTGTATCTAGAATAGCCATGGGACACAGTTGTGGCAAAAAGATAAGGTGTTGGATTGCGATTCTGGAAAACATCCAACGGGTTCATCTGGTGTTTGGCCATCTGCCCTTTGTCTTCTTACTGCCTAGAATGTAGAATTGATATTGGAACTTTAAGAACCATTTTGGAACCATAAGGACATGATCCATATGATAAGAATGATTGAGTAAGGCCTTGGTGGCATCTTGGAACCGCCATTTAACCCTGGACCACCTACTTCTGGAAATATAACCTTCCCAGTTATTGAGGCTGCTGTTTTCTTCCCCCTGAGAAGAGGTTAAGGTTGGGGAGTGGAGTCTCCTATCTGTAGACAAGCACGATTATAACACCCTTCCTGCCAAAGTCTAGGTCAGTGCCACCTCAGACAATTTCTAAGACTTCACAAAGGACTTAACACGCTGCACTGTGAGACCCAGTTACTCATACGCAACCACCACCAAACTGTAAGCTCAGGGAAGACAGGGTCCCCCACTCCAGAACATGACAATTCTTGGCAAATGTTAGGTTCTTTATATGGTTTTCTTGAATCCGTGAATAAAAGAACTCTGTAATTCTGATTCCAGGAGATGTAGCTAACTTGCCTTAGACCTAGGAACCATTATGTCTGGTCAGTTTTGAAACCTCTGTTGACACATCTTTGAAAAAGTCAGCTCTTAAAATGGTTTGCCTAAAATACTGAAAGCTTCATAAAAAACTCCCAGCCTCCCACAGAACCATTGCTTTTCGTAACCACCCACACCCCTGCATGGCTGCCCCCAACTTGCCATTATATGACCCAGAAGGCAACTCACACAAATGATCTGGCAGATCCTAAGGCCAAATGATTATCACAGCTGAGAAGCAGCACCCCACCACCCCCCACAACATACAGAGAGCTTGACTGAATGTACATAAATGTGTATATGGAAAACTTCACAGACATATTCGTCAGGTTGCTTTCCTATCTTAAACATCTCAGTTATTTCTAGACTTGTACAGTTACTTGCTCCATGACTTCCGGAAGGTTCTGACAGTTTCCTCCTCCTCTTTCCTTTATTATGACTCTCTCTTCAAAACCTGCTATTTTTACTATGTCTCCAAAACATTCACACTTTTTCTGTATCCAAGTTATCCAACTTAAATATCCAACTGTATAACTTCTTCATCTTCCTTCTTTTTGAAAAGCAGGGAGGGGCGCCTGGGTGGCTCGGTTGTTAAGCATCTGCCTATGGTTCAGGTCATGATCCCAGGTTCCTGGGATCGAGCCCCACGTGGGGCTCCCTGCTCAGCAGGAAGCCTGCTTCTCCCTCTCCCGCTCCCCTTGCTTGAGTTCCCTCTCTCCCTGTCTCTCTGTCAAATAAATAAATAAATAAAATCTTTAAAAATAAAAAAAAAGAAAGAAAAGCATGGAAAGTCCATATATTAATAATGAGAATACAAAGTCCATCTATTTCCAAACTTGGAGTTCATCAGTTCAAGATGTTTGCTGACAGTCACTCCAAGAAAATTACAGATGATGCAACAGGGCTGCCTGCCAATGACCTCTTGGTTTCCTCTTTCTGTGTTCACACCCTCCCAGGAAGTGCAGGGGGCCCCATAACCTGGGATCCTCACTCTTCTTCATTGACCAGATGAATGGGAAGAGCTCCAAAGACTTGGAGGAGGGTGGAGCTGTAGATGGAAGAAGCTTGAGCCTCTTGAGTGGCCATGTGAAGTAGAGAGCTGCAGATCTGCACTAGGCTATCACAAACATGAAATAAATTTAATGATACCAAACGGGTACTTTAGAAATGTATCTATTATAACAGCCAGCATCATTTATATATTACTCTTTACTTATCAGTTACCCCTTTTTTGTGTCCGTGTGCTAAAATGCTGTCCCAGTTTACTTTGTACTAGAGCTACTTACAATCCATGGCTCTACTGAATGTAAGCGTTTAGATCAATGGTTCTCAACAGAAGTAACGGGGGAGCTTTTGAAATCTCCCAGTACTTGGGCCTCCCCCCAAGAGGCTGTGATTCAATTTTTTGGTGGGGGGACTCAGGCTTTGCTATTTTGAAAGAGCATCCCAGCTGATGCTAAAGGATAGTCAGAGTTAAGAACCACAGTTCTAGAGTAGGGGTTCTCAAACTTGAGTGTGCATCAGAACACACACAAGACTTGTGAAAACATTTCTTTCTGGGCTCACTACCTGCCCCCCAGGTTTCTGATCCAGCAGACCTGGGGTACAGTCTGGGAATTTTCATTTCTAATGCATTCCTCCATGAGGTGGATGCTGCTGGTTCAGGGACTCTACTCTGAGAACTACTGGTATAGATTCGTAAATCCTCATCAATAACAACCATCACGGACATCACACTTAGCAAACGCTGGCTGCTAGTAGTTGAGTGTATGATTCATTTGAAGATGAAGAAATGCAGGCCTTTCTACTTGATAAGGTGACCCTTCTTACTTTGGGTTTCAATAGACCGAGTTTGCTTAGTCGTGCAATCCAACCGGAACTCTGTACAGGGACAGGAAGAGGGACTGTTAATGCTTGGGTTTGAGCTGGTATGTGGAAGTGAATATGTAAGTACCTTCTACAGACATATAGGCACCATGTCGATCTCTCCCTATTTTTTTCCTTAAGTTACAGGAGATTTCAAGAAGAGGGAGGACTTCTAGACATCTGTGACTATGAACAGTAGAAGGAGATGGAGGAAGGAGTGTCTGCAAGAGGAATGACCTACAGTACCAACACACACACACATACACACACATTCGATTTTTAGGGGAAGTGGGAGAATCAGATTTGGTATCTCAAGAGGCACAGAATAAATGGTAGTTGAAGTAAGGAAGTCTGATGACCTTTTGTAACTCCTTGATCATCTGCAGCTCCTGTTTTTCTCCAAAAAGGAAATGAGAACCCTATCAGTGGTCTAAATGGACACGTGCCATAACCTACAGTCTTCCATGCAGACAGACGTCACTAACCAATAATTCTCTGGTTGTGATTTATATACATTTGTATATACATACCTATAGACAGAGGCACACATATGATATAAATGATCCTCATGGTAATAAAGCTTTTTAAATTGAGTGGAATGGATGACTTTGCACTTAGCATTGCTACCACTATTTGTTTTACACTTATCAGATCCACTACTCAATCTGATAATTACTTTTATAAGGCATTATATACCTGCAAAGAGCTATCAGTGAAAACCTCTTTCTTACTTGAGGATACTTATTTGCAAAACACAGACATTGATTCTGGCTAGTATAGAAAAGGAAGGAAGGAAGGGAAAGAAAGAAAGAAGGAAAGAGAAAGGGAGGGAAAGAAAGAAAGGGAAAGAAAGAAAGAAAAGGAAAGAAAGAAAGAAGGAAAAAGAAAGAAAAAAAGGAGGGAGGGGGGAATTTAAAAAGCATCGATCAGCTCACAAAACACTCCAACTGCCAATAAACTAGGATTAAAATCTACATGGCCAAGGACAACATACAAAATCATGCCCAGACTGGTCTCAACCAGACACTTCTCCCTTGCCAGTTCTGGGCACTTGGCTGCTTCTGCCTCCATTGCTGGGCATGGGCATTGCTACTAATTGGGGCAGCAATTTGAAGAGACTGATGACGCTGCTCCTAGTCCCTCCATTGTTGCCACAAGGATTCCTATTTGCTGGCCTCACTGGCCCCGTCTCTGCTCAAAGTGTGGTAAGAGTGTGCCTGCTCGTCAGAGCTTAGGTCACATGCAAATGATTTTGCTGTAGAGGAGCCTGGGAAGTCGTCTCTCCCTTCCACCAAGAATTGCAAGATGGGAAATTCTCCAAACGCAGCAAAGAGGCTGAGATGCTAGATAGTCAAACAGAGCGATAGGTGTCCATTTAGCTGGTGTTAGGATGTTGAACATTTTATAACTTTCATTTCCTTAAAAATTTTACTCTTGAATATTTCAAAGTCATGCAAAAAAATTTTTTAAACAATGAATTTGCATGCTAGTTCTCTGAAAGAAAGCACGTGTTTTCTTGTTTTCTCAAGGTCTCTGGATTTTAAGGATCCAGAAAATGGATTCTGTGGCCCTGAACGTTTCCGTAAGGAACAAGTTTGTTCATGGTGGGTGTAGAAATACTAGACCTTGTCTAGACTAGTTGTCTGGATTTGGGCTCATTATATGCTCACCTCTGGAGACTCATTCATTCTGCCTGCTGGAGTTTTGGCACAAAATTGATGGCCACTCAAAAGGATGATTGAAGAGTTTCAGGAAGTGCTATTTAGAAAGGTGTAGGTCATCTAAGTGGAAAAAACAAGGGATAGTGAAACACCCCAGGGCTATAAGGGCAAGAAGGTGTGAGGATGATTAGGTCTGAAGGGGGAAAGAAAAGGAGGCAGCTCAGGGTGGGGTCCTGTAGCTGTGAGAGCGAGAGGTGACATCCAGTCCACTAGGCTTTAGCACCACGTGGTGGGTGGTTCCATGCACTTTACCAGGGTCCCACCTCAAGAGCAAAGAGAAACTATTCGAAGAATATCTCTGCTTCACTGCTTTTGGCTTTCTCCAAGGTCATTTAGTCAACACAGGTACGTGGAAACAGAAATTCACGAAGTTTGTGTTCCTAGGAGCAATTTCAATCAGTAACAAACGGATAGGATTCAATGGATAAATGGCCAAACCCCTTGACCTCTGTGGAAATCATTTCGAGGCACAGGCTAGCAGTTCCTCAGGGAGTCCCTGTGGTGATTGAACTCCAGTCGTCCATGGCAATAACCAGATTATGAATAAACACTCTACCGACTTTTCTCCCTTCCTTCTGCTCTCTGGGACCAACTCCCAAGTAAAATCACCAACACTCAAGTTCTTTTCTCAGGTGCTGCTTTCAAGGGAACCCAAACTGAGACACAGAAAGCCAATCTTGGGTGGAAAGCATGATCACTACCAATCTGCAAGTTAACATGAAGAGACCTCAGGGAATAAATAAGGATACTGATTTCTCTCCACCCTACCAGAGGTGGGTGAAGCCAGGGCCTCTTGGAAGCCAGAGGTGAGAAAACTCAGTTGATGTGGTCTGTAGAGATCAGTCTCACAGGGCACAGAGACAGATAGGTGGAGAATGGTAGACATGATTACAGAAACAAATCAATACTATTCAACTCCGCCCTGTTATCCCTCAGCACCTTCAAAGTCCCTCAATGATTTGTATCATTTCAGGTGATGAATTCTGTCACACTGTTACCTGAGATCTAAAAGTTTAGGCCCCCACCAGAGTTTTTCTTATCAGGTAGTGGAGGAAAGTAGAGGCAAAGAAACACTTGATATAAAATTAGCGCCTACAGACCCCAATTTCTATACCTAGCCATTAAGTCTAAGGTGATGACTATAGTTTCCTTCTACCACCATTCTATGCTTTCCATGCCTTCTGCCAGCACCATGTTTGCATGAAGTCCTTTACCTTTACCAAACCTTCGTTGTCCAACCTGGTTGGGCTTCTCTTATTTGGATGCCACAGTTAGCCAATGATCAGGACTAAAACACAAAGAGTGCCAGGAGATGCCCCTTGTCTTCTGTGTCTGGAATCCCCCAAGTTTCAAGCATAGTCATTCTTGATCCTCTTGTGTAGCATTAGCCCAGTTTTTCCTTACTAATACAGGGACTCTCTTCCCTTTTGGTTCAGGTGTATAAGGTTCCCATATTGGCAGTGGCAAGCTCAAGTTTATAATTTATTAGAACCATAGTTGTGGTCCCTGGGGGAAGCACTCTACCTTTGGGCACTAGGATCTGCAATCCTATTAAGCTCAAGGACACAGGGAAAGGAGGCAAAAGTTCTTCTAAGTAGGTTATTCCTTGTAATAGTGAGAGGGGACACTTTTTACCTCCACCCCTGGGTTTCCAGATCTGTGCATTCTCCAGCCGGGGACCACATGCTGACTCTTAAGTCATATGCTGCCGATTGTGGGATAGCACCCCTAACCTCACAACATGTTGCCTACCAGATAGCTCCGTAACTGAGGCTTCAGCGGGTTATCTTATCATTATTTCCAGTGTGAGAGGCAGCTTCTAAAGGGGCTCCCAATGATCCCTGCTTCTAGGTATTCATGCCCTTGTGTATTCCCTTCCCCTTGAATGTGGGCTGGACCTGGTGATTTGTTTCTAATGAATAGAATATTGAAAAAGGGATGGGATGTCCCTTCTAAGATTAGGTTACACAAAGACTCTGGCTTCTGTCTCCCCCCCCCCCCTCGCGAGCGTGCGCACGCTTTCCTGTTTGCTTGTTCTGATGGAATCCAGCTGTTCTGTTGTGAGCTGCCCTCTGGGGAGGTCTGCGTGGCAAGAAACTGGTATCTCCAGCCAATGACCAGCCAGTATCTGCAGCCTGCCAACAGCCATGTGGGTGAGAGACTCCTCCCCAAGTCAAGTCTTGAGATGATTATGGTCCTGCCCAATGTCTTGCTTCTAGCTTTGTAAGCAACCCTAAGTACTCAACTAAACCATGCCCATATTCCTGATCTATAGAAACTTGGACATAATATTTGTTGCTTTAAGATGCTAATTTTTGAGGGAATTTGTTAAGCAGCAACAGATAATATATCCAGTCAGCCCACTTCTGGATATTGGGATATATGGGAACACCAGTAAATTCTATAATCATGAACGCCATGCTATACTTTTGTTATAAAATGATCCTCTTGATTGGAGCCAATGTGATACAGGAACACCACTCTCATAAATAAAGCTCTCTATACAACCCCTAAAGATAGTGTGAGCCAAGTATCGAGGGTAAGGAAAGAAAATTCTGTAAATGAAATGGGTATCTTTTCCTATGAGGACAAAGCCCAGCCTTCTCCATAATAAATGGGACTCAGTATAATCATCCTGCTACCAGGCTGGTCCCTGGAGAATGGAACCACATTACAGGCTTATAGTGGTTTCTTTTTTGGACAGAGCAGTCTTGGCAATGGTGGTAGTTATATCAGCCTTGGTAAGGGGACATTTATGTTATTGGGCCCATGTATATGTCACCCACTCCTGCTGCCATAACCCCTTCTCACATGGAGCAAGCACAGGGTCATCTGGAAGAAAGACCGACATGCCCCAGACTGGTATTTTGCCCATTTGATTACTGGGAGCCTCAACTGCAGTGAATGCCCTTCAGTGAGTATATACAGGACAGATATCCTTCCACTGTGTTCCCAAAGGCCCATCCTGTTCCCAAAGACCCATCCGCAACTTCTCCCCAACCTCCTTGACCCCAGTCTTCCAATCCTGCTCTTGCTAAGTCCCTGACCTGTCAAAAGTTTTATTCAGGGCATTGCTCATCACCACTGTCTCTTAGGGCCACCTTTGAGTATGTCTATAATAGTGGCCATCCACTTCTGTTGGTGCCAGGATCCTACGTAGACCCGTCCATAAACTTGGTCCATCATTGTCTTTTCTTCTTTAACTAACATGACAAATTTCCATGAAATCATACATAGGGTTGCAAGGAGAGGAGAAAGGAAGTGCCGTGGGGGTCTGAGCTACTTGCTTTTTCAGAGCTCTTGTGCCTTTCAGACTACACAGGCTTGGCGATTTTCTCTGTGCATTCTCAGTCGGATATTGAAAGATTTGAACTTGTTCTTTACCTCGTGAATACTCTTAGGGTCTCCAACATTAGTCAGCCTGCATCCATCATAATCTTTATAATCATCATTGTCACCTAAGTGACCTTAGTCACCTTGGTCAGCTTAGTTACTCTTAAGTGACTAAGAACCCCGATCATTAATCTCAGAACAGTACCCTCCACCTGCATTTCATTGCTTCCACTGCCACAGTGGAAATGATGTAAGCATTTATAAGGCCACAGCAAACCACAATAAACAACGCCCTTCCTCCCACAAGGTAGCTGTATGTGTGCTTAATAAATGTGTGAGCCACTCGATCCTGGAATCCTGTTTCGAGGGGCTCTTTCTGTGGGCTGCGTCTGGTGCCATTTACTACCATGGTCCTGGCACAATACAAAGGGCACTCTGACAAGGGGACTGAAGAGAACTCAGTGAGGGCACTAGTCACCCATGTGTGGCCGGGAACGTGAAGCACTGTGGGGTTACTAATGAGGAAGCCATCACCACTCCTCCATCTGAGGCAGAGAAGAATGGAGTCATTCCCGGGATCTAGTGGGGCCTCTAGCTGGAAGAGACAGCTGGCTTCCACAGAGGAGCACAGCTATTGCTGAGGCCTGGTTGAGAGGGGGCGCTGGGGAAGAAACGCTCTGTCATCTTGCACTCCATGTCCCTGGCCTTCTCCACCATTGGCCATCGACCACAAGTCAGAGGCCAAGAGAGACTGCTGAAGCTGCCTACATGTCAGCCTCCAGAATCCCAGAGCACGGGAGCGAGGGCGGCAGGTGGATCCGGAGGGTCCCAAAGAGACCACTGAGCACATACCTCATCCCACTGCCGAGTAGCTCATCCTCCCGAGAAGGTCAGAACAGAGTTGGCCTAAATGTCAGGAGGCTTCTCTTCTATGACCGTCTCTGTCAATTCTTTGATGTTCCCACCTGCTAAAGGAGGAGTCTGGGTGCTGGCCAAGCTGTCCTGGTACCAGAGGAGGTGGGCCAGAAATGGATGAAACTATGCTTGAAGGTTGGAAAAACAAATCAGTATTTCTTTAAAAATATATTATGAAATAGAGCACAGTGTGTCTAATGTACTGTTGAACTACAGTGAATTTAGGGATGTGAGGTTTCTCTGTGGAGGAAAGGCATCGTTCCCACCTGCCGCCAGCTGGGCTTTGGGGGAGACATCCAGGAAGCACTAAAGGATCTTCATGAACATCTCCATATCTCACCACCACAGTTCCTCAGGTTCAGACTTCTCCCCGCCCCTGAGTTCCCCTCCCTTCAAGCCCGGATTCAGTTTTCACATAGCCCCAAATGGAAAAGCTCAGGTATGAGAAGGCGTGAAGTGCTCTCAAGAATGCATCCGAGTTGGTGAGCCCATCACACCTCAGCCCCACCCCAAAATATCTTGAGCGGAATGCAATGCTGCCCTTGGATTGACCTCTTAGTGATGAGCTGATCCCTGGAGGGCTGCTGGCGTCACTGAGGGCAAGAGCTGAGTTAAAAAAAAAAAAAAAGAGTCCATAGGTTATGAAGGGGCGGCGGGGGGGGTGGGGGGGTTGGGAGGTTGAGGAACCAGGTGGTGGGTAATAGGGAGGGCACGTACTGCATGGAGCACTGGGTGTGATGTCAAAACAATGAACACTGTTATGCTGTAAATAAACAAATAAAAATAAATAAATTTAAAAAATAAATAAATAAATAAATAAAATATCCTCAGGTGATACAAAAAAAAATAAAAAGAAAGAAAGAAAGAAAGAAAATGCAGGGGCAATTTCTGGCAACATTGGCAGCCCTGGGTGTCATCGTGGAATAAGAAAGGGACAGTAGGGGTGAGAGGTGGCAGCAGAGAGGAGCTGGGCAGTCGGCACTGAGGGTATGGATGTGACCATGGAGGTGGTGGGACTTATCTTTGGACTCGTGCTAAACTTCATTGTTGCTGCAGTAAAGCAAAAGGGAATAGACCTACGTCCATCTGGGCTGCCGTTGTTTATTGGCTTGGAGTCAGGCTGTGTGCTCAGAACTAAGGACGGGACCCAGGGAGTCACTGCATCCTCTGCTCCACCGGCTGAGCCATCGAAGGGATGAGGGCAGCACCCAGATAAGACAGAGGACTCTACTGGCTGGCCTGGCACTTATGTCTATCGAGCTGGGGGAGAAGAACAGAAAGCAGGGAAGCAGATGGATTCATCAACTCGGATACCGACAGGCACTATGAATAAAGAGGCTAAGGGGTAGGCAGGGGCTGGTGAACTTCCTTTGAAGGGTCAGATGGTAGCTCCATCTGGTCTCTGTTGCTACTTCCTGAGCGTAGTACTCACCCCTACCTACTGCTGTGGTACAAAGGGCAGTATGTACATCAATGAACAGATCTGATCCTCTAACCATAATCTGCCAAGCCCTGGGATGGGACAAACTGGGAGGCTTGGGAAGGATGTTAAACAAGGCACCTGGGGACCTGGATAGCAATAACAACCATGATAACAACAACAACAACAATAATAGAGGGGATGCCTAGATGGGTCAGTCAGTTAAGCATCCACTTAATCCCAAGTCATGATCCTTGGGATTCTGGGATCCAGCCCTACATCAGGCTTTCTGCTGAGCAGGGAGCCTGCTTCTCCCTCTCCCTCTGGCCCTCCTCCTGCTTGTGCTCTCTCTTTCTCTCTCCTTCTCTCTCTCTCTGTGTCAAGTAAATAAATAAAATCTTCAAAAAAATAATAATAATCAAAAGGGCCAATCCTGGGTGGTCTGGGAGAAAAGCTGTCCAGATATGACAATGAGCACTTGCAAATGCCCAGGGGTAAAGGATGTAGCATGTTCCCAGGACAGAATGAAGGCTGGTGTGTCTGGAATGTGTTAAACCAGAGCAGAAGACGTTTGAGGTGATGTCGCCAAGGTAGGAGGCCACTGAGTCTGGAGTTCCTCCAAGTATGACAGGAATCCACTGAAGGGTTTTATGAAAAGTGATGATCAGAGAGGTCTGTTTCTTGTCAGAGACAAGAGAGAGAATAGTGATTCCTTATTTACAGAGCAGCTGGACAGTGTTTAGCTCACGGCGGTGTGTAATACCTTCTTGTGTATTGGTTGATAAGGCACTGTGCCTCCAAAGCCATCAAATTCAGGAATGGATGGGACCACGGGAACCCAGCTAGCACATCTCCCATATTTTAGAGATGCGTGAACTGGAGCCCAGAGAGGTTAAACACTTTGCCCAAGATCACTCAGCAAGTCAGCGGCAGGACAGGGCCATGCACCCTAAGGAGAGAGAATATCAGCAGAGAAGCTTGGCCTGATAACAAAGCATTCGTTGTGGGAAGGGCAGGATGATTCTGGATCCAGGATGGTGATGTCACTTGGCCAGATTAGTGAGCCCAGCCCCACATGGACTTCAGTGTAAGAGCTCTGGAGAGACATAAGCTATGAGCAGGGAAGATTGCCTGGTGTTATGGAGCCAAGCGGCGGTCTTGACTGTGCGGACGTGGCCTTGGGCACGCTTGTTCTTCCAGTGCCTGCTGGCTGAAGAGTCATGGACATGGGACTCTAGTGGACGGGGCCAGAGCCGGACAAGAGGACAGTAGCAGGCACCAAATGGAAGTGATGAGGGCTTGGTTATGAGAGCTTTTAATAAAGCACGAAGAGAGCACAGAGATTCTTCAGTGACCCTCTGAGAAGAGCGGAAGTATGTATTGGCAGGTGAGGCCAGTGAAACATGACTTTTTGCTGTCAACTGCATCCCCTTTTTGTCACCCTGTCTGGGGTGCTCTCAGGAAACACGCATCATGTTTCAAATTCGACTGAGAATATACATACCCATACCCTTGTCCATTCAGCAAATACATGGCACCACCTTAAGTATCTATCTACTGCCTCTTCCAAAACATTGGTTTGTCTTGGAGCTGAGTCCACATGGTATTAATGACCCCAGACCTGTGCCAACAGCAAGCTTTGGCAACCTAGCATGCTGGTCTGGGCAGGACTATGAGAGACAGAAGGGTCAGATATTTCTTGTGGAATACAGCCAGGAGGGGCAACAGGAGGGCCATGCTCAGGGTCTTGGAGTCAACTCTCAGGAGATGGAGCTATCCCACAAACAGGGAAGCGAGGTCTCACCAGGTTCAGACCCTGATGGCCTGCTAGGCAGGGGTAGCTTTCCTGTATTCCGCAGGCTAGGGCCTCAAGTTCTGCCTCTTCAACGGCAAAGCTAACTTTCTATTTTTAGGGGAAAAAACTGCAATGAAATGTACTTTCCAATTTTAGGGCTTGCCTGGGCTCTATTTCTAGTGACCCACTGGAAAATTTTCTCTCATTCTGCATGTACATATTTGAAATCTGGCCAGTGGTTTCAGAGTCCACTCCCTGGAGAGAGTTTGCAAGAGAGAATCCATTCCAAACAATGACGGAGCCATGCTTTTAGGAGAATGTCAGTCTGTATTTTGCCCAGAAGACCTTAACCTTCATGGCGCCAACACTACTATCTTCCTCCACGGGAAATTTGAATCTGTATTTTGTTTCTCAAAGAGATTCAATGATGGCCTTGGGGCTTTCTGCTAATGAAGATGATGCAACTTTAGAATGCATAAGTAGGCAAAATCAGAGCTCCAAGAAGAATCTCAGCCCTTTTGTGACCTTCTCCCAGTGGGTTCCATTTCCGGGAGGAATCATGGACCGTGACAGAGGAGGGATTTCATGCTTTACTGTAAATAACACTGAGCATAAGATGTGCTGGCTGGACCTGAATGGCCTTCACTAGAGAGGATCTCAGCCTGCCCAGGCAAGGGTGATGGGAGGAAGCCACAGAAACCAACATCAACTGAAACATTAGAAGATCTTTGCAGTGAGACTGGGATAGTCAAGAGAAGTCAGCTCTGTTGGCCCAATGGGACAGAGACATAGCTGGCATTATTCAAAATGTTTCAAACGTGCTTCCACTTTTAGGAGATGGAAACTGGCCTCTCTTTCCAGGCATGGTGACTCATTTTTAACTGAAGGTACACTCAATGAGACTGGGAAGTGCCTCTGGGAAGACCCAGAGCTTCTCAAACTGGAGTACTTGTTCCCTGGGACAATGACCGGTACACGAGGTTTAGGAAAACAGGGCATATGTTTCTGGAACGTTGTTTTCACTTGCAGATCAGTAGCTAAAAAATAATGTGAAATAATAATGTTATGCACTAAAATAATGTTAAATAATGTTATGCATCAATGAGGCCCACTGATGACCATTTCCTATGTTCTGACCATTTCCTATGAGTCTTTCTCTGTTGGGACAATGTCCTCTTGGAGAGTCCCACTGGAATTCACTCTTCCATCTTCTCTTGTAGCGAGGTTATGGTCTGTGTTTTGGGCCCCGACACTCACACAAGATTTCAATTTGGCAGAAAGCCATCCAAGGAAGGGGTCTTGAGGAATCCACCTTTGGGCAACAAGGTGGCAGAGGCATCCTTTTCCACATGGGGATTGCTGGGTATTTGGTGTCTTCTACAGTGCCATCAGAAAGAGAAGCCCCATCTGGAATGAGCTGTGGTGTCTGTGTTCAAGGCTGATGCCACTGGGGATTCACTGGGGCAGCACCAGCCAGCTGGGTTGAGCAGGTTTCCCATGTAAGGAGAGCATGACGTTCTGACCTGCCTTCCCAATTCACAGTTGCCCTCAATGTCTGGTTCCGCTGGAGCTAGCAAAATGGGCTCTGCTGTTTCAGCCAAGAAAGGGCACTGCTGCATATAGACAGTTCATGGAGCTGAGCACAAGTACACCATCCAATGCCAATGATATCTCACACTTGTATGGAGCATTTGGGACTAAATCCTTTTTATTCTTTTTGGCAGTTAGGGGCATTTTGGTGGAAATGACTTGAAAATCCCTAGCCTAAGGTAAAGTATGGGGAAAAAAAGGAAATAAATGAGAGGTGGGAAGGAGGCAGCGCAGAGGAAAAATGAGGCACAGAAAGACAAATAAGCAAAAGAAATATTTGTGTATATAATTGCCTACCTTAAAAAAACTGAGACGGGGCGCCTGGGTGGCTCAGTGGGTTAAGCCTCTGCCTTCAGCTCAGGTCATGATCTCAGGGTCCTGGGATCGAGCCCCATATCGGGCTCTCTGCTTGGCAGGGAGCCTGCTTCCTCCCCTCTCTGGCTGCTGCTCTGCCTACTTGTAATCTCTCTCTCTCTCTGTAAAAAAGAAAAAAAAAAATAAAAAAAAAAAAACAAAAAACAAAAAACTGAGACATACACTACCCTGTATGTTCTTCCCATCAACTTTGTGACGGTCCCCATTTTACAGATGTGAAAGCTGAGGCTACTCAGAGAGACTATGGGATTTGCCCAAGAATATTAGGCAGAAGGCAGCAGAAGCAAGTGTTGAAGGAGGAACTTGTCCACCAAATCCTATGCTTTTCCCACTCAGCCACACAATGGGCCAGATACTCTGTTTCCCTGTCCTGTTTTCCTCAACAGTAAAGGAAACTAAAGCCCAGAGAGTAAGAACCAGAAGGCATCTTTCCTACCCTTCTCTCCTGCAACCCCTTTCTCTAAAACGTGTCCCCCAACACCCTGTCCATGCCAGGTGGCCAGATTATGGTGGCCCCAGAGAGGCAGCCTGGTGGTCATTTCTCTGCTTGGGCACTGTGGCTTCGGATACTGGAATCCCGCTCTGAGCAGCAGGCACTGTCCTCAGGGAGTGTAAATAGTCCCTGTGGCTTCCAGGTTGCTCTTGGCTTTGACTGGAGCAGGAGCTCTGTTTCTTCGTCCCCTGCAATCCCCCTCATTATGCACTGTCACAATGGCCTGGGCCTTGCAGACACACGGCTTTGTCCGATGTGACACATGACAAAAGAGGCCTGGAAATGGGAACTGGGCCTCTGAGAGACAGCATCTCCTTCTGGAAACATGCACACTGCCCCATGGCCTGTATTGGCAGGATGGCTTGAGGCAAGGCTGAGAAGAAAAGGGGAGACTCGGGCCCACTGAGGGCCCTTGCCCAGAGCCTCAGGCCACATGGAATTGGAGTCCAATCCCACTTGTGAGTAGAAAGGAGAAGGCATAAAGGGGGTGCAGGAGACATCCAAAGAGCCCAGAACTTCACTGCTAATAATTATGGCTATCATTTATTGAGTACCTAGTAAATACCAGCCATTCTGTTGAGCCCTTCTCATACTCATTCTATCTGAACAAAACCCCTGAGATAGACATTATTATTATTATCCCTGTTTTTCAGACAAAAATGGGTTAAGGGACTTACCCAAAGTCACACTATTAGAGAATAGCAGAACAGAGATTTGAGAACAGGTCTTCCAGACTATGAAAGCCATACTCAATTATATACTCATTAAGTACTTGGCCTTTTGAGTTCTAGATGGCTCACAAAACAAACACACCTGTAGGAACTGTGAATTTAGTAGTGACTTATAAACCTTTTGTCTCCCCTATAGTTATCTAAGGATTGTACATCCAAATCCAGGCTGAGCTGCTCTGTTGAGCTATGGGGACTCTTCCACGATGTTCATGAAATGCCCACTGAGAGCTCTGGCTGGCACTCTCCTGTTCCTGCAGCTTGCCAATGATGTCAAGAGATTAACCACATTCATACTGAGTAAATACAAGAGACTTGACCCTAGGTTGTTCTTTATTTTGTTGCCCATATGACATCAAGTCAGTATGGGCTGGTAATATTTCAGTGCTTATTTTCAAGGCTAGGTTATTGTCTCTGACATCTACAAAGCCTTTATCACTCTGCCGGAGGAAGGTGGCGTAATTTTTGACACTGTGCATAGGTGTTCACTCCATAATTCATGCCACCTCATCCCCATTTGGGGGATTACATTTCTGACTTGCAAGGAAGAGCAGAAAGAGATAAGAGAGAAAATATCATGCCCCCCCTTTTTTTAATAAAAGAAGAATGCTGGCTCACAACCATGTCCTCGGTATCCATTCGGCCCCTTGTCACCCAGCTAAAGCAGGAACAGGCAGTGACAGATGGATTTTTCACATAATGCATGCAAGAGGCCTAGCTCTGGCTTGATGGCTAAATGAGACTATGGAGCCAGGACAGAAAACTCGAACAATGGGATGACAAATACGGGGCCAAAGCAGAAACTGCTAGGCAATCACAGCACTCCTTGGAATCAGGATGTGACCCCTCAAATGCTCAAGAGAATGCTCTTAGAAGCCATTATGAATCAATCAGAGCACATGAGGTAAGGCCTAGTTTTAAATGTAAACGAGTCGTGTGTTTCTTATGGGGAGGGACCCTACGTTATAAATGCATTTATCTCTCCTCGAAGTAACCTGGTTGGTATAGTCTGGATAGCCCTCAGTGTTTATTGAATGCATAAATGAATGAAATAGTGAATTAAGGTAGCTATTTAGAAAGATGTGACTTAGTCCTCTTCAGCGTACCCTATCTTTGATGGAGGTGCTGGAGTTTCTGGGTACCAAACTTGTGTTTGTTCATGTAGATCCTTTCCTGCTACTTTAGCTCTACAATATTCCACACTGAGCCCAAAGCTGGGGAGCTTGTACTTCAGTGTCCTAGAGCTTTGTTCATGAAATAATCCTTTGCCTACACCTTCCCTGTACCCTCCACCATATAAGTCAGACAAGACTCCGTTGAGCTTAGGCCAGAAGACCCAGTAGGATAATAGATACTGGGGTGGATTTTCTCAGCCTCTGATGACTAAGCCTTTGTTCCCAGGCCAAGCTTCTCTGCTTGACTTGTTCTTCCCTTGGGATGAATTCCCCCCTGGGAGGCACCTCATGCAAATAACCTTTGAACGGACCTGCCCTGTCAGTTCCTCAGAGTTTCCTAGTCACAACTGAATTCCAATAGCTTACACCAATCTTTTCCTGTCCTTCTTTAGCACTGCATGTGGGAGATCATATGTAACAGTTAGTTATTGCTACATAACAAACCACCCCCAAATTTGGCAGCTTTAAATAATCATTCCTTACTCCTCCCAAGTCTACACGTCAGCTGGGTGGTTCTGTTGGTCTGGGGTGGGCTTGGCTGATGTGGGCTAGACTCACTCATGTACCTGTGGATAGTGTGTTAGGTAACTGGGGGTAGCTGGTCTAGGATGGTCTTGGCTGGATGACTTGGCTCTCTTCCATGTATTCCTGACTTACTTCCAGCAGACTAGCCTGGGTATGTTCTCATTACGAGGGCCAGGGTCAAAGAGGATAAGCAGAAATGAACCAGTGCCTTTCAAGCCTCTGTTAGGGTCAAAGTTGATTACATGACCAAACCAAGAATCAGTGTGAGGGGACACTAATAAAGGGGAAGATGCAAAGAGGCATGAAAATGGGTCATGAATGCATCAATCCTACCACACTACGGAAGAGGAGGTAGCCTTCACCAGTGGGAAACATACGAAATAGTGCCTAGATGTGATCCTTATTCCTTTGCATCATGGGAAAAGTTTCAAATCAGTGACAGTCATACTTCAGATGAATATCTTAGGAACAAAGACCTCAACTGAAACTCCCTCTGGTGTTGAGCAGGCTTTGGCCTTGATTGGTCTGCTAAGTTTTCCTCAAGGACCTCAGAAGATGAAGTAAAAATAAAGGACTTCCATGGAGAGTCAAGGGTCCCCAACCACTTCCCTTCTGTGTCCTGAAAGTACTTCCTTTATATCCACATGGCACAGAAAACCAGCTTCTTATCACTCCCCATCTCTTGGTTCTTGTACCATGATGGGCATCCTTCCACTTTAGATTTCTATAGCAGCTGTCATCATCTGGTGGTTTGGATGTAGTAGGTGTCAAGAGTGGGAGTGAGGACTCATTTTTGGTGCTTCCAGAAGCTCATTTCCTCTCTGGTTCCAGTGGCAACTCTTTAGCAAAGCAAGTTCTCAATCTCAACAGGGAAAACATTCAGGAATCCTAGACTGATTATGCCTTTCTGAAAGTTAAACTCCCTTTACTCCCATCTTCAACTAGCCAAGTCCTACTGCAGATTTGATCATTTTCATGGGCTAGACTAAAATGCCTTACAAGGATAATTGAACATATCAAGATTGAAAGCTGGCAACCACCTTTTAGGGATAATCTTAATTAGAGAGATCTGAAAAAAGCAGGGTTGGTTTTTTTTTTTGTTTTTTTGGTTTTTTTTTTGCAGGTTTTTTACTCTTTGATGAGGTTCCTTCTTTAGGAATGAAGAGCAGGATTTTAAAGTCTTCTGTTCCTTGGGTGAGCAGACACATGACAAGCCCCTATTTCTTATATCCTGTACCCTTCAAAAAAAACCTGATCCAATTCCAATCACCTTTCCCATTAATCTTGGATGTCAACTCACAGCCCTTTTCTGTGCAACACTCTGGGCAATCACTCCCATTGATTCAAGCTGGCAACTGAAATGAAAAAGATTTATCATATCGAGTAAGGAGGGACCAAGGATTCTAAGGTAGAAAGGGTAAATCAGGCTATTACTATGGGTTGAATTGTGTCCCCTAAAAATTTATAGGTTGAAGTCCTATAGGCACTCGGGAAAACACTATATGAACATGAAGATAGAGCTGTATAAGCCAAGTAAGGTCAAAGATTACCAACAAACCACCAGAAACAAGAGAAGAAGCACGGAGCAGACTCTATCACAGCCCTCAGAAGGAGCCAACCTGCCAACACCTTGATCTCAGACTTCTTCCCTCTAGAACTGTGAGATAATACATTTCTGTTTAGTCTACTCAGTTTGCCATACTTTGTCACAGAAGCCCTACAAAACTCATACACAGGTCAAAGAGAATCTTGCCCATGAACACAGATTATTTCTGGGAGGTTCAAAGAGACAAGCAATTTTAAAACAGGAAACCAGATAGACAACCTCTCTCCCCTCAGCCATAAACCTATTTACAAATAAAGAAACCAAAGCCCAGAGACATTGTGGGGCTTAACTAGAGCCACTAAGCCAGCTCATTAGAGCTGAGATTTAAGGTTAGGTCTTTTGACTGTCACTCTTCCATGCCTGATTTCAATGCATATTTTATTTTGTCATTTGCTTACATATACACCTCCTCTAATTGACACCTTGAAAGGAAGGACTATATTTTCGGACTGCAGCATGGTGCTTCATGTGTAGTAAGCCCTCAATGATATTGGTTACTTATAGCTAATATTTCCAGGGTCTTCCACAGGGCAATCTTCATGTTGACCCAAGAAATGGTGCTTTTCCAAAAGCAATGTTGATGTTGGAGAGAGAACAGGAAAGAAGGCTCTCTATGTGTCAGGCTGTGGACAGCAACTCCCAATGGCCTGTAAGTGATCAAGTCCTATCCACAGTCAGCCTGGGCCAGCAGGCTTCTGCTGACAATATGGCGCTCAGAGTGGAGTAAGCTGCTAAGTAGGGCCTGCCAGCGCCCATAAGATCTAGGCCAGCTCCCTTCCACAGCAACAAATTTATGTGTCTTCCCCAGCTGATACACTTCTTTCTTAGAGGCAAGGACCCTCTTAATTATCTCTACAGCCTCCTCGTTGCCCATAGCCTGGGGTTGGACTCCTATCACAGCAGATTCCCAGTGAGCGTGTGTCAGCTTGGACAGACCTTCTATGCAGCCGCCTAGCTGTTGAGCACAAGAGGAAAATTTACAAGGTGTTATTTTGCTAAAAATATACCTCTGAGGAGAATCTTGTGCCTTGTTATTTGTAACTCTTCCTTTCCAAAGCCAGAAGAGTGTTGAAAGAAATCGTCATCAAAATGACACTTTTCAACACTTAAAATGTCTGCCCAAGTTTTGAGAACAAAGCTTCAGTCAGTCCAGTCTCTGCAGGAAAATCTCCCACAAGGCACACGTATGATGTCAATTGTACATTGTGCTTGATTTTCCATAATAAACAAGGGCTTGTAAGAGTTTAGGATGTGGAACTCATTTTATACACATACGTATAGTAAGATCATACATTTGAGATATATTACAAATCTCAAATATATTAAATGTACTTATGAGGTGACCTCATAGGACTCACATTTCACGTTTATAATTAGTTTTGGTATTTTTATGGTTTAAATGGGTTACAGTTTAAATGGGAACAGAATCTAATTTGCCATAATTGAACTGGTAGGAAGTCAGGATTGGCTTTTTTGATGGCGATTCAAGACCTTCTTGGACTATGTACAGCAGGGAGTCGCTGGAGTGTGTTTGGTCTGGCTACAGAATTGTGGTGTGGGGAAATGAAATGAAATGAAATGAAATGCACACTCAGGCACCAGCCAGGTGAGGTCTGGGTCACCAGTGGCTGGAGGTGGGGTGCAGGACCACATTGTCCCATCAGACTTCACTTATAAAACACAAAGTCACAGATAAATTAAGAACTGCAAGACCGCAGCAACGTCTTGTGTGAAACTCAAGCAAGGCACCTTGAGCATGAGTCTCGGACAACCACTCCAATTACTTTCCCATGAATCCAGCCCCACCTGGGATATTTGCTTAAGGGCTTTCTTTGTCACACGGGCTTTAGTAAGTGTGTGGGTCCCACCTTGAGTGTCTAATGCTTTGTTCAATGCTATGTAATAGCTTTGCGAGACTAGCTTATAAGACCGTTGGGAGTCATCTCAATCCTTGTTCCTCCCAGAGCACACAGAACGGTGTTTTTGACACACGAGTCACTAACGGACACCACCTAAGTCATAGAAGTCACAAACTGGAGTGCTGAGAGTTAAAATATTCTGTCACACATATGTGGAGTTGAATTACAGTTTCCATCACGGCGACATAGACTTCATTCCTGCCCAAGGATTTCCCAGGCAGCGTTTGAGTTAAAAAGCGGGGAAGGGGCAATTTCAAGGCACAGTGTGGGAAAAAGGATGGAAGAGGGAGGTTTCTGAGAAAGATGCTGTTTGCTGGGTCAGAGCCTCAGCTCCCATCACTGTGATACATGCATCATAAAGCAACACTGACTCTTCAGGGAGAATTAGATAATGATGTGCACTGGAACCCATAAGAAAAATGGAGACACGCCTTAAATGTTGTGGTTAGAAGCTGGAAACCACAACCTCTCAGCTCCTTGCCATTGAGACTTCTTAATAACAAAATCCCTTCCTGACTCCATGCATAATTGACTGGAAGAGGGAGCAGGAGATGAGGTCCTTCAATCCTGGGCCCAAACGCCCGTTGGACTGATTCACTGGCTCCCTGCTATTAGAGACCTTCATGCCAAACGGCCTGCTGGGAGGAGAGTCATGAAGACAGGGGATGGAAATAGCGTGGCGTGCTTCGAGTAAAGAGGATCCTGGAGCTCTCTCTTCTTGTCCTCTTACAAATACCAACCAAGCATTTTTGCATCTCAGCCAGTTGCCATAGAGACCGTGTGGGGAACACATGTAAATATTGGGCATGTGTGAGACACGCTCAGGTCCTCCAGGGCACTGTGGTTCCTCTTCCACTTGGCTTTGGTCTCTCTGGCCGAGAGCAGCAGCTTGCAGCTACACTAAGGCCCTGTGGTTTCGGGCCTCCGACTTTGGCAGCTCATCTTTAAGGAACTCAATCTGCTGGGAGGGACCTGGAAACACTCCACATTGAGATCATGAGCCCTAGGCTTGCAAGGCTTTCCTGCCACTTTTTGGTAGCAAACGGTTGCTCCACCTCTGTCTTCTCATCTGTAAAATGGGGAACATGAAGCCCTGTTCGTGTGGAGAGGATTAGGAGAACGGACCCAAGCTTTGTGAAGAGGAAGGTGTGCTGAGCAGCAGTATTTTGTCAGTGCTGTGTACTCCCAAAGGCCTGTGAGATCGGTTCCTGATAGGTCGGTGTTCATGAGAGTTGGCGGATGGATCGTAGTGTCCCTTCTCCGAGTCCAGGGTCTCCACGCCATGCATCTCATTCTGCTGAAGGCAGGCGGACTCACAGGAGGAATCCTAGGTCCGGGGGGCTTTGCCCCCGCCTCTCTCCTTCCGATTTCCCAGGGCCTCCATGGTGATCAAGGGCTGATCACAGCCTTACAGCCACATGAGAGCAGAAGAGCTCAGCCACTAATCTCTACTGACCCTTGAAAAACACCAGGTGCCTTCTTATACCACAAACACACCCCCAAACCTTCGAGAACTCCACAGATCTAGCAGCAAGAACCTCTTCTTCAAAGGACACCAAGGACTGGAGTATAGATGTGGGCAAGTTCTGGTTAGAATTCCAAAGCCAGCCTCTCGAATTCCAGCTCCTTGTGTGGATTTTTTGGGGGGATGGGAGGGGGGCGGAGCCAAAGAGCAGGGTATTGTCCTCGATGACTGACTGACTGCTGCCACCCACGCTCTGGAGAGCTTCTTTCTCATCAGAACGTTCCTTCCTATCTCCTTGACAACCCGACAGGGTGCTGTGGTGACAAGAGGAAACTGTGCAAATGAGTGGGCCAGCTGGACGGGGCGGGGCCAGCTGGGCGGAGCTGGGCCTTCTATGGTACCCACTCTCCTTTCAGGGTTCTAGGTTGTAGCGTTCATTCAGTCTAGTCTCGCAGCGATCCCGAATTGAACCCTCAGAAGCACAGCCTGGCAGATGTTCCTTGTGCTGCACAGCCAGTCAGCGTGGGGAAGCCGGGACACGGAGCCTGGGGCTCAGCCCTCCCTGCCCAGAGGTGTAGTCTGAGGATGCCAAGAGCTCACCACACAGATGGGAGGAAGAGCAGGGCCGCAAGGAGGGAGGGGGGATGAAAGAAAGGGCGCTGGGGGGAGAAAGACCAGCTAGGCCAAGAGCTTCCCACATTCTCTTCCCTTGACACTCTACAGCCCAATACTCCCATCTGGAAGGAAAAAAATACAGAGTTCTGACTTAGGATGGTTTGACCGAATGATTCTCAACTTCACAATGGCACGAAAATGATGCACATTCAGTAGACACCGTATTTGGAATTCTGAATTTTGATCTTTTCCCGGACTGGGCATACATGGAATTATCCCGTCTGCTGCTGCTGGGCAGGGCGGTCAGCTCCCAGCTCCCAGCTGGCCCTGCGATCGCCAGGGTCAGCAATGATAGTTACAGCCATCCAGGACACCCATAGCCATTCTGTTTTACACTTCCAGTACAGTCTCCATAAATTACATAAGAGAATCAACACTTTATTTTAAAATGGCTTTGTATTAGATGATTTTACCCTACAGTAGGCTAAGGGATGCACTCCAAGCACGTTTAACTTAAGGTAGGCTAAGCTACAGTGTTTGGTAGGTTAGGGGTGTTACACACATTTTTTTCGACTTAAGATATTTGAAATTTATTATGGGTTTATTAGGACATATTTTCAATGTAAGTCTAAGAAGATCTATTTTATACACACACACACACACATATAAGTAATACATATAGGTATCAGAATTTTCATGAAATTGAGAAGGGGGGAATAGTAGCATCTTGTGGGGGTTCTTTGGTTGTTGTTCTGTTTGCATTTGCTTTGCCAGGAAAGGAAAGAATGAAAAAGCGAGGCATTGAAAGAGGGAAGATATGATATTGACAATAACAAGTAGCAGCAAGCTGAGAACTCATTTATTCAACTAATAAATGCTTTCTGAGCATTCACTATACCCCAGGGCCTGTTTTAGGAATTGGGGATACAGCAGTACACAAAATAGAAACTCTGCCCTCATTGAGCTCATGTTCACGCGAGAGAGGCAGGCAGTAAGAATGACAAATTTCTTCCTCTCTGGTTTCACCTTGTTTCATTTTCCCCTCCCTTCCCCTATGATCCTCTGTCTTATTTCTCAAATTCCTTGTATCAGTGAGATCATATCCATAAGAGACTCTCAAGCTCAGGAAACAAATTGAGGATTGCTGGAGGGGAAGCAGGTGGGAAGGATGGAGTGCCTGGTTGATGGACATTGGCGTGGGTATGTGCTATGATGAGAGAAAAATAAAGAGAGAGATTGTGTAAGAAGTGGGTCCTGAAACTAATATTACACTATGTGTTAACTAACTGGAATTTAAATTAAAAAAAAAACAAAACTTAAAAGTAAAGTGCTCTTAAGACAAACAAAAAAAGAATGACAAATTTCTAAAGAAATGACAAAATTACAATTAATTTGGAATAACAAACCAATTCCGAATAAGTAAAATACATTGTACGTGGCACACAGGCAAAAAGCAGAAGGAGAGGAGAAGAGATCTGCGAGATTTCCCATCTCGGATAACATAACCGGGGTCTTCACTGCTAAAGGGGCATCTGAATCAAGTCCTGGCAGGTAAAGATGTGAGCTGTGCTGGGATCTGGGGCAAGAATATTCGAGACCAACAGGAGGCCACTGCAGTGAAAGGAAGAGGATGCATGGAGGAGAGAGGGTGGGGCTGCGGCTAAATGTCAGGTCAAGCAGGGCCATGGTACCACCGAAGGGATTTGGGCTTTCCCTGTGAGTGAAATGAGGCGACATCCGGAGGGTCTTAAGCAGAGAAAGGTCACAAGTTGACTCCTGTTGAAGGGTCACGGGGTGGTCTCATGGGGCTGCAAAGGCCGCTGATACCGAGTCTGAAGTCTGCTCTCACTTGGTTAGGGAGGGGAACTGGAAAGTGCTCAAGAGGTTAAGGCAGTAACACCACCAAAACTTGCTCTTGCGTGATCAGAAGGGCTGAGAAACTGGAAACGAGATACTTAGGGTGTGATTCAGCGCTAATTGATGGTATTCACCCACAACCTAAAATCATCTTGATTATCACCAGTGGTTTATCTCCCATCCCTTGGAAAATGTGGTCAAGAGAGCAGCCACACTTTGGCTGTACATGGATCTGTAATGTATCCAGTCCATGGACCTTCTCTGCAGGAAGCTGCTGTCAGGTTATGACTTAGGAGAACCTAAGCCTGATTTCTCCTTAACTTCATTTCTTGGGCTAAAATAAAAAATGTAAAATGTTTTATTCAAGTGCAATGGGGCTATCAGTTGATTAACACACAGACATGTAGGGGCGCCTGGGTGGCTCAGTGGGTTAAAGCCTCTGCCTTCGGCTCAGGTCATGATCTCAGGGTCCTGGGATCGAGCCCCGCATCAGGCTCTCTGCTCAGCAGTGAGCCTGCTTCCCTCTCTCTCTGCCTGCCTCTCTGCCTCCTTGTGATCTCTGTCAAATAAATAAATAAAATCTTAAAAAAAAAACACACACAGACATGTAAAACTCTCTGGTTTCTTTGCTTTATATATATATATAAAAACTTACAGAATTTAGAGGAAAAGACTAGACTTACACACTCAGTGAGCACATCTTTGACTCTTCCACTCTCCCCACGTCTCCTAACGTAGTGCCTAGGTCTCTGGTTGGTGGAGGTGTCATTTTTTTTTAACTTTTTTTTTTTAATATTTTATTTACTTATTTGACAGACAAGGAGGCAGAGAGGCAGGCAGAGACAGAGGAGGAAGCAGGCTCCCTGCTGAGCGGAGAGCCCGATGCAGGGCTTGATCCCAGGACCCTGGGATCATGACCTGAGCTGAAAGCAGAGGCTTTAACCCACTAAGCCACCCAGGCGCCCCTGGAGGTGTCATTATTATGTGGCCATGGGTGTGGGAAATAGCATGGTGAACTCTGGTGTTGGTTCACCAGAGTTTTGGGCTCCCCTACTGGGTTCCTGGGCCCGTTTAGTCTGTGCTAGTGTCCCCGGTTGCCCCTGGTCGAGCTTGTTTAATGATATGCAATGGCATGGGACATCGAATCTGCCCTTGCCCCTAGCAATCACACTACCTGATCTCACTGGCCTCCATTTCCAAACCTCAGGCTTCTACACTGCCAGTGATCCTTGACGTTCAGCAGAGCACACTGGAATACCAAGGTCCCTCCATTTGTTAATGCTGCCCTGTCCCACTCAAGCCATGAGAGACATGGTGCCAAGACAAATGTGGGGCTTCTCCTAGGTGCTTTCAGACTCCTCCAGTTTATAGAGAAAGTAGGTCACTTGCCCCAATATTGTTAGTCTCCCACTCCCTTTCTGAATGCAACCATGGTTCACCCCCCCAACAAGGCTTAACCCCAAGGAGGAGGCGAGGCACCCTAATATGTAAAGGTCTTACCCTGCCTCCACATCTCTTCTCATTTCCATACAGTCCTTGGCAGGAAAGAATATGCCTTTCCCAGCCTTCCTTTCTGATAAGAATGTTACCCTCAAAATATTTTTTCCTTTGCTAGATTGCTACCTGGCCTGCCCACCTGTGCCCAGAGTAGCAGACACTGGGACAGAATTAAGAAGATAGGAGGTTTCTTGGGTAGTGATCCTTGTGAAGATAAAAGGCGGAGAAAGCAAGATTGGACAGGGAGAGCCTCAGACCATTCTAAGTTTTGGCCAGCTCAATGGGGAATTCCAGAACACAGATCACTCATTAGAGGAAGCCCATACTGAAAAGAAATGGCCAGGCCTAGCCCCCACTATCACTCAGCCATTGGCGGGGGAATGCCCCGGGAAGATCACGGCCCCCCTGCTCAAAAGGTGAAGCAGATCCTAGGGTGCTAATATCTGGAGGCTATAAGCTGACTACATACCTTACAGCTGACCAGCAAATTCTTTCTTGAAGGAAGACCCAAATGGCATCCAATACTGCCATCATGGTGGAAGGGTTGCTAGACATATGATCGATGGGGGAGAATGGTAACATCATATCAGTTTAATATTTTCTACAGCTTACATATTACCCAAGCTCCTAAAGTCATCACAGAGCGTAATCTTTGCCCACATCCTCTTCACTGCAGGTGAGGTTTACCCACTGGCGGCAGCATAGCACAAATCACACCACAAATCACACGGATTTGGCTTCTCCTGAGCCTCTCCCAAGAACATCTGCACAGAACACAATGTTCACATACTAGGCCTCAGAGAGCCTTCTGCTTTTTATCTGAGGATTTCAGAAAAAAGACAAATCCCCCAAATGCCCATTTTAATTCAATGTTTGGAACCATCAAGTGCTCAGCAGTTAATCTAAATCCACATGTTTTGTTTTGTTTGTTTGTTTTACCAAGACAGCATTCTGTGTGCTGTGGGGGAAACTTCAGAGCAAACTTCAACAGCAAACAGCAACAGCAAACTAACGGTGAGGGGGGCCTACAGATCTTTAGCAAAAACTTTCTGTGAGTCAGAAGCCTATCATTCAACTGTCTGTTCACCAGGTTTCCTTCCTGTGAGTCACGTTAAGGAACCTGACTTCTTCTTTCTCAGTTTTCAGCCCTTTTCTGGTTCAATCAATGGCAGTAGAAACAATATTATAATTCTTGGAAGTGTTCCTCTCTCTCAGACAGCCCTTGGAAAGGAAGTGGTGTAGCGGAACTAGGAAGAGGCGAGGAAGAAGTCTGTATGTGGACAGAGGGAGAAGCCAGAAAAAAGAAGATTAGAGGAGAAACTGAAGGACTAGAAATTTCTTGCTGCCCCAGATCAAAATATTTAGTTTAGTCATGATTTATCACAAATTGGTGGCCAGTTTCCTAGGAATGAATGATGTTGCCAGAAAAAACACAGGATTCCAGTTAAATTTGAAATCCAAATAATTTTTATTATAAATAGGTCCACTGAAATATTTCAGACATATGTGTATTAAGGCTTTTTTTCATTGTTTATCTGAAATTCAAATTAAACTCAATGTCTTGTATTTTTATTTTTGAAATCTGACAATCTTACCCAGGAGAAAATTCAATCTCATTACCTTGGTAATGACGGTGACAAGATACCATATTTAAGAGGAAATAGAGAAGATAGCACCATGCTCCTACTTTTTAGAAGAAAGATCCAAATTATTTGGAGTTGATGGTTCCTTTTTCCGGGGCAGCCTCTGTCTTCCAGCTCTGTGGAGCACTAAGTACCTGAAACTGACCATTGGTTCAAACCTCCCAGCAGGTCACTCAAATTGGACTTGCTGCCCTAGACTTGGTAGCTTCCATAACTAAGGTAAGCTTGAATCCCAAAATTCTACTGAGCCTCATTCCTGATTTAATTCCCACATGTTTGTCCTGTCAATTGGAGTTCTGCCTATACCTGAGGTACTAAACTCTAGTACATTCAGTTGTGGTTTTGACATCCAGTCTACCCCTTACCATTTGACTCTTTTCCCTCAACCCATGCCTAGGGTGTGTCTTTAAACCAAACACACCAACTGGGACCACAATGCTCACTCCAACCCTCATCATCTTGCAGAACAGGAGTTGCCAAACATTTTGTGTTAAAAGGTCAGATAAAAAAATTTGGGGCTTTATAAACCCTACATTCTATGTCAATTGTACCACTGTAGCATGAGCAAATAAATGTGTGTTCTAATAAAATATACAAAAACAGATCATGAGCCAGATTTGGCCCACAGACCATAGTATCTAGAAAATCCTGTGATCTTGCTCTTCTTGCCCAAAAGTTTCCATTTAGATATAGATGCTGGCCTAGGGGCTCTTTTTTTTACCTGATGCTATTTTGGTGGCTGCTCCATGCCCCCATTAAGGGGGTCAGTCTTATTTTATAATCTTGGTGCCCTAGTCTTGGGCCTGGCAGTTCCCAACTTTCTTCTCTTTTCCTCCACCAGCCTCTGAGGTCCTGGCATGTCTAGAGGATGAGCACACTCAAGTGAGTCAACTTCTTCCATGCTACAACCAGGACCCACCCTCTTTCTTTCCACAAACACTCTCTCAAAGACTTAGTTGCCTATGCTTTGGACTAATTCTCTCTCTTCTACTTGAGGAATCTTTATCTTTCTATCACTTCTGCATAATAAGTCAATGAAACTACCAACAAGAGCTAGGCATGGTTTGTCTTGTAATAGCTATGGATTTAGAGAAAACTTTTCTCTCTTAGATAATTTAAAACACTCTGGCATAAGCAGGGCAAAGCAGCCAGTACAGCCTCAGGGCTACCCATGTAATGTGTCAGGATGAAGAAAAATCAACATTATAAATTGTATTGATCCTGCTATTAGAAGTAATAATATGACCTTGGAAAGACCTTATTATGGTGTGAAAATGCTAGGTAGATTTCATAAGCAACTCCATACATGCATGAATAAATCCACTTATTCACAAGGGTACAACTTTGGGACCTAATGAATGAATGTTAAAAATAAACTTTTAAATAAGAAAAGGACAAGAACTTTGAAAAAACTCTGCACAAAAATCTTGACAATAATGTTGACTAACACTGGCTGATGCTCTAGGTTATTCTGACCACCTTGTTCTATTTATCTTTTTACATTATGAGGTAAGTATTTCTCTTAAAAGTTGAGTGCGGTTAAAGGTTTTGTAAGCCAAATACTATTTTAAATAGTTCTAATTTTGGAGGCTTTCTTCCCTCATTAAAAAATTGTTTCTAGGGGCACCTGGGTGGCTCAGTGGGTTAAACCTCTGCCTTCGGCTCGGGGCATGATCTCAGGGTCCTGGGATCGAGCCCCATGTCGGGCTCTCTGCTCAGCAGGAGCCTGCTTTCCCTTCCTCTCTCTCTACCTGCCTCTCTGCCTATTTGTGCTCTCTCTGTTAAATAAATAATATATTTAAAAAAAAATTGTTTCTATTTATTTTCTTTAATTATAACAAATTTCCAATAACTATTATATCCCCCAAATTAAAACTCTCTATACTTTCTTAGGAAACAGTAGCTTTGAATTATCTTTTTGATAATTATCTGAACTCCTTCAAACCAATCAAGTGTTACAATTAATTTTGATGACTTTGGAAGAAATTGAAAACTATCCGATTTTTACATTACAGTTATTCTATGGTTTGATTATAGCTGATTGCACCAGACAGATGTTCAACAAATACTACTTGAGCTAGAGTTCTGTAATAATTATAATCAATGGCCAAAGCTTTATTATCATAGACTTTTAAAAATAGATGTATTTTTGACAATTGTCCTATAATCAACTGCACACATTTAAAGCATACAGTTTGATAAACTTTGACATATATATATAGACACATGAAACCATCACTACCATCAAGATTAAGAACATATTCATCACCTGCAAAAACTGCTCATTTTCATTTATAATCCCTCCTTCCCATCTTTCCCTTTCTGTTCTTCAACCCCATCCCCAAACAACTACTAATCTGTCTTCTGCATTTTCTAGGATTTTATATAAATAGAAGCATACATTATTTCACTGAGTAAAATTATTTTGGTATCATTCCATTTGAAATGTGCACCAATAATTCATTCCTTTTTGTTGCTGTGTAATCACTTCATATACCTGTTGATGGACATTTGAATTGCTTCCACTTTGGGGTTATTAAACATAAAACTGCTAGGCTGGGGAGGAGTAAAGATGGTGGAGGAGTAGCAGACTGAGATGACATCAGGTAGCAGGAGTTCAGCTAGATAGTTATCAAAACATTCCAAACACCTAAAAACCCAACAAGAGATTGAAGAGAAGAAGAGCAGCAATTCTAGAAACAGAAAAGTGACCACTTTCTGAAAGGTAAGCTGTGTGGAGAAGTGAACCCAAAGAAATGGGAAGATAGACCGTGGTGGGAGGGGCCAGCTCCTGGCAAGCAGCGGAGCAATGGAACACAAAATCAGAACTTTTAAAAGTCTGCTACACTGAGGGAGCCAAGCAGGGGTGGAGAACTCATGGGAACAGTGTGGTATTAAGTCCTACGGGGTCACAGAAGGATCAGGGGTGTCTGAGTGTAGCAGAGCTCACGGTGTCAGAGCAGAGAAGCCCCCTAAAGAGACAGAGCCAAGGAGTGAGCTCTCAGCTGGGGGTTACCTTAAACTGTGATCTGAGGCACAGTCAGACCACTGCTCTTTAAGCAGGGATCCCTCAAGTGGCAGATCTGGGGAAACTCACCTTCCTCCTCTGGAGGTAGGAATCTGCTAGGTTTGGAGACTTTGAATAGGGCTGTGTGCCAGAGACAGAAATGCTTGGTCACAGTCCAGGTGAGCTCGGAGCATGGCCGGAGACCAGGGAGACAGGAGTGATTGAGCACTTTTCTCTGAGGGTGCACTGAGGAGTGGGGCCCTGAGCTCTTGGCTCCTCCGGGCAGGAGATTGAGAGGCCGCCATTTTCATTCCCATCCCCCAGAGCTCTTGTGAAAGCATTCAGGGAACAAAGCTCCTGAGAGCGAACCCAAGCAGATTACTTAGCCCAGCCCCTGGCAAGGGTGGCGCAATTCCGCCTCCGGCAAAGACATTTGAGAATCACTGCAACAGGCCCCTCTCCCAGAAGATCACAAGAATATCCAGCCAAGACCATGCTCACTGATCAAGGAGAACAGTGGGATTCCAGAAGAGGGGAAAGCAAAGCATGGAATTCATGGCTTTCCCCCCATGATTCTTTAGTCATGCAAAGTTAATTAATTTTTCTAAAATTTTTTCTTATTCTAAATCTTTAACTTTTCCTCTTTTAACATTTCTAACTAGTTTATCTTCACAATACGTTTCTTAAAAAAATCTTTTTAAACCTTCATTACTATACTCGTAATTTATCCTTCATTGTATCTAACTTTATTTTTTGTATACATATAGGGTTTTTCTTCTAAAAAATTTTTGGGATAAAATTTCTTCTAATAGATCAAAATATGCCCTAAATCTAACATAGGGCTTTGTTCTAGTCTCCAGTTTCTTTTTCTTTCTTTTTCCAACCAACTTATCTTATCAATTCCTTTTTTAGAATTTTTTTAAAAAGATTTTATTTATTTATTTGAGAGAGAGACAGTGAGAGAGAGCACGAGTGAGGAGAAGGTCAGAGGGAGAAGCAGACTCCCCGTGGAGCTGGGAGCCCAATGCGGGACTCGATCCCGGGACTCCGGGATCATGACCTGAGCCGAAGGCGGTCGTCCAACCAACTGAGCCACCCAGGCATCCCCCTTTTTTAGAATTTTTTAAAATTTTTCATCTTTAAAGTCATATTCCATCCCTTCATTGTGTTTTTCCTTATTTTTGTATATATATATATATAAGTTCTTATTTCTTTAAAATTTTGGAAGGTAGTTTCTTCTAAGAGACCAAAATACACACAAAATCAAGGTGGGGGAGGCTCTGTTCTATTCACCGGTCTAATATATATATATATATTTAATTAAAAAAATTTTTTAAACTTCTTTTTACCCCCTTTCGTCTCCCCCTACTTTGGGGTCTCTTCTGATTTGGTTAGTGTACATTTTTCTGGGTAGAACAGACAAAAAAAAAAGAACAAGAGGCAGTATTGAAGACTAAGGACCTAATCAATATGGACATTGGCAATGTGTCAGATCTAGAGTTCAGAATGACTATTCTCAAGGTGCTAGCTGGGCTCAAAAAAGGCATGGAAGATATTAGAGAAACCCTGTCTGGAGAAATAAAAGACCTTTCTGGAGTAATAAAAGAACTAAAATCTAACCAAGCTGAAACTTAAAAAAGCTATTAATGAGGTGCAATAAAAAATGGAGACTCTTACTGCTAGGATAAATGAGGCAGAAGAGAGAATTAGTGATATAGAAGACCAAATGATGGAGAATAAAGAAGCTGAGCAAAAGAGAGACAAACAACTATTGGACCACAAGGGGAGAATTTGGTAGATAAGTGATACCATAAGACAAAATGATATTAGAATAATTGGGATTCCAGAAGAAGAAGAAGGGGGAGGGGGCAGAAGGTATATTGGAGTGAATTATTGTAGAGAATTTCCCCAATATGGCAAAGGGAACAAGAATCAAAATCCAGGAGGCACAGAGAACCCCCCTCAAAATCAATAAAAATGGGTCCACACCCCGCCATCTAATAGTAAAACTTACAAGTCTTAGTGACAAAGAGAGAATCCTGAAAGCAGCCTAGGACAAGAAGTCTGTAACATACAATGGTAAAAATATTAGATTGGCAGCAGACTTATCCACAGAGACCTGGCAGGTCAGAAAGAACTGGCATGATATATTCAGAGCACTAAATGAGAAAAACATGCAACCAAGAATACTATATCCAGCTTGGCTATCATTGAAAATAGAATTAGAGAGAAAAAGCTTCCAGGACAAACAAAAACTAAAATAATTTGTAAACACCAAACCAGCCCTATAGGAAATATTGAAAGGGGTCCTCTAAGCAAAGAGAGAGCCTAAAAGTAGTAGACCAGAAAGGAATAGAGACAATATACAGTAACAGTCACCTTACAGGCAATACAATGGCACTAAATTCATATCTATCAATAGTTACCCTGAATGTAAATAGGCTAAATGCCCCAATCAAAAGACACAGGGTATCAGAATGGATAAAAAAACAGAACCCAGGAAAAACAGAACCCAACAATATATTTTCTACAAGAAACTCATTTTAGACACAAAGACACCTCTTGATTTAAAGTGAGGGGCTGGAAAGCATTACCATATTAATGGACATCAAAAGAAAGCTGGGGTGGCAATACTCATATCAGATAAATTAGATTTTAAGCCAAAGACTATAATAAGAGATGAGGAAGGATACTATATCATACTCAAAGGGTCTGTCCAACACGAAGATCTAACAATTTTAAATATCTATGCCCCTAACATGGGAGCAGACAACTACATAAACCGATTAATAAAAAACCAAAGAAACACATTGACAATATTACAATAATAAGTAGGGGACCTTAACATCTCCCTCCCTGAAATGGACAGATCACCCAAGCAAAAGATCAACAAGGAAATAAAGGCTTTAAATGACACACTGGATCAGACGGACATCACAGATATATTCAGAACATTCCATTCCAAAGCAACAGAATACACATTCTTCTCTAGTGCACATGGAACATTCTCCAGAATAGATCACTTCCTGGGTCACAAATCAGATCTCAACTGGTAATAAAAGATTGGGATCATTCCCTGCATATTTTCAGACCACAATGCTCTGAAGCTAGAACTCAATCATAAGAGGAAAGTTAGAAAGAACCCAAATACATGGAGGCTAAAGAGCATCCTTCTAAAGAATGAATGGGTCAACCAGGAAATTAAAGAAGAATCAAAAAAAATTCATGGAAACAAATGATAATGAAAGCACAACTGTTCAAAATCTGTGGGACACAGCAAAGGCATCTTGAGAGGAAAATATATAGTGAAACAAGCCTTTCTCAAGAAACAAGAAAGGTCTCAAATACACAACCTAACCCTACACCTAAAGGAGCTGGAGAAAGAACAGCAAAGAAAGCCTAAACCCAGCAGGAGAAGAGAAATAATAAAGATCACAGCAAAAATCAATGACAGAGAAACCAAAAAAGCTAGTAGAACAAATCAACGAAACTAGGAGTTTGTTCTTTGAAAGAGTAAATAAGGCTGATAAACCCCTGGCCAGACTTATCAAAAAGGAAAGAGAAAGGACCCAAATAAATAAAATCATGAATGAAAGAGGAGAGATCACAACCAGCACCAAAGAAATACAAACAATTATAAGAATATATTATGAGCAACTATACACCAGCAAATGTGACAATCTGGAAGAAACGGATGCATTCCTGGAGACATATAAACTACCAAAACTGAACCAGGAAGAAACAGAAAACCTGAACAGACCCATAACCAGTAAGGAGATTGAAGCAGTCATCAAAAATCTCCCAACAAACAAAAGCCCAGGGCCAGATGGCTTCGCGGGGGAATTCTACCAAACATTTAAGGAAGAATGAATACCTATTCTCCTGAAACTGTTCCAAAAAATAGAAATGGAAGGAAAACTTCCAAACTCGTTTTATGAGGCCAGCATTACCTTGATCCCAAAACCAGACAAAGACCCCATCCAAAAGCAGAATTGCAGACCAATATCCTTGATGAACACAGATGCAAAAATTCTCACTAAAATACTAGCAAATAGGATCCAACAGTACATTAACATGATTATTCACCACGAGCAAGTGGGATACAATACATTAATAAAAGAATAAGAAACATATGATATTCTCAATCAATGCTGAAAAAGCATTTGACAAAGTACGGCATCTTTTTTTGATAAAAACTCTTCAAAGTGTAGGGATAGAGGGTATATACCTCAATATCATCAAAGCCATCTATGAAAAACCCACAGCGAATATCATTCTCAATGGAGAAACACTGAGAGCTTTTCCGCTAAGGTCAGGAACATAGCAGGGATGTCCATTATCACCACTGCTATTCAACATAGTACTAGAAGTCCTAACCTCAGCAATCAAACAACAAAAAGAAATTAAAGGCACCCAAATCAGCAAAGGAGAAGTCAAACTAGCACTCTTTGTAGATGATATGATACTTTATGTGGGGAACCAAAAAGACTCCATTCCAAAACTGCTAGAACTCATACAGAAATTCAGTGAAGTGTCAGGATATAAAATCAATGCACAGAAATCAGAAATATTGCATTTCTATACACCAACAGCAAGACAGAAGAAAGAGAAATTAAAGAGTTGATCCCATTTACAATTGCACCCAAAGCCATAAGATACCTAGGAATAAACCTAACCAAAGAGGCAAAGAATCTGTACTCAGAAAACTATAAAATACTCATGAAAGAAATTGAGGAAGACATGAAGAAATGGAAAAATTTTCCATGCTCATGGATTGGAAGAACAAATACTGTGAAAATGTCTATGCTATCTAAAGCAATCTACACATTTAATGCAATCCCCAAGAAAATACCATCAATTTTTTTCAAATGAATGGAACAAATAATCCTAAAATTTATATGGAACCAGAAAAGACCCCAAATAGCCAGAGGAATGTTGAAAAAGAAAGCCAAGTTGGTGGCATCACAATTCCAGACTTCAAGCTGTATTACAAAGCTATCATCATCAAGACAGTACGGTACTGTCACAAAAACAGACATATAGATCAATGGAACAGAATAGAGAGCCCAGAAATAGACTCTCAACTCTATGGTCAACTAATCTTTGACAAAGCAGGAAAGAATGTCCAATGGAAAAAAGACAGTCTCTTCAACAAATGGTGTTGGGAAAATTAGACAGCCACATGCAGAAGAATGAAACTGGACCATTTCCTTACACTACACATAAAAATAGACTCAAAATGGATGAAAGACCTCAATGTGAGACAGGAATCCATCAAAATCCCTGAAGAGAACACAGGCAGCAACGTCTTCGACCTCATCTGCAGCAACTTCCTCCTAGAAACATTGCCAAAGGCAAGGGAAGCAAAGGCAACAATGAACTATTGGGATTTCATCAAGATCAAAAACTTTTGCACAGCAAAGAAAACAGTCAACAAAACTAAAAGACAACTGTCAGATTGGGAGAAGATATTTGCAAACAACATATCAGATAAAGGGCTAGTTTCCAAAATCTATAAAGAACTTATCAAGCTCAACACCCAAAGAACAAATAATCCAATCAAGAAATGGGCAGAGGACATGAACAGACATTTCTGCAAAGAAGACATCCAGATGGCCAACGGACACATGAAAAAGTGCTCCACATCACTTGGCATCAGGGAAATACAAATCAAACCCTCCTCACACCAAGTGAAATACCATCTCACACCAATCAAAATGGCTAAAATTAACAAGTCAGGAAATGACAGATGCTGACGAGGATGCAGAGAAAGGAGAACCCTCCTACACTGTTGGTGGGAATGCAAGCTGGTGCAGCCATTCTGGAAAATAGCATGAAGGTTCCTCAAAAAGTTGAAAATAGTGCTACCTTGCCACCCAGTAATCGCACTGCTGGGTATCTACACTAAAGATACAAATGTAGTGACCCACAGGGGCATGTGCACCCAAATGTTTATAGCAGCCATGTCCACAATAGCCAAACTATGGAAAGATCCTAGATGTCCATCAACAGAGGAATGGATAAAGAAGATGTGATATATATATACAATAGAATACTATGCAGCCATCAAACGAAATGAAATCTTGCCATTTGCAATGACATGGATGGAACTAGAGGGTATTATGCTGAGCGAAATAAGTCAATCAGAGAAAGACAATTATCATATGATCTCCCTGATATGAGGAATTTGAGAGGCAAAGTAAGGGGTTTGGAGGGTAGGGAAGGCAAAAATGAAACAAGATGGGATCGGGAGGGAGACAAAGTATAAGAGACAATCTCACAAAACAAACTGAGGGTTGCCAGGGGAAGGGGGTAGGGAGAGGGTGGTGGGGTTATGGACATTGGGGAGGGTATGTGATATGGTGAGTGCCATGAAGTGTGTAAGCCTGACGATTCACAGACCTGTACCCCTGGGGCTAATAATACATTATATGTTAATTTTTAAAAAGTAAAAAAAATTTTTTTTTAAACATAAAACTGCTAGGTCTTTATATGATTATATGCTTTCATTTATCTTGGGCAAATATCCAAGAATAGAATGGCTGGCTCACACACTAGGCATGTTTCACAAACAGCTGAACTCTTTCCCAATGTTTATACTACTTTGAACTCCCACTAGTTCTCCTGTGTGAGAGTTCTAGTTTTCTACATCCTCATCAACATGTGGCATAGCCAACATTTTTCATTTTAGCCATTCTAATATGTGTGTAGTGATATTTCAATGTAACATAATTTGCATTTCCCTAATGACTGATAATATTGAGAACTTTTTCATTTGCTTATTTGGCATCTGATATTTTATATGGTAAATTGTTCAAATATTTCCCCATTTCTAACTTTATTTATTTTTGAAAGATTTTATTTATTTATTTGAAAAAGAGAGATTGAGTGAGAGAGACAGCACAGGTAGAGGAAGAGGGAGAGAGAAAGAAGCAGACTCCCAGCTGAGTGCAGAGTCCCAATTGAGCCTTGATCCCTGGACCCTGAGATCATGACCTTAGCCAAAGTCAGATGGTTAACCAAGTGAGCCACCCAGGCATCCCTCCTCTATGTACATTTAGAACCTTACCAAACAATGTTACCATTTTTGCTTCAATTATCAAACATAATTTAGAAATCTCTAAAGGAGAAGGAAAGTTTATTCTATTTACTCGTAAGTGTGTTTCCCATGTCCATTCTTCTTTCCTGGTGTTCCATGGTTCCTTCTTTTATTATTTCTTTTCTGTTTACATAAATCCCTTTAGCCATTCTTTCAGGGTAATGCTAGTGACAAATTCTCTTGTTTTTCTTTGTCTGAGAACGTCTTGATTTGTTCTTTGTTACTGAAGGATATCTTTGCTGAATATAAGATTTTGTGTTGACAATTCTTTTCTTTAAGCACTTGGAAAATGTGTTACTTCATTTTGTCCTCCATGGTTTCTGATAAGAAATCCAATGCCATTTGAATGTTTTTCCCTTTGAAGTTAAGGCACTGCTTCTCTCTTGTTGTTTACAAGATTCTTTGTCTTTAGTTTTCAGAAGTTTGACTGTGGTGTATCTTAGTGTGAATTTGAGTTATCTTGTTTTGGAGTTTTTCTCAGCTTCTTGAATCTGTGGATTTGTATCTTGTGCCAAATTTGAGAAATTTCCAACCTCTTGTATTATTTATTTGTTTGTTTGTTTGTTTCTTTGTTTATTTTTTACCCCTGCTCTTTTTCTTTTCTTTTGGGACACTGATGACATGAATGTTACATCTTTTGTTTCGGTCTTACTGACCCTGAGGATCCGTTCATTTTTGTTTTTGCATTTCCCAGGATATATCTCTCTATTTTTCAGGTTGGGTAATTTCTATTGCTTCATCCTCCAGTTCACTGATTCTTTTGTCCTCCCCACTCTTCTGTCAAGCTCATCCACTGAGTTTTTATTTCAGACATCATATTTTTCAGTTCTAAAATTTCCACTGGATTCTTCATATTTTGTATTTATTTCCTGAGACTTTCCATTACTTTGCTGAGACATTCCATATTCTCATTTGTTTCAAATATGTTCCTAATTGCTCCTTGGAGCATTTTTATGAAGACTGCAATACAATTGTCAGATAATTCTTATATCCTGTCATCTGGGTGAGGGTATTCATTGATTTTATTTTTTCACTCAGTTTGAGATCTTCCTGGTTCCTTGCATGATGAGTGATTTGTATTGAAACCTAGACAATTGAATATTATAAGACTCTGGATCTTATTGAAGCCTTGTGTTTTGGCTGGCTTCCACTGACACCTCTCTGGCAAGAGAAGAGGGTAGGGCCACTGCCTCATTATTGCCATGTTTCCCACTTGACCTCTGTTGATATCCAAGGGGGATTCCTCATTATTGCTGGCCAAAGGTGAGTGTTCCAACCCTCTACTAGGGCTCACTGATATCTCCCTGGTTAGGTGGAGTAGGAGTGTCTCATTACTATTTCCCAGGTAGCCTCCATTGGTACCATAGGAAGAGTGGCCCCCCACTGCCACAGTGAAAGGGCTGATTCTTCACTAGGCCTCCTCTAACAGCACTCCTGTTTGGGGAAACAGTGATAGCACCTCATTACTGCTGAGTGGGGAGGCAGGGCTAGGTTTCTTTCTGGTCTCCACTGATACTGAAATAGGGTACTAATTACCAGGATGAAAGTCCTGCTTCCCTACTTAGCTCTTGCTAACATCATCCTGAGAGGGAGTTGGGGAGTTAAGGGTTTAGTGTTAGGGGGTCTTGTTACAGCTTGGTGAGGGTGTAGTCTAAGCTTTCCACTGGATCTTTACGGATATGAGTGGGAGTGAAGTCATAGTTTTCCTTGTGGTGTTTGGCTAAAGTAGAGCAGTTATTATCTAAAAGCTCTCTATCTTCCTAGACTATTCATTTCCTACGACTTTAGCCAGAGGGAGTAGACTTTTGTTGTGGCTTTTTTTTTTTTTTTTTTTTTTTTTTTTTTTTGTCTGTGCCTGTTGGCATTTCCAGGTTGCCAGCTTTTCAGCTCCAAGTCTGGGGTAAATGAGATGAAAACTCCCCAATGTTTTCTTCCATGGGTCCCAATGTTCCTAGATCATCTGCCTTCTTCTCTCCCATTTTAGAGTCCTCTTAAACTTTATTGATATATATTCTCCAGGGTTTTGTTGTCGCTGTTGTATTTTTCACTTGTTCCTCCAGGGAAGCATAGGGAAAAATATATCTACTTCATCTTCCCATAAGTGGAGTCACTCATTTGGTTTTGTTTGTTTATTTTGGAATAATTCTTAATTTTTTGTGAGAAATAATTTGTTCCAGCAGTAATATTTTTGTTCTATGTTTAAAAGAACTACATGGTACTTCGTTTGAAAGCAGATAGTCACTTTCCAGTTTACTAAACCCTTCACATTGGGTTTTCTTAAAGTGTTACATGCCTGTGTTCAGAGAAATAGTTCTTTTGTTGACAGTATATTCTACTAGGCACCTTGGATGAATAATCACTCCCCCAAAAGATTCTTTGTATGACAGCAGTTGTTCAGACATGGGCTCATCCCTAGAAGTGCTGCATTCAGCAGTAGGTTCTAGATGCAATTATAGTTGATCAGGAAATACAAAAGAGATGATTGTATCAAGAAAAAATTACTCTACAGTGGAGAACCATCTTCACTGGCCTTTCTAGGTGGACTGGCCGCTGGCTGCTATGTTATCTACAATGGTCAGTTGATTCTTTCCCCATTTCTTTCAACCAAGACCTTCTCAGCCCAAACATGTTCTATTTCCACCCAGTTTTCACTAAGAGGATTATGTACTGGTTAAATTTAAGAGTCAGATAGATTCAAACTTGACTTGTGTGATTTTTCTCACCCCCACTCTTGCAGCTGGATATATACTAGACCCTGTGACTTAGCACCTATAGGAAGAGAGAGAGACAGAGGAGATGGGAGGGGAGAGGAAGGAAAGAGAAGGGAGGGGAGAGACAGGGAGGGGAGGAAAGGAGAGATGAAAGGAGAGGAGAAAAAGAGAAGAGAAGGAAAAGAAGAGAGAGGTATGGCTTCTCCCCAACAAAGGATGCTGAGTAGCTTAGCTGGAAAGACCATTACGCTAGCTCACAAGGGAGAGTGTTAGTCCAAGTCTGAGATGCAGAGCAGGCAGGTTAAGGACCAAGTTCGTTGATAGAAAGTTTTCCCAGGGTGGGACTAGTAGGCAGCAAAGGTGCTAAGGACACCATCAAGATGACAGTGGACATGGAAGGACTGAAAACCAGTTCAGGAACTAGACTTAAAAACATGATTCAGTCAATGTGGCATCCATTTTATGCTAAGCTTGGTGTGTGTTGTGAGGGGAAGCAGCACCTGTAAGAGTTCACATTTGTCAGTGGTGACATAGAAGAAAGGTGAAGAGCTGCAGCAGGTCAGCAAGTCCTGTGCTGATGAGATCTGTGTCAAGAAGGGTCAAATTTAGGGTGCCTGGGTGGCTCAGTGGATTAAGCCGCTGCCTTCGGCTCAGGTCATGATCTCAGGGTCCTGGGATCGAGCCCCGCATCGGGCTCTCCGCTCCGCGGGGAGCCTGCTTCCTCCTCTCTCTCTGCCTGCTTCTCTGCCTACTTGTGATCTCTCTCTCTCTGTCAAATAAATAAATAAAATCTTAAAAAAAAAAGAAGGGTCAAATATAGAGCTTTCCCTAGAAATAAAATAGAGCTAAAATAAGGGCAAGCAAAGGGCTACAGTATGGATTTCATTCTCTAAGTTCAGGAAAGCAATATACGAAGGGAAAGTGTCAACATACATTGCTTTCTTTGGACCTCCATAACATCCTTAATAGGATGATATTATCCACTTTTTTTCCAAACGACTTCCCAATGGTGAGTTTTAGACCATTCTCTCAGGGACAATGTCCCGAAGACCTCCCCAGACATTATGTGAGACCATGGAAAAGGGGGCTGGTGAGTATAGAACAGCTACAGAGGAGACAACCTGTAGAGTCAGTTGTTGGGGCAATTGGGCCATTTCTTCAATTTATTTCCCTCATAGAGACAAAACCACACCATTTGAAAGGCATTTCAGGAGACATGATCTGTGTTCATGAGATCGTGGATAATGCTGATGTTCTAATTCAGGGGCAAGTAATTCCATTTTAAAATCCAGCTGTGATTCTCTTAAAAAGAATATTTCCTGAGTTACATGTAAAAGAGTCATTAAAACATGCAACTCGCTTTTATTTCTATGTTTAGCCTGTATTTCATCAAACCTCACCCTCTGGGCTGGGAGCCCACAGATAGCTCATAACACTAAAGTGTGAAATAATTTGGATGTATTTGTTTATTTCTTTGCCTCTCCCATACTTTTACTGTAAGACTCATCCGTCTTTTTCTCCATTCTTTCTGAGGCACACAGCAACAAACCTGGGTGGTCATTCAATAACAAGATGCCAAATGAATAAGTGAGTGAATGAAAATCTTAGATGCAAAAACTATCAGGTAGCTCTTCGGAGTAGGAAAGGTACCTAGTACTATCAATGTCTTTGGCAAATTTTTGTTTAGCACACAAGATTGTTTTTAATTCTTGCCTCTGTGGGTTCTGCTGAGGAGTCCCCTGATACCCAGTAGGGAACACTATGGGGAGAAGAGCCAACAAAGGCCCCCTCTGCATTAAGTTCCCTAAGTGTTTGCAGGCAGAGTTTGGACATAGCAAAAACAGTTTCTTTCTTACCAGTTACAAGAAGCAGAGAGTGAATTGTAATTTCTTTTGTGTTCTAGGACCCTGGCTGAAGGTAAGAGGAAAGGGGATTTGTCTTTCCAAATCTCCAGGGATCTCAGACTCTTCAGTTTTTATTGCTGTGTGCTGAGTTCCCAGAACTGACTCAGAGGGAACCCCATCCTGGAACAGGTAGGTACCAGCTGCATAAACACTGCCTCTGCTTTCGGGCAGTGGGTTATTTGGACCACTTTCCCCTCTCGGGTAGAAAAGCAAAGAGTAGAGTCTCTAATGAATTCAAGAAAAAGGGAGAATGGGAGGCCTTGAGACAGGCACCCACCAACTGGGACTTCAAAGGCCATGGAATAGCTATGTATGTCCACTGGTCCTTCACCACAAAGAGAAAGAGAGAAGGAAAAAAGAATCAACAAAGAGTGGGAAGGAGTGGGTAGAGAAACCAAGTATATGTCAGAATCATTTAAAAGAATGACAGCTAAGGTGGGAAAATGATGGTGTCTCTGGAAAGTGAGATGGGGTGCTGGAAAGTTTACGTCAATAAACCCCATCTCTGCAACTATTGTTTCTCCAACTTCCCTCCTGTGGGTGCTTTTCTTGGCTGGGGCTCCCTGAAACAAGTCCTAGGGAGCCTGAGAGGTGACAGTAAAGCTGAGGAAGGGAGAAAACTGGGAGGCACTCTGAGAGCTTCTTCCCCAACACTCCTCTTCATTTCTCTTGTCATCTAGTTTTAGAAATAAAAAGCAATCTTGGAAAGAGTTTCTGACTGCAGCCTTCCAAGGTTCCCGCCAGCCATTTCTTCTCTTTGCTCAAACCATCAAATCCTATAAGGTTCTTAGGAACTTTCTAGCAGAGGCCCTGCTCAGATGATGACTCATTATAAGGGGAATGGAAAACATTATGAAAGGATTTTCAGTTAATGGGTAAAATGTGTAGGATGACTCCCATCCAAGCCCTTGCTGCCTTAGAGCGCCCTTCCTCCAGCCCTCAGTCTCTAGCTTAGTGTGAAAGGATGTCCTGCTTGTCCAGGGAGTTAAGCACTCTTCTGGAAGACCAGAACACCCGAGGCTAGACCTGTAGACAGGCAAAGAGAAGACCAGAAGAGAAGGCCACTGGTGCTGGCAAACCTGTACTAGGATGGAGACGCTTGTCTCTAGGTCACTAGTTCAAACCCCAGCTGAACTGGGGACAGGGAGAGGAGGAATGTTAACCGGAGATGGTTGGTTGCCGTTGAGTTCCAACTGTCAGGACACTCACACCAGTAATGAATCAGCCATTTGGCAAAAGGCAAAATGGGGCCAATCCCTCCAGCATGAAGATATTCCTTTCCTGCAGCTGAAGGAAGAATTTAGGGCAGGGCTGATCTCAGAGGGCCATTCCTTGGACAACTTCTCTTTTCTGCCTATATCCTTTCCCTAGGTGATCTCATTCGGCCTTGTGGCTTTAGACACCAACACCCAAAGTTACATCTTCAGTCCCAACTTCTTCTTTGAGTTCCAGCCTTGTTATCTCCAACTGCATCCTTATAATCTCCTCTTGGATGTCTGGTAGACACCTCAAACTAAACATGAGCAAACAGCATTTCGGAACCTTCTACCTACATCTGTTCCACCCACATGTCAGTTGACAAGAACTCTGTTCTTCCAGCTGTTCAGGGGAAAAACCCCAACTCCTCTCTGTCTCACAACCCAAATGGTAAACCCTTTTGATCTCTCCCATAAAGTATATCCAGTTCTCACTGTCTTCACTGCGGGTCCAAGGCACCATCACCGCTCACCTGTGTCCCACTGCAATGATTTGTTTTGCCTTTCCCCTTCATCTGTCTATTCACTCCCAGCACCCTGAGTGACTCTTAGAATTTAAGTCAGATCAGGTCATTCTTTCCTCTCAAAACCCTCCAGGAGCTCCCATCTCACTCAGAGGAGAAGCCCCAAACCCTTAGACTGCCCTAGGAGGCCTCATGATCTTAGACTCCCATCTCTGCTCTGGTCTTTGCCCACTCCCTTCCTGCCTCACTGGCCTCCCAGCTGTTCCTCCTATCTCAGGCTCCCTCTGCACAGGGCACCTTTCTCCCAGACACCCACATAGCCACTGGTCCTCCCCTTTGGGTGAGAACCTCCCTGACCACCCTCCACACACAGCAAAACCTTACTCCTGACACCCACTATCCCACACCTCCTGCCTTGTTTTTCTGCATGGCATTTGCTCATTTTTGTGTGTATTTTCTACCTCTACCAGAACAGGCCCTTTCCTCTTTTGTTCACTGCTGTATCTGCAGTGCCTAGAATAATACCCGAGTTGCAGTAGGTGCTTCATAAATATTGCCAAGTGAATGAAATGCATGCATTTCTGGTCCATATTCACCCTCTGATCGCAGGATGAGTATTGTTCCTGGATTTTAGCATTTTAGCATTCTTACCCATAAAGTGAGGGTGGGTGACGTTTGGTGATTTTATTTGAAGGTAGTGTTTTTTAAAGACCTTATAAAGATATTGCACTTAAAAAAGAATCTGTGGAAATCCATTCAATTTTTTCCATTGCTGACTCATCTGGCGAGAACAAGAAGTTCACGCAGTGGGGAATGTGGATGGGGGAGTGATGTCGGAAACAAGGAGGGGAGGAACATGTTGTCATTTATTGAAATGAGTGTTGCCCCTCAAATTTCATTTCTTTAAATAAACCATCTCTTCTAAGTAGAGCATCCATACAGAAAAGTATGCAAAGTTTAAGTAAGTTATCGAGGAGTTATTGCAAAGAGAACACACCCATTTACCCACCTTCCAGGTCAAGAAATAGAACATTACCAGCACCAAGAGTTCACCTCACATCCCTTCCCATTACTGCCTTCTTTAAAAGGATCACTATTCTGATTACACCATAGAGGAATTCTGCTAGATTTGAAGTTCATATATTATGAATAACGTTTCAAAGAACATTTTTGTTCAGGTCTTTGATAAGCTCTCATTTCTTCCAGATAAATATCCAGGAATAGATTTGACAGGTTTTATACACATTATGTTTACAGTTAGAAGATATGTCAAACTTTTCCCTAAATGGCTGAATCATTTTACATTCCCACTGGCAAAGTTTGTTTTCAAGTTGAACCATATCCTCCCCAACACTTGGCATTGTTCATCATTTTAATTACTTTCATTCTTGTGGGTGTTTAATGATCTCTCAATATAATTTTCAGTTGTGTTTGCCTGATGACAAGTGGAGCACCATTTCCCATGTGCACCGGCTATCTATTTTTGCGAGAAACATACTCAGGTCTTTCTTATGTTTATTTTCAAATGAGCGATCTTTCATTTTTTTTTGTAGGAGTTCTTTACATACTCTAAATTTGAGCCTTTTATTAGTAATCAGAATATTTTTCTCCCTCTGTAACTTGACTTTTTAATCCTTTTTACCTTCTTTATAGTATCTTTGGATGAACTAAGATTTTTAACTTTAATAAAGTTCAATATAGAAATACTCCTCTTTATGGTTAGTACTTTTTTGTGTCCTATTTATGGGTATTTAAGAGCTGTTCTATGTTATTCTCAAGAAGCTATCATCTACAATCGACATACCACAAAGGGTTGATTTTTCCCTAGTATGAGGCAGAAGTTGAGTTTTTTGTTTTAAAGATTTTATTTATTTTTTTGACAGACAGAGATCAAAAGTAGGCAGAGAGGCAGGCAGAGAGAGAGGAAGGGAAGCAGGCTCCCTGCTGAGCAGAGAGCCCGATGTGGGGATCGATCCCAGGACTCCGAGATCATGACCTGAGCCGAAGGCAGAGGATTTAACCTACTGAGCCACCCAGGCGCCCCCAGAAGTTGAGTTTTATTCTTATTTCTCCATTTGGATATCCATTGGATGTAAGACCATTTATTGATAAGACTGTCCTCCCTCCACTGCTCTGAAGTGCTACCTATTTCATAAATCAAGTGCCTGTATGTGCATGGCTATGTTTCTAGACTCTGTTCCACCCATTTGTCTATTGTTGTGCCAATGTCATATTGTCTTCAGTACCATCACTTTATACAAAATCTTGGTATCTAGCTAAGTCCTTCAACTTCGCTCTTCTTTGACACGGTCTTGCCCATTCTTGGCTCTTTGTACCCCTACCTTAATTTTACATGGGATAGAAAGCACTTTTTAAAGTAAAATGTCTTTCCATTTTGGTGGAGCCTCCCATAGCTCAACCTACCAGCTCTGAGATGCCATCCTAAAATCTGTCGCACACTTCATTCCACAAGTTGCTTCTAGTGTGATCTTCACTGCCATGCCAGGCACAGCCTGGTCCATCCTTACTTCTCCTCCCCCCCCCTTTTTTTTTATCCAAATGGCACTTTCTTGTGTGTCTAGTGGAGCAGTGCAGCACACTGTTCTGCAAGTTTCTGCTATTAATACTACTCTATTACTTCTAATAATAAATGTTCTTCCTATTACATCAGGCACTGTGCTAAGTGCTTTGCATGCATCATCTTAGTCAATCCTTCCCCCACCATCATCTCAAGGATTCTACTTCTCCCACTTACTGTTCCTTCTCTGTCAGCTTCAATGTCTCCACAAGACATAGTTTTTCTGAGCTAGAAAGAATCCAGGAGATATTTAATGTGACAAATGAGAACATTAATGCCCAGGGAGGGAACTGATTTACCTAGGGCCTCCTTAGCTGGTTATGGCAGTGAAAGGACTAGAACTTAGTTCTCTGGCATCCCAGTCACAATGCTTCTCCCACACCCACATGTTCCAGCTCTAGCGCCCAGCAAGCAGTCTGCTGGGCTGTTAGCCACTTTACTTCTTCCCCATTTCCATTTAAGTTTCTTCAAAGACTTGTCTATTTCCACTTCCTCATCTCCCTCTGTCTCCTCAACCCACTCCAGTCCTACTTCCTCACAGAAACTGCTCTCCTCAAGCCACCTGCCACTTCTATGGCTCCTAACCCAACGATCTCCTCTCTCACACACACTATTAGACCTCTCAGCTAGTTTTGACCCATCCAATTATTTCCATTTTTCTTTTGATGTTCTCCCCTTTTGCTTTGATGCCACACCTCTTCAAATTTTCTTCTACCTCATTGACTATCCTTTCTCAGTTCTCCTCAGGTGGAGCACCCCCCCACCACCACCCCCCGCCAAACATTAGGCTTCAGAGTGCCTCAGGTTTGCTCTTTGACACATACTTCTATCCACACACTCTCTCAGTGTGACTGCATTACTCCTATGCTCCCAAATGCTATGTAATTCTGATGTTTCCCAAGTTGGTTGTTCCAATCCTAACTTCCTTCCTGAGTTCTAGACTTTTAACTTCTTAGCTGACATCTCCACTTGGATGTTGTCTGAATTGAGTCCCTCATAAAACAGAGCCCAAGGGAAGGATTAAGATTCTGACAGTTTAATCGAGAGGTGCAAGTCCTTCGGTATTGGTTGTAGGAGAAAAAAAGGGAAAAAGGCAAAGTTGTGATATGATGTGATGGACTGTGTTACCATCCTCACTTCCACCTCAGAATGTTGCCAAGACACCCAGCAGGTCACTCAGAATTTGTGTTCACTCAGCATATGGTCCTTCTCTGGAAGAGGTGTCTGAAGATATTGTACCCTTGAGTAGTCCATAGGAGAGGGAAAAATGAAGAGTTTGATTTGTTCCTTTTTAGCTCCCATTTCCCCTAGTTCATGGTTCACCTTCAGGTTGCTAGCTCCATTCTTTCGATATGCATAACCTAAACGCTGGCTGGCACGCAGCTTGCAGGGTGATACGCCATTCAAGTCTGGACGTGGGTGAGAGATACAGAGTTAATGGAGCACTGACTGGGATTAAGGAAAAGGAGGCTGCACAATGTTTGTGGCCCAATATGCCACATCAGATAGACAAAGATGAGCATAACCAAACAGAATTCTTAATTTCTTTCTTCCAACCAAACCTAGTCCCTCCTTCCTCACAGGCTTTCTCCTCCCAGAAAGTGTGGTGCCATTGTCTCCATTGCTAAACCTTATGAGGAAACCATCACCAAAATGACTGTGAAGTGGTCCCTTCACTTCTATTCTTGCTTCCTTTCAATGTATTTTTTACACTGCAAGAGTGACCTTTCTAGAAGTAATACAGCACTACTCTTCTCCCCCGCTCTAGGGTTCTGTTCCATCATTTAGCTCTCATAAAAACACTCACTAGGAAAGGCTTTTCCTGACTTTCCTTATCAAAAGAGTCTCACTCCCTTAACACTGTCTGCATTACCCTTTCTACTACATCTTTAGCAGCACTCCATGAAATGATCCCCTTCTAATGGAGCTCCATTCAGGTCAGACAGAGTCTGGTATCTGTCTCCCTATATTCACAGCACCAGGTACAATCCTGGGTACATAAGAGGGGCACCATAAATGTTCATTGAATGAATGAATGTCCTAATAAACAGTAGGTGAACTGAAGACTTCACTCTGTGGCAAGGAACACATCCGTCTGCCTGACTTCTCATCTGGTTAAGTCTTCCTATGACTAGAAATTTCTTGAAGCAGGGAACATGGGAAAATTGAAGAGCATTATTTAGGTCTTGCTAGAGTTCAAGGTGAGTCTGGGGATAGTTAACCATCTTTCTCCTGTCTCCTTTTGTTTTAAATTAAACTTTTATTTGGAGATAATCATAGATCCACATTCAGTTTTAAGAAAGGATACAGAGTTCCCTTACACTCTTACTCAGTTTCTTCCAGGGGTACACCTTGCAAAAACTATGGCATAATATCGCACCCAGGATAGTGACCCTGATAAAGTCAAGACACAGAAGATTTCCAACTCTGTAAGGATTCTTTGTATTATATTTTTATAAATATACTACCACTTGTATCTTGCTTCAACCACTTCTTTAACCCCTGGCAGCTCCTAACATGTTCCTCATTTCTATTTTGTTATTTCAAGGATATTATGTAAATAGAATCACACCATATGTAACTTTTGGGGATTGGATTTTTCACTCAGATGCTTCTCTGGAAGTTCATCTAGGTTGTTGCTTGTGTCAATATAGGCATATCTCATTTATTATCATTAGCAATATTATTATTATTACTACAGGGTTGTGACAATCCTGCCTTGAGCCAGTCTATAGGCGCCACTGTTCCAACAGTGTTTGCTCACTTCATGTCTCTGTGGCACACTGTGGTAACCCTCACACTCCTTCAATCTCTCTCATTATTGCCATATTGAATTGCTGCAGTCTTAGTATAAAACTTGAATGGATGAGAAGTTCCTTTGTAGGCATGAACAAAGAAAGTGGTCTCGAGATGGAACCCTCTCCCAGGGAAGATGCTGTGGAGATTGTTGAAATGACAACACAGCATGTAGAATGTTACATAAACTCAGTTGACAAGGCAGTGGCAGAGCTTGAAAGAAGTTCAGCTGTGGGGAAAATCCTATTAGACAGCATCACGTGCTAGAGAGAAATTGTTTCTGAAAGGAACAGTCAATGGACGCAGTAAAATTCTTCATTATTTTCTTAAAGAAATTGCCACCTCAACCTTCAGCAACCCCCATCTTGATCAGTCAGCAGCAAGGCCTCCTCCACCAGCAAAAAGATTATGACTTGCTGAAAGCTCAGATGATAATTAGTATCTTTTTTAGCAATACATTATCTTATCATTAAGGGATATAGATTATTTTTTCAGACATAATGTTACTGCACATTTAATAGACTATAGTGTACTATAAACATTACTTTTATATGCATTGGGAAGCCAAAATATTCACTGGACTCACTTTGAGGCACGCCTGCTCTTCGTTCCTTTTTTGGTGCTAAGTAATATTCCATGGTTTGGCTACACCAAAATTTGTTTATGTACTGAAGTACATCTGGGTGGTTTCCAACTGGGGATATGACCAATAAAAATGCTATAAACATTGGAGTACAGGTTTTTGTGTGAAAGTTAATTTGTCATTTCATGGGGATAAATGGGCAAGAGTACAATTGCTGGGGGCGGGGAGTAATGGCAGTTGCCTATTTCTTCCTTAAAAACCCGCCAAACTGGGGCGCCTGGGTGGCTCAGTGGGTTAAAGCCGCTGCCTTCGGCTCAGGTCATGATCCTAGGGTCCTGGGATCGAGCCCTGCATCGGGCTCTCTGCTCAATGGGGAGCCTGCTTCCTTTCCTCTCTCTCTGCCTGCCTCTCTGCCTACTTGTGATCTCTGTCTGTCAAATAAATGAATGAAATCTTAAAATAAAAAAAAAAGAACCCACCAAGCTGCCTTCCAGAGTGGCCATACCATTAGACACTTGTTTGAGTGTATGAGTGATCTCGTTCCTCCACATTTTCACTGCACTTGGGAAAATCGAGGGGTACTCCTTAGATTCTGCTAGAGTCTGTGGATTCACTAGCCCACTTTTTTCCTGCCCTATTCTTCTAAAAAGGTTCTGTCCCAAGTTTGGCTCAGTTAGAGATTAATGATAAAAACCTACTGTCATCTAGATAGAACAGCCTACCAAGCGTTTTCCTTTAAGAGAGGCTGACAAGAAAGGAAACTCACATTTCCTGGCCTCTCCAGTCCATTTTAAACACCATCAGAAATTATGACTATTGCTTGAGGCTTTGGGGGAATAGTCTTGGGGCCGGATTTCCATCAGGACCTTGATAAGCCATAGGAAATCATGCACTCAGGCCAAATCAAGTGGGTAGAGGATGCCTTGACAAGTCCTGTCTAGATTCCGGATTGAGAGCCCTGTGGATGGCAACAGCATGGTACCTCGCCTGAGCCCACTGGGATGAAAGGCTGCTTCTAAGGAGGGGAAAACTGCACCCTCCTAGTTGGGACTGGGGCCGTGCTGGGATTTTCTCCTTGGAGGCCTGACAAGACAAAACAGAAGCACAAAAGTCTGCTGTCTGCTCCTGTCATGACTGCCTACACTGTCATACTCTGGGTTTCTCAGAGACCCAGCACCCCTTCGCCCTGCCTTGCCTTGCCTTGCTCTCGCCTTCCCAAAGTCATCTGTTTTACCACCTTAACTTTTTGTATTTTATTCAGCACGTACTTATATAGTGGTTCTTATTTTTCAGGCATTGTTTTGTATGTATTGGCTCCTTTAAAACTCTTAGCGACTCCCTAAGGTAGGAATCATTAATGTCCCAATTTCACAGATGAAGGAACTTAGATACAAAGAAGTCTGGTAACTTGCCCAAGGTCACAAAGCTCGAAAGTGACAAAAGTGAGATTTGAACCCAGGCAGCCTGGTTCCAGAATCTTTGTTCTTTTTTTTTTTTTTTTAAGATTTATTTATTTGACAGAGAGAGATCACGAGTAAGCAGAGAGGCAGGCAGAGAGAGAGGGGGAAGCAGGCTCCCCGCCGAGCAGAGTGCCCGATGTGGGGCTCGATCCCAGGACCCTGAGATCATGACCTGAGCTGAAGGCAGAGGCTTAACCCACTGAGCCACCCAGGTTCCCCCAGAATCTTTGTTCTTAATCACCATATTATGATGATTGTCTATTATTGACAAATATGCTTTGAATAATTCTCTTCTTCAAGGCCATTGATATTTCCGTGAAGGATGGGGTGCCTGGCAGGCTCAGTCCCTACAGCATGTGACTCTTGATCTCAGGGTCAGGAGTTCAAGTACCACACTGGGCATAGAGCCTACTTAAAATAAAGATTAAAAAATAATAATAAGTAATAGTAATAAATTAGGTTGGGTATATCAGTAAGGAAAAAAGCCTTCTGCCAAAAGAATGAAATATTTAGATGTGGGGCTTCAGACAGTGAGTAAAGGAGACATCTGGGGACACCACTGCCTTCCAGGTGCTTTTTATCCAGATCATAACCTGTCACCCAGGCTAAGGCATGTACAGGATCCCCACAAGGAAGAATATATTGCATATTACAGCATGTTCTTGTGGAGGTTATTTCAAAGAACTACAACGAACATATATGTGGTGTTACTGTATGCCAGAAACTGGGCTAGGAGCGGTACCTACATTATATCAACAGCTGTGTGGGACAGAGGATATTCATTCCCTTTTTAGAGATGAGAAAATTGAAGCATCCAGTGGTGAGTGGCTGAGGAGTTTGCTGGAAGCCCCACAATTTGCAAAGGGCAGTCCTAGCTAGGTCTGTCTGCACCCAGTCTTAGTTCAGTCTGGTCTCCTCTTGCTATACAAAAATGACTAAAAAGTTAAAGCTTCTACTTTTGTGTTATTTTTGGCCACTGTGTCAATTTTGGCAAATGAAGGTAAGAATAAAACCTTCCATTTCCCTGCCGTGAATCAGTTACTCCCCCAGGTTTTCACATCATAGAATACGGCACCGCCATTAGCCTACACCCTCAGATAGGAAACCCAGCACTCGGCCTTTGTGACTCTCTCGTCCTACCTTCTGTCAATTTTATCTCCAAAGTGCATCCTGAGTCCATCCACTCGTGTCCACCAGCAGCCTGTGGAGTCCAGGCGACCACCATCCATTTCCTCAACAGCGCCTTCTGAGCACACCCCACTTCACCTTGCAATCTACCCCACGTCGAAAATGTACATGGTCTTTTGCGATAAGGATTTGCTCTTGTCCCTCTCTCGCTCCATATGCTTTCCACTGGATTTGACACCATGTCCCTGCTCTCTAACTAACCTCCAGCCACAGCGGAAGAGGCCATGCTCCTCCATACTTGGGGCCCGTCACCCAGGCCAGGATGATCTCCCACTCTTCCTGTGGCTGCCACCTCCCCAGAATGTCCCATGGGATCTGCCCTCTGCTAAGATTAAACGTATCAGTCCAGCCACCTGAAGACTCAGAGCAGCACCTGGCATAGAGTAAGCCCTCTGTTAACACTAGTTCTTGTTACTGCTTTGATCACTGTTCCAGCAGATACTCTAAAAATGCAGGCATAGGTGATTAGCTAAATGAAGTAGGAAAGAGGAATGACCTCACCATCTGGGCCCCAGGAGCTCCTAAGAGAGGAAGGTCAGATGTTTTTAGAGGAAAAAGAATGGGGGCTTGTAAATTCTTTTCTCTGCCTTAAAATATGAGTTATTACTGCTATTGCCACATACACAATTGCTTTATGCCTAACGGAAACGGGTAAAAACAATAGCACCGTAAACTGTTTTGAGAAAATACGAGTGCTTAGTATATTGTTAAAGGCAATACCTAGACTTGTCTGATTTTCTTACATCTTACATCAGTCTCACCCCAGTCTCACCCCAGCTCTTAAAGTCCCTCATCACATGTTTTTCTATAACTTAGCAAGAAGTACCTCAAAAAAAGGTTGTCCTCCTTTTAATTTTCTGGCATGCCTGCTAACAATCCCAGAAATAACTACCAGACACCTGAGAAGAGGGAAAAGAGTGAAGAGAAATTGGGTTGAAACACCCAGTGAAATGCATCATTAGACTTTGTTCAATTAAGAAGTGCTTTTTACGAGAGAAAGCAGGGGACAGTGCGGAGACCTCACACCCAGCAGGTGGCTTGGCCGGACTCTGCTTCGACAGACGGTGCTCTGGTTTATGCACAAAGAGTTCTGTCACAGCGTTCCCTGTAATACTTCATGTCCACAGCCGGGCCTGCTTTCACAGGTTATGGATCAGCCATCTGATGAAATTGATAAAGCCATGTCAATGACACTGGCAAAGAAATTCCAAAACACGGGGAATGCCTCACGTTACAATCAAGTGCGTAAAGGACACACATGAATGGCATGCATGAAGACCTGTCGTCATGGTAGCTGTCCCTGTGACACTTTTACTTCATTTGGGGCACCCCCGTTCCCTCTGTGCGAGCAGATAGGACAGGAAAGGAGTCACGGTCGGCACCATGCCATTGACCTTCCTCCTCATCTAAAAGCCAGGATTGGAGACATGGTGAAATATTAACATAGCACATTAGTGTTATATTAGTTGCAGACTTTTTCTTCTTTGTTCCTCTGTATTTTGCAAATGTTCTAACACTTAAAAAAAAAGAAAAACCACTTTTTTCTCTTTTAGTTTCCCTGGAAACTTCCAAAAGGCAGCAGCTGTGGTCTCACATCATACCCTCATCCCCCTCCCCCAAGTGTGTAAATAAAGCAACATCTCTATGTCTTTAATTTATAACAGGCTAAACTTTCCCCTGTAAGCTGATACTCTGACCAGAAGTCTGTGGGTGGGACGGGGGTTGTGTGTGTGTGTGTGTGTGTGTGTGTGTGTTTTGTGATCGTAGCTTCTTTTGGCTGATAAACTAGCACTTAAGTGTTTCCCTTTTCCAAACCCCCAAATGACAAGTGTCTTTGTGGTGGGGCGGCAGCCCAACCGTCATGGCCAACATGAGCGGTCCTGGGGACACTTATTTTTAGTTAGCTGTTTTAAACGACGGTTAGGTGGCACAGCCGGGGCCCTCAAGGCCCAAACTTCTACGATCCAGAGTGGGGAGCTATTAAAGAGAAAGCAAGGCAAAGTGGGTAGTCCTCTTCAGGAAGGGCTGAGCACCGGCTCTCTAGGTGGACTGAGAGACAAGGCCGAGATCTCGTCTTGGGTGAGAAGACTGTCATCCACTTTTTACATGGGCGAGTTTTATCAAGGATGCTATGAAACAGAAACACGTTGACTCCGTTTGGACGAATGCAAATCCAGGCAGCCTCAGGGAACTAATTACAGTGACGAGGCTGATGATACAAAGCAGAGACCGTAGTAGACATCTGCTCTGTGGCCTGTTCAGCATTCTGTTCACTCTCCTGACAAAGCCCGAAGCAAGGTGTCTCACCTCCTGCGGGTCAAGTAGTTGGCATGGCACTGAACGAGGCCAATTAACTCTCCCCAGGGAAGAGGACATAAGGGACCTCTGGCTAATGGGGAGTCCATTCATTTCTCCAACCTAAGTTTCCCAGCTTTCTGTCCTGTATGAAGCCAGAGTTCTCAGCTTTATATTTGACTCCATGAGCTACTCTGTGGCCTTCTAACATGTATGTGTGTGTGTGGTATGATATGTGTGTGTGTGTGTCTTATAATTTATTTTTGATTAAATTAGCCAAAGTCGGTTTTTCTGTGCTTGGAACAAAAGAACTCTCCCTCAGATGAGAACCTCAAATATTTTACTATATATGCAAACCTCTGTCTGGCTCTGGACAGTTCAATTTCTCCCTCCACTTCCTCCACCCCAACACCCCATCCCAAATAATCTCAACTTAGGGGAAAATGAATCCTCTCCCTTAAACCGGAGCTGTGACACGCTGGGTTTTATGAAAGCATCAGTGATTTTTCCCTTCCTTTTTCTACAAATGCAAGCTTCCTGCTATTTCCTAACCAGGGGCAGCTCATCTCAAATGGATTGTTCAGATAGGAGAGGTTGGGAGGGTCTGCACATCCCCTGTGTCTCTCATATTGCTGCTGTAGGACCTGGCTTTGCTCATCCTATGGTCCTTGAGCTGGAAAGCAGGCTCTGGCATTGGCCTCAGCGATTAACCACCTCTAGCAGAAGCACTTTGGACTCCAGGAGAGAGGTGGTGAACAGCAAAAAGTAGTGCTCTCAACCACATGGGGTTCTGTCACAGGCAAAGCAGAAAGAACTAGCCCCACACATCCCAAGAGAATCTGGCGCCTCCATCACCATACAGGCAGAGGCAACATTCACATAAGTGGCGTGGGATGGGCAATGACCCCCTCCCACTGCCATGGCTACTGCTGCTATTCCTGTGCCCAGCCTGGACAAGATCTCCCACCCCCACAGGATATATTCATGTTTCAAGTCATCTCTTATTCATTAGATGCATCTCAAAATCCCATAAGGTAGGAAAAGCCAGCAACCCTGGTCCCATTTTATGGATATGGAAACTGAAGTATGGAATGTGCTGGTATGTCACGTTCAATCTTGTAGGATTATTACTGACAGTAACAACGATGGTCATAGGTGTTGAGTATCAGACTTCTTTCCCAGAATCTCTTTACAGCACAACAGAAACAAGAGCAGCTCATATTTACCGAGTGCTCCCTATGGGCTTCAAATTTATTGAAGTAGATGCAATTGTCCTTATTTTCAAGATAAAGGAAGTGAGGCTCAGGAAGATTAAGTAATCTGCCTGAAACCACATAGTCCGTAAGCGGTTGAGTCAGCCTAGGGACTCAGGCAGTCTGACTCCAAAGTCACGCCCTGGACTAGAAAGTCACATGCCTGTTAGTCCATTTTTACAGGAAAAAAAAAATCTAATAGAGTCAATTGGCCAGACCCTTAGGCTTTGTTCTGTTTTAATCTGACCCCCATTTGTAACACTTTTTAGTCTGAGAGTAAACATCCCATATCCACTATGGGCAGAAGTGGCTCTTCACAAATATTTTCAGCTCAGAGTGAAAAGGTGCAAGAACTTAAAGGAGATGTCCAAGTCCATCCCCTAGACCCAGATGGCTTACAGGATTTGGGTAAACACTCAGCTCAAAAATGCTAACAAAGTTCCCAGCCTTGGCTGTTTACCTCAGCCTGTGTGTGCCAGGCCAACAGAAGTAGTAGCCTGGAAAATGTCAAGGATCTAATCAGTTCGTGCTGAAACTAAACTTGACTTCCTTCTGCAGTGTGTGTCTCTGCCATGTCGGTCTGCACAGCTCGGCCAACACCCAAATGTGACTGGAAACCCAACAGCCTAGGCTAGTAACATGTTCTTTTCAAAGTGGTGTTCAGAGGCTAGGGAGGGAGGGCAGGTTGGACAAGCTCTTAGGAATAAAATAAGATCAAAGGTTTGATAAGACTTGGTATCATTCAGATGACACCCACAGACATTGGAAAGGTGTCTCACATAGGCAACCTGGGGCAAAATGGTGAGGGCAAGAAAATTGGTCAACAGCAGCTCTACTGTCTCTCAGTGCTACTTCTCTTGGAAAGTCTTCAGACACTCGCTGCTCTCAACTACCATTCCTCCCCAGAACCAGGGCCTCTCCAGTGTCTTCCACAGAATCCTGTCCTGCCTGGCCAGCCTCTGGGCTGGTTTTTATAAGAAGGGATCTTAAAGTGTGTTTCCCCCCTAGCTGTTCATTCCTTCAAAGTACTAGTGACTAAACCAAGGTTGATAAGCTAATTCATGATTTATATGCTATTGGGTGATAGTAACTTAAACAAGACTCTTAGGGAACTTTTGAAATTTACTCGAATAATAACTAATGGAATTTTCTGGCATTCTGGGAGGCTGGTGCAGTAGTGCTCTTTGGTGCTTGCTTTTATGCAACCCTCCTGGCCTTTCAGACAGGGTCATGTGACAGCAGCCTCTACATTATGGACTAAGGCATTTAATTCTCAGTGAGAGACCTTCCAGCATGCTCTCCCTCTGCTGCAGGAACCGTGAATCATTTGTTGAAATGGAGGTGTCATGAGAGTAAAGCAGACTGGATCCCTGAGGCACCATATGATGTCCCAGAGAAACATCCAGACCTACAATAGATTTTGGGTAAAAGGAATAATCTTCCTTCATGTTAATCTATTAATATCTTTGTGATATCTGTTATAGCAACGAAGTCCAGCATATCCTGACTATTACAGCTGGTAACTCTTGACCACTTTCAAATCACAATCCATAGTTCGCCTCCCATCTACCATTAAGAAAGGTGTTGGGGCACCTGGGTAGCTCAGTTGGTTAAGAGGCTAACTTGATTTTGGCTCAGGTCATGATCTTGGGATCCTGTGATTGAGACCTATGTCAGGCTGCACGTTCAGTGGGGAGTTTGCTTCAGGATTCTCTCTCCCTCTGCCCCTCCCCCAGCTTGCTCACGCACACATGCTTTCTCTCTAATATAAACAAATCTCTCTCTCTCTCTTTTAAAAGATTTTATTTATTTATTTGACAGAGAGAGATCACAAGCAGGCAGAGAGGCAGGCAGAGAGAGAGGAGAGAGCAGGCTCCCCACTGGGCAGACAGCCCGAGGCGGGGCTCGATCCTAGGACCCTAGGATCATGACCTGAGCCGAAGGCAGAGGCTTTAACCCACTGAGCCACCCAGGTGCCCCTAATATAAACAAATCTTAAAAAAAAAAAAAAAGATGTGCGTCACTTACCTGTGTGATTTTGAACAAGCTAGTCTCCTTTCACAGAATGAGTCTCCATATTCTGTGTAGGATAGGATGGCTGATCTTTTGCAGATGTAAGGTTTTACCCGAATGGCAATCCATAGTCACATTGAACCTGTTCTCTAAAGATAACCATGGTATGTTAAGGCATGGTAATCTGTCCCCAAATAAACAGAAATGTTTAACTCAAGCCGAATACTTTTTGCCTGATTGTCTCTGTAAGCAGCAGGATCAAGATCCCAGGTTGACGGTACATAAGCATAGTTTTAGGAGGCTTAAAATTGTACCCGAAGGCCACACGATATCCCTGTCCCCTTTAGAACTGGTTATGCTCACACCCCTCAGCTATCTGTATTTGTCAAACTAGAGCTGCTCAGTTGAAACATCAGGCAGATTTTCTCCAAGTTTACTTAGAAGTTATGTGAGAACTTCCCAGTGGAGAGGGCCACATCATCTAAAACAGTATTTCTCAGCCCTTTCACAAGGACTCCTCTGCAGTGCAAAAGTTTCCCTCCCTCAGTGTGTGTGTGTGTGTGTGTGTGTGTGTGTGTGTGTAAAACTCTTGGTGTCCAGTGATCTAAAAATGCACTATTTTAAAAAGTAAGTTTTAGTGTATTGTTATTCATGTATTTGAAAAATATCACATATACTATTAAGAATATTTAAACAAATGATGTATTTAGGCCCCAGGCACGTATGTGTATTTGCCGACCCCTGGCCAAACTCTGAGGCTCCCCCGGGGTTATTCCCCTGTAGGGACTGGGAGCTGTAGACTTAAGGAAGCTAAGGAAATGTTGTAATTTGTATTTGGTTCTTATTGTCTTCACCATTTCCCATGCCCAATCTCCAGTTCTCTAGAAAGAAGATGCTAAAACAGAATTAGGAGTGCATAAGGTTTGGGCGGGGGTGAGGAGCAGCACCCGTGGGAAAGTGTGAGGAAGCAGGAATGGTTGTGAGAAAGCCACCTGATTGGGATTCTGTCTCTGTTAGCCCAAAAGGTTGCTCCAGGGCAAGATCACCTGTGGGATCCAAGTCATCATCGGGCAGACATGGCCAGGTCTCTTTTCCATGGTCCTGATCATTTATTGACTGGGGCACAGAATGTGGCTTTGGCCTAAAGGTGGCTCACAGAGGAGGCTGTGAGCTAGCTACCTTCCTAGTAGCTGGGCAGGGGGCCCTTTCTTGAAAGGGGACCAGGGTAGCCTGTCTGTATCTGCCAAACCCTACCTTTCTCCCTAATTCTGTGAGGCAATGTTTGCCTCTCACAGTTATTCATGAAGACAGTATAACTCTATAAATGACAGTGTGAACTGCCCTTGGGAAATAGGCCATCTCTACACCAGCAAAATTAGAAAGGAAATCATAACCATACGTAAGCATATTTGAATCAGCTAAAAGGTGAGATGCCCTAGGATATGGGACTGTGTTTTGTTCGGCAGAGCCTCCTCTGCACAGGGAACTCATTGCAAACCTGAAGGAAGATCAGAGAACTGTCCGCTGCAATAAGCTGGTTGTCCTCTGCAATGAACGTGAACACTCATGAGTCTGAGTCCTGACTGCTTACTCGGGGAAGTCCCCGTACTAAGAAAGACAATGGGATGGTGGGAAGCGGCCTAGGGAAAGCTCCTCGGGAGGGAGTCTATTCTAAGTGCCTGTCCCGTCACTTAGCCTGGCCTCGGAGGGGGTGTTTAGCACATGGCATGAAGAACAGACGAAGAGGGACTCAGTCGGTGGGAATGATCTCCCCCATCAAACCCTGTTAGTTCAGTTTCAAACGTGGAACACTAGACCTCCAAAGATTCATCTTTCAGAAGCTACCATGGTGGTTCCCAAGTGAGAGTTCATGCAGATCAAGGAGAGCAGAGGGAAGATGGAGTAAAAGGAAGGCTGGGCCATCCCCTGCCCTTGCCTCCAGCCTCCTTCAGAAGACGGGGTCCCATCCTTATCTGTTGTACATGTTCAGATTTCGTGTAAGGTGACATTTAAGAACAGGTTCTTTAATGAAGATAAATGAGTCAGATAACTACAGTTTCCTTGGCCTCCCCTGAAACCTACTGAAATAGAATGTCCCAGGAATGTTCTTCCAAAATGCTGCTCAAGGTACCTCCTGGTAGGATGGATAGCTGGAAGGCAGATGATATAGACGACAGACAGATAGATGGTTAGATAGAATACATTTACCAATATACACATTGTACCAGACATACACAGGTAGAAAATTTTAAATAAATAAATAGAGGCTCTAGTATTTTCTTCTTGTCCCCAAGGGATCATCTTGATTTCCCCTATGCAGGCACACTTTGCACCGGAGCATTCTCATAGTCTTGTCTATGACAGCAAGAATGTGTGGGAAACAAGGGGATGACCTACCACTGCTTACAGATGTGAATCCATCCCCCTAGTTTTAATGGTCTCTGAGATAGGGTTATCTGAGATAGGGATTGGTACCCTCCATCCTAACCCCTTCCTTCCTCTGTTCCAAGGCTAGGGCCTGGGGGTAGATAGAGTACATGGTGACTGTAGTTGATGACTACAAGGTGGGAAATGGGGATATGTCTTTTTCCAAACCAGATGGATTCTTCTTCCCTCTTCCCTTTGAGCACAGGTGACATCCAATTTAGGCAAAGTGGATATTTCAAAACGGAGCTCTACTCCATCATCCATGTTTAGAACAGTAAGTGGAGCTGCTGACATGTTCGTTGCTGGAATGCCCTGTAGCTTACCTCTGAAAGTCATTCATAGACCTGCAGTCACCCGTAGCTGGGAAAACGACTAGAGGAGGACCAGTGTGTGGGGCATTGTCGCTGGCCAAGGTGGTTGGATATCAATGGAGAGGAGACTGCAAGGTCTGAGCAGGCCAAGTCCGGGCTCTTCAACAGCCCAGGGTCTAAGGAGGTGTGAGACAGGCACCAGATGTGTTTCTGTCCCTTCTGTGAGTCAGCTTCTATTTTAGCTACTGCTAAATAAAAGACTGTTTCCAGGTATGCTATGTTTGGCTGAACCCTAAACCTGGACATTAAGTATAGCCCTGAGGTCCCCAAGACTACATTGCTCTAAACCACAATTATTCCACACACGTCGGATTGAAAAGAAATTAAAATTAGAAGCATGAAGAAAATGAAATAAATGCCTGTGGGTTTCCCACACAACCTGCAAATCTCCCTGCACTATCAACACAACATGACAGTTCTGCTTCTGTTCTGACAGCTCTTTCCACCGCGGGGACCCATTTTCAGTACTATTTCCCCAATGTGGTCCCCCCCCCCATCCCGTTTTGTTCATTCACAGTCTCTCCCCCACCACACGCCTTTCCCTCCAAACTCCCGGATGCCCATCTGCTTTTCCAACTCCACCTCCAGATACGTGTACAGGCTTTATCCCCAAGCCTCCCCAGTGAGCAATATCACTTTCTGGGGATAGTAAGCACTGACTCATTGCCTCCTGCTTACCACAGTTTCCAAAACACAGTCTTATTTCACCCTTGTCTCTACCCAGATCTCTGTGAGTCTGGGCCACCACGTACATAAACAGACTCCTAATGGGGGATTCCCTGCTCATCTTCTCAACAACACTCTCTCACTCTCCATTCCTCCTCCGATGACTATCCTCCCAAAAGTTTGAAAAAAGCAGACCTTAAGGAACTAAGACTCCTCAGGATCCATCCTTTTCTGCACCTCAGACTTTTTTGGTCCACAGAGGAAATAGGTTTCTGCTGTTAAAATAAGACTTGGGAGATCCTTACAGAATACGACACCACAAAGACAAGACGGAACCCTAAGTAAGTTCCATCTGAGCATCACCACCTGCGCCAGAACAGTATAACCTAAAGATGAGCCATGATTTTTTCTGAAGTGGGCAACTACGTGAATTTGACTCTTTTTCTCCCAGCCCCCGTGAGAAAGAGCAAGAGACTGAAATGTGAGTAGTTGACGATGAAAGTTCTCCAATTTTTATGTTAAATACAAGTATATATCTCTCGATTAGATCCAAGCAAAGCAGCTCCTTGAGGGCACTGATCTGAGGGGTGCCTGTTCACAAGGAGAACGATGCCATGCCGCAAAACCCATCAGATTGCCATCTTAAATGTTCCCAAGCAGAAGCAGCATGAACTGGGTGTTCCTACCTCTTTCAAGCCTCCCCTGCTGGAAAATCGGTCTCCCGGTGACTCAGAATTAGTTAAGGATATTCCCCCACACCCTTACCGTCAAGATCAAGCCTGTTCCCTACTGATTTCTAACACTGATGCCACATGCCCTCAGGTCTTCTCTCTACAAAGGTGTGCGTGGCTGTTTATCTGGAAGAGGAGAAGCAGCCTGTGCCTTTAAAACTCCTCAAAGCGGATGAACAGCTCTGCCCAGGCCTTCCTGGAGGAATTTATGGAGAAATTCTTTAGTCCACCACACCTTCATTTTCCAGAAGAGGAAATGCCTTTTTGTCCTCTGGAAGTCCTGCCTGTCTTGTCTTAGATTTTAGAGAAAGTGTGATCTAGAACACTTAGAAATATGCTAATTACAAGATCGTTGAAACAGAACAAACCAAACCAACACATACAAAAAGGAGGGTGTGTAAAATGTCCCCAGTGAATAAAATGGGGTGTTTTCCCCAAAATGATGCTAGCTAGGCGGGGCTGCCGCTGGGACAAGGTCCCTGCAAGGAGTCTGCTCACCTGGTCACCAGGTCTCAAAGAAGAATTTGCATTCCACAGGGCCTCCAGATGGTGCATTGCAGATGATCTCATGTTCCTTCTGCAACATGTTCAGTCATATTTGGGAATTAGCATCCAGCTCCGGAGCTTCCCAGTAGTACGGAAGCCTGTTTCAGGATTGATCCATGAATATGACATAAGCTTAGTGCTGGGCAGTCACAGGGATTCAAGTAACCAGAGGCGAATCCATCTCTCTTCTGCCTTTGTCTGCCTCCCAAATAGGGTCTGTTGCTGCTCTGATCCCTTTTCTGATGTCACTCTTCCAGAACATGAGAAGGAAGCAGAGCTGAATGAAATCAGGACTTCTAGAATCCAGTTCTCTCCTGCACCTCCAGACAGTGATCAGATGGCGTATTCGTGGTGCCAGGAAAGACTCCGAAGCTCTTGGGTAAATGGTATCATAAAATTCACAGCAGTAGGTACAGTCATTTCCAACTCCAGTTCTTCACCTGAGCAGGAAACTCAAAGATGAGTTAAATTGCTCTGAAGAACGATTTCACTCATTCACACATTCATTCAATTAATTTTATCTTTGTGGTCATGCAGATCTGAGGATGAACAGCCATCGGTGCCCACAACTCCTCTCATCTCCTTGGAATGCATAGATCATATCGGCATGTCTCTAGCTTTTCATTTGTTTGCATTTTAGTTTTTTTTTCCTAAGGCCAGTAACTTAGCGCTGTGCCACTGAGAATTGAGGGTTAATTCACCTCCCCGGATGTATGATCCAGAATTCTTGAGCATGAACCACCAAGATTAACTCTGGATTAACTGAAGCAGAAAAGATATTTGTTGGGAGGGTTTAGGGATGTTCACAGAACCTCCAGGAAGGCAGGAGAGTGAGGCTTGGGGAAATGCAGAACTAGAGCAGCTCCAGGAACAGTAAGCACCATCAAGGGCAGGTCTTAGGAAGAACCTGTCCAAGACATGCTGTGGATACGAGTGGTGGTGTAGGCATTGCCTCCTCCTGCTGCCACTGTCACTTCTGCTGAGAAACATATTTCTGTGGGTCCCTGCAGCCTACGCCATCATCAAGAGACTCCATGTCCCACAGAGGGGCAGTTGGTTGGGTACGTGGAGGTTTTGAGCCCTCGCTGCCAGAACTCACAAGTTCCTCTCTCAGCTTCTATTGGGGGGTGGGGGGAGGGCACTGGGTTCTACAACACAAAACATCAGGGTAGGGAAATCCTCCCAAAAGGGGATAGGAAGATGGACAGCCGAAAAAAAAAAAAGAAAAGAAAAGAAAAAAGAAAAAGAAAGACAAAGAAAAAGAAAAAAAAATAGCATCCCCCATATATATCAATCTCCTACACACACACACACACACACACACACACACACTCACATCTATAGTCACTTCTTGTATAGCTCTCTCTCTAATCAGATCTTTTAAGGATCTGATTTTGCACGTTAAAAAAAAAACCCTTATCTTGAAGAAATCAGAGAGGGAGATAAAGCACTAGAGACTCTTGACTCCGGGAAATAAACTGAGGGTTGCGGAAAGGGAGGTGGGTAGGAGGATGGGCTAACTGGGTAATAGGCATGAAGGAGGGCACGTGATGTGATGTGATGAGCACTGGGTGTTGTATGAAGCTTGATGAATCATTGAACACTACATCAAACACTGGAGGTGTACTAAGTGTTGGCTAATTGAATTTAAATTAAAAAAAAAAAACAGACAAACCCTTACCTCAAAGGACTGATTTGGGCTATAGCATATAGTTTGTATCTCACATTATTTGGTCTCTTCTGCCAAATTCTGGCATTGTAAATACACTGTTTATGCTCATATCTATTACTCCCTTGGATACTTCCAACAAATATTTGATGTGGTTCACATAACTTAATATGTTGTAAAACAGGCCAGTGAAAAATAAAAACAAACCAGGTGGGACCCTGTGTGGTGGCCTCTCCTCTCAGTATTTCCAGGGAAGGGGGAAGCTAACCAAGGAAGATGGGGTCTGTCTGGGCTCTTGCATTCTCTTGATGGGTCAAGGGGAGGTGCTCTGGGCTGATAGACAAGGTTTCATAAAAATGGCTGAGGGGTTGGTTGGGTCCACAGGTATGGAGCATGGCTCATATGTGTTCAGAACAAACAAGAACTAGGCTAGGGAAAGGGGCTAGAGTCATGGCAGGGATTGACCAGTTGGCTAAAGCAGGACCATGGATAATGGGCTGCAGGAGGAACCCCAACAGGCCTGCTGGTGGTTCATAAGTCATGGCTGAAATCAACAGGGTATGGATGCAAGGGTTAAGGTGAGGTTGGAGAACAAGGCTGGGATTTCACCCAGAGACAGGCTTCCTCTGGCAATGGGCCCTGGCAAGTGCTGCTCCTTGGAGGGGAAGCTCCAAGTGGTTCTTCTGAGGGTTAACCCAATCCCAGAGTGTTCAGGATGGCAGTTCTGAATCTTCATGTATATGTTACTCTTTAATCAGAAAATATAAACACACACACACACACACACACACACACACACACACACACACACGGTATATTTTGAAATGAAATTTCCAGATATGGTAGAAGGAGACCTGACTTTTACCTGAACCCAGCTCTTTCACTAACTAACTGTGGGACATGAGGTAAGTCAGATATTTCAGGGCCTCAGTTTCCTTTGATTAAATGAGAAGATGCAGCTAAATATTGCCTAAAGATTATCCTAGCTTTAGATATGACTAGTCCATTTTCAGGAGCCTGGTACACACAGGCACGTGTGTGCATGTGTGCACGTGGCACACACACGCACACACACCCCAGGCGTGATCTGCAAGTGTGCTCCCAGAAGGAAGTCTCCAAGCACCATCCTTGCTGTACATCTCTACCCTGAAGCTGGCTCTGGGAGAGGCGGACTTCCTCGCAAACCACAGCTGTTGAAATGGCTCCAAGGGAGTTGTACTTAATTCCTGTTTCCTAACATCCTGACTGCAGGGCCCAGCAGAATCAATAATGGGGTACTTCCCCCAAGTTACTAACCACAAACTGAAAGGGGGAAAACCATGCTACCCTAGGACTTAGCCAGTAGTGGGTAACTGGGGCCAGAAATAATAAGGCTGACCTGGGACCGACCAGTTCACAGCTCGAGAATTCACAGTGGTAGCCCAGCTAGGATTTCCTTTTTTTTCCAAGACAAACCATGTCAGCTCTGATTAATCTCCTGGTTGTGGCTAAATGTCACACATCAGGTTGAGGCTAAATCCCTCACATCAGTATTCCCAAGTTTGCACGGTGCTCCACCATCAGGGGTTTGGGGGAAGTCTTTGAACTTCCATTCATGTACATGTCCACCATTCTAAGTGATGTGCATTTATCAGCCTCTCTGAGTGACTGGCTCTTTCTGTGCCAGGCTGTGCTGGGCATGACGATCACCCTAGTAAACAAGACTGACATGGCCTGTGCCTTTATGGGACCTAGAGTCTTATAGGGGAGGTGGAAAACATACAAATAAATATAAATCTCCAATTTCCCCCCCAATTTGATTAGAAACAATAAGACATTTTAAATAATGATTATCTCATTTCCATTTTCTGTTTGTTTTGGGGACAAAAAAATAAGAATACAAATAAAGTTTGAAGTAAAAGTCCATGTAGGAGATTATTGTAGCTCAGTGAGGAAAGAGTGAGGACTTGGACTCAGTTAGTCGATTCAGTCTTCCAGGGGACACTTGGCAGTCGTATCTGGAGACATTTTTAGTGGTCATGATGGGGGTGGGGGGATAGGTGCTACTGGCCTCTAGTGGGTAGTGGCCAAGAATGCTGCTAAACATCCTAAAAATGCACATGACAACTCCCCAAAACAATTATCCAGACCCAAATGTCAGAAGTACCAATACAGACAAACCCTAGACTAGGTCATGGCTGGAGAAATGAAAAGAAATCATTGGATCCAAGATGCATTTTTAAGCTGAAATGACAAAGAATTCCAAAGAGATTAAATGTGGAGCTCAAGAGAAAGAAATAATGCAAAGATGTCTTTGAGCAATGTATCATGAAAACATGTTGAATGGATAGATATCAAAATTTCTGTCTGGTAGATAAAATCTACTGCACAGTTTAAAACTCCAGATCTACTATTTACCAATTGGGGACTACAAAAGACACAAACATTCTGTCTCCATCCCCCTATCGATAAAATGAGGATTACAACATACTGATTCCAAAGGTATGTGATGAAGATCAATTATTCCATCACATAAAGCGTTTCAGACAGGCCTGGCATGTGGTCAACAGTTGGGTTTTAGCTAGTTTTGTTGTTGTTAATATTGTTAATAATACTACTACAGTCTAGACCTCATGAGACTTATCCATCCAAATGGGACATCTGAATTTGGGAGGCATCAGCATAGAGATGGTTCCACCAACATAGACAGCCTCTAAAGCCTTGAGATGAGTATGTCCATAGCAGAGGTCCAGGGTTGACCACGGATACCTGTTGTTAGAATACTGGGGGATGAGCCAAAACCAGCCAAGGAGACTAAGAAGGGTCAGACAGTGAGGTAAGAGGAAAGTCAATGAAAGAAAGCATTTCTAGGAGTGGGTGCGCAACTGGGTTAAGAAGAGGATAGAAAAGCACCTCTTGAATTTCAAGGTCACAGGTGATTATGGGTGAAGGTAATTAAGAAGCCATGACCTCGATTGACCCATGAGCTGGATCCAAGCAACTGGAGGCTCCTCACCCTCTTCCATGTTTGTGGAATGTGAGTTCCACTTGCCTTTCCCGCTCCCAGAGGCTGCTCCAAGGACACGGGCATAAGATGGTGATATGGTGTTGAGAATGGTATATGCGTGCGGTATTTGTGACTGAACCCAACTAAGGCCTCTTTATAAACTTAGAAGATTGGCAGCAGGGATCTATTCATCTTGCTGCTGCTCGAGTAAGTCCCCTTTGCTTATTAAGACTGTCACTTTCCACCCTGGAGTGGTGGCCTCTTTGTTTGGTTTCTCCTACCGTCTGCATGGGGGCCAGCTTCAGGTGACACCTAGGGAAGCTCCCAGAGGGGAGGCTTGCAGACTGACAGTGACTTTGACAAAAATGACATGTCAAGAAGTGGGAATGGAAACCAGTCTGGTTTGAATTGGAGCTTAAGTGGGAGAAGATATGCAAGAGTATATGGTAATTTGGGGGGGTTTTGGCTAAGAAGAGCAGAATCAGTGGGGGGCCTGTTAGGCTAATGGGGGACTGTTGTTTCTTTAAGATAAATACTATTATATTTATGTACTGATGGGAATAACATGGCGGAAGGGGAAACATTGGGGATGCAGGAGGGAAGGCAGTAGGTAGAGCACCAAAGTCCTTGAGAGGATAGGAAGAGGCAGGAGAGTGTGGTCTTTGGGGAGATAGGAGACAAGTCGTGTTTTGAAACAGGTGGTTAGCAGGAAGTGGATGCCGTGAAGACAGGTTTGTAGTTTTTTGGTTAGGGGAATGAAGGTAGGGCATGTCTGATCACTTTTATTTTCTTCATGAAGTATGGGGCAGGCAGGACTCCCAGAGCAAAGTAGAGGAAGAGAGTACGATATAGCTACCTGGGAACTGCAAAGGTTAGACTTCTAGAAGAAAGTGGGAGGACTGTTTTGAAACTTTTTTGATTATGAATTTTAAGTGACACCAGGTAACTTCATTCCTTGACTTTCTCCTGCAGTGTCCAGTTGTTCAGATAGAAGCATAGAGAAGTTAGGAGGTAGAACATTGGATTCATTGGCAAGTTGGACTTTTGCCAGACAAATAGGGCACCGGGTAAGATGGGGGAAGTTGGGGGTATTTGCAAGGTAATGATTATAATGGTGGACCCCTGAAAATAAGCTGAGATAAAAGGGGATGAGAGAGAGATAGGGAGAGGTTGGTTAGCAAGAAAGTACACATTGTAAAGGGGCAGGAGAGAATGAGGGGACACTTCCTCCCCACCTGGACTGAAGCACATGGGGTGTGAGACAACCAACAGCCTCTGGTTGACAGACCTGAAGTAATTGGTGGACCTGTGAGCTGCCAGGTCTTAGGGCAACACAGTGGAGTTCAGAGAGGTCAAGCCAGCTTCAACCCCTATTTGCTCTGTACACAACAAAGTCTTACACAATCCGAGGTCCAAGCCTGCTTGGTTAAAGCCTCTTCACTCCCTCTTCCCCATTCCCTACTTCCCCACTTCCTCTTCACTCCCATTCCCCATTTCCAGGGCAGGGGCAAGATTTTCAAAAGTTTGCAGACTAAAAATAACCATCGAGTAAGCTAATTAAAGCAGCACCAGTGGTTTAAACAAAAGCCCATACCTAGCACCAATGTGGATTAGGTAGAGGCTCCTTTTTTGAAATCCATATTGTTTTGAGAGCATTCCCTTTACACAGGATTCAGTTCAAAGCATACTTTTAAGTTTTGTTTTCAATACTCTAGGTTCAAAATGCCTTATAGATATAGTCAAAAACAAAAAGAGAAAAGTTGCCCAGTTAATGCCCTATTTGTTGTGGCCTTTTATTTTTATTTAATTTTTATGAATTATTGAAATTTAATTTAGTTAACATACACGGTATCATTAGTTTCAGAGGTAGAATTCAGTGATTCATCAGTTGCATATAACACAGTGCTCATTACACCATGTGTCCTCCTCAATGCCCATCACCCAGTGACCCCATCCTCCCACTCACCTCCCCTCCAGCAACCCTCAGTTTGTTCTTTATAGTTAGGAGCCTCCCTCTCTGTTTTCATCTTACTCTATTTTTCCTTTTAAATGTGATCCTCCTCCTTACATATGGCAGATACCCCAAAGCAATTCAAAGTCATAGTCCAAGATCAGGGATACCACTGCAATTATTGTTAACATTTATTTGGTGCTGACTATGTCCCAGGCATTGTTCTAGATCTTGTTCCTTTGTTATTACATTTGATATTCACATTTATGGCTTTTTGTCTTATTTTACAAGTCAGGAAAATGAGACATTGAAGAGGTAAGGGAATTGTCCAAGGTCACCCATCATGAGGGGTAGTGAAGGGAAGGTCTGCGGAGTTTGTGTTCTTAACCATTTGGCAATGCTACCATATACTGCAAGAATACAGAATTTACTCTTCCTTCGCTGTCCAGAGCAGACACCCCTGGCCTGTCACAGAACCATCCCACAAAGCTTGGTCCCTAATCTGTCACTCTGGAAGCTCTAATTAGCTGATGAGTGTTGACACCAGAAAGGAAATCTCTCTGCTCTTCCAGGCCTAGACCCTCTTCCCTTGGTCATTCCTATTCTCCCACAAACTGACCCTCTATACTCAGCATAGGATCTTGGTCTCTTACAAGTCTGACTCAGGATGAGACTTGTTCCCGGTCCTTCTGCCCATCTTCTGGTCCTTCTTCATCCTCACCCCATCACGAACTAACCCAGGGAGTGATTTGATAGGTATTGATGAGGCATCTGTGGTACAGAGGTGAAGTAGAGACAATAGGCAGGACAGAAAGGGAAAGAGCTCAGTGCAGATTCCTCCTCTGACTCCTGAGCTCCTATTGTGCTATAAGAGTTCTGGGAACTCTAGAGATCCAGAGCTTTAGACGTGGCATTATGTTCTGAAACTCCTACAGTTGGAAACATACCACTGAATTATCCTGTCCATATCTTCTTAAATGGCCCCAAGATACTCCCTCAATTTCAGTCAACTGAATTGCAAACATAAGAAAATCTTTTAATTTTGGAGTTGACTTGGATATTTGTTGGATATTGAAGGTGTTAATTAGGGGTCTGAAAAATAGTGAGTTCTAACTACCTGTGCAATGTTGGAAAATTGTTGGGCCTCTCCGAGCTGCAGTTGGTCCACAAAGCAGCCAATTAAGTCGAGGACCTCTCAGGTCCCTTCCAGTCTCAACATTTTGTGTCAATGCAGAGGCCCTTGTGTTCTCCCCAGTTACTCCCAAGGGTCACCAAAAGATGTTCCCCATATACTGATGGGACTTCTGTCAGTTTCTGCAGGTCAGATGACACCTTCTCTCTCCTGCTGTGGCTCTGCCCTTTCTTGCCCCCACTGCTATTGCCTTATGGTGTTCCCTGAGTTGCAGGTTCTGTGGGGTTTAAAGTCTATTTACCTATCACCACCATCATGGCCATGGGGGTATTCATATCCTCATGGTGCCAAAGCTCTTTTAGGACTTGTACACTCTAGTGTTGAAACCTGAAGTGGAACTACCGAACTCTACTGCTGACATATGAACCCTAGAGACACCTGCTAAGAGGTTTTATCAAGTTACTGTGAAATAAAACTTTAGAGGCAGTGCTCAAACTCTGGCCTGCATGTCAGTCTCTCCTCCACTGACACAAAGAACCACATGAGTTGGCTAAACACCGAAGACTCGCAAAATACAGGATTGATCTAATCTGTCCCTGGAAACCATTGAGACAAACCCATTATCTGAGGAGCCAGGACAAGTTATAATTAGAAGCCCAGTGAGTCACGGCTCGTGGGAGTTAGCTCAGAGGCTCTCGCTCATAAAATGACACGCTAGTTTGACGTCTGTTGGGCTCATCCTGGGCATCAGAATTCAGCCCAGTACAAGGACTCAAAGACTTTAGTAGAGATAAGTAAAATTTTGGAGAACAAGAATATTCATGCTGAGTCTACAGTCTCTCATGGTTCGTCTCCCCCTGCGGTTTCCCCCAAGTCACTCACTCTGAGAAACAAACTGAGGGTTTTGGAAGGGAAGGGAATGGAGTGTTAGGTGAGCCTGGTGGTGGGTATTAAGGGGGGCATGTATTGCATGGAACACTGGGTGTGGTGCATAAACAATGAGTCTTGGAACTGTAAGAACCTATCTAGCCAGAGGCTTCCATCAAGGTTAAAACAATAACGTTGTTTAACCCTTAAACTATCCCTGCTCCCCTTCCCCCAGGGTACTTACTTAAAAACAAGTCCCCAAAACCAGCCCCAGGTAACAAAGCCCAGTTACAAGGGTGGGTCAAGCCAGGTGGAGACATCCGATCAGTGGGGGATTGCATACTGTCTCCCTAGCTACCAAGGCATAATGGGCCCTGCCCTTTGGGAGCCTTTTGGACACCAATTCTAACCAAGGTGTGATAGGCTAGGTCAAATGTCTACTATAGGGTAAATTGCAATTCAACTGGTCACCTAGCATCACTGTGCAGCTTTCTCTGTGTGTTACAATTTCATTTGCCACCTGTGCGTGGCCAGGCCCAACCACATAGCCTTTGCCCTTAAAAGCTAGTCTGTGAAACAGAGAAGGGTCGCCCTCTCTTGTAAGAGGTGCGTTCCCGAATGTTCGGTCTGATTTTTTTTTTTTTTAAGATTTTTTTATTTATTTGACAGACAGAGATCTCAAGTAGGCAGAGAGGCAGGCAGAAAGAGAGGAGGAAGCAGGCTCCCTGCTGAGCAGAGAGCCCCATGCGGGGGCTCAATCCCAGGAACCTGGGATCATGACCTGAGCGAAGGCAGAGGCTTTAAACTACTGAGCCACCCAGGCGCCCCTCGGTCTGATTCTTGATGCTTGGCGCGGAATAAAGCTTTGCTTGACCTTTGCTTTATATCAGTCTTGCTCCTTTAATCACGGACCCAATTTTGGGGGACCTAACAGAACACTGAAAAAAATAAAATAAAATTTTAAAAAATCATACATTAAAATATCTATATGTTATAGATACTTCAGGATTTAGAATTTTTCATGATAGATGTGGCCTAGTAGGCCAACTTTAATTCAAATGTCTCCTTGTTTATGCATCTTGCTGAATATTTGCATTTTTTTTTCAGATGGTAGAGAACTGCTTTTTCACCTCTGGCAATTTTATTACCATAATTGGATTTGCTATAACCTCAACTCTAAGTAAGAGAATAAAGACTTCAATAATGTAAAAAAAAAAAAAAAAAATTCATGCTGGGCCCAGTCTCATCAGGAAGACAGAGCATCAGACATATGAAGTATAGACAAAGTGATAAAAAAATATTGGCTAGAAAAAAATTCCCTTTACCACATATAATTTCTCTTTAATTTTTCTTAATGAGGCACAGTTGCTAATTTAAGCCCTTCACATATTTTCCCAGCAGTGAAGTGAATTTATGAGTTCACTGTACATCTTTCCAGGCCCAGTGGATTCAGAAGGAGAATGAAATTTAAAATCCCAGCTCCATTACCTACTTGCTATCTTTGTGAATGTTAACAAGTCTGTCAGTTTTTCTACACCTTTGTCCCCTTATTTATGAGGTTTGTATGAACATTAAATAAACAATAATGCATGCAGAGCATCTGGCTCAGGATCCCACACATGGTGTTCAGTCAGTGTGGGCTTCCTTCCTCACGGAAATCACCAGATGATATGAACTCTGGGTCTTCTGTCAGAAACAGAACACACCCATGCAAAGTGCTAATGCTGGTACAGCTCAGCAGACACCTTGTCTCAGGAAAGCCATTAGAAACCCCCAAAGTACTATATTTTTCTCCTGGTAAGTAGCTCACTTCCCACAACTTCCCACCACTTTATATTAAGTGAGCCCAACAAATGAGTCATGCTACTTACGGACACAAATTTGGGAGCCACACCCAAAACAGAGGCATCTTGGCTTTTCACAAGAAGCTGTCAATCCCACCAAAAAGAAGGCCTAGGGGACCCACAGTTAAAAAATCTCAAACTCCCAAGCTACCTCTGAATTCATATGCAAATCCCAAACCTTAGCTTGTTTTTCTTGCAGTGAGTTTTAATGACAGGTGAGAGTCACTGGAACATTCAACCTTTTGCTGAACTTGCTGTTTGAGGGTGGGTGGTGTGGGTACTGCCAGTTCAGGAAGATAGGCCATTCACTTTCCCTCTTAGGTAAATGGGCAATACCAAATTAAATTTAAAATAACACCCTACTTGTTGGATCATTTAGAAGGTGATTATTTACTTTTTGAAAAACATCTACTATAGCAGTTAAAGGATGACTGGTTTTCACAAAAATTTTCAAGAGTTTAATCTACTGTATAAAAATACAAAAACAGATCAAGGAAGCTTGCCATGTGCCAACTTCATAGCTGAAGAAAAAGTTATACTTGAGATATAAACACTCCCAGTCTATAGAAAACACAGGTGTGGTTATTTGAATTTATACCTCTTGTGTTGGATGAAAAATCCTACTCAAGGAATTAACATAAAACTGGTATAGAACCACTGAAAGCCCCAGAAGCAGAAACTAAAACAGACATGGGCCTTCTCCTGAAAGTAAGCTCACAACATCAAAAGAAAAATGATAAGCTATGAGAGTAAGTAAAATGATAAGCTATGAGAGTAAGTAAATACCATTACAGAGAGTCATCAGGTTTCATAAACAAAAGAATTAGCACCTCAGGTGTTGGATTTGATAGAACGATCTAGAAGGGACAGCAAAATAAGTATGTTTCAAATAACTAAAGCATTTTAAGAATGGAAGAAGGAAAAAATAAGATCCATAGGGAAAGCAGAGGTCAGTACAACAAAAGACAGATTTGCAAAAGAACCAAAAGAAAATTCAATCAATAAAATGAAGAATATATAGGATATTAGAGCTGCTCAGAAAATTAGTGAATTGAAAGACAGAGCTGAGGAAACTACACAGATTATATCACAGAGAACAAATGGCAAATACAAAGGAACAGATAGGAAATATGAAAGCTAAATTGAGAAAATCCTACAGATATAAAATCAGGTTGCCATGATGAACAATTCTAAAGGTTATTCCATTCACCAGGAATCCAATATAAACGGCGTTTTTAAAATTTTTATGACATATCAATCTTTATTTAATAAGAACTCCAGAAAGTAGGAACCAAGAAGAAAGAAAATGGGGATAAAGTGATAATTTTAAAAAAGATAATAGATCAGAAATTTCCAAAATTGAAGAAAGACATAAGTTCTCAGTTCTCAGAAAATGTACACAAAAGTCTCGATCAGGATAAATAAAAATAAATGTAAACCAAAACAATTTGTGAAGAAAATGAAAAATGTTAAAGACAATGAAAAACAACCAGAAAATAAAAGAGATTACCTGAGAAGTAATGAGCAATCAGGATTATTGGCTGTGTGATTGTGAACAAACCTGTTGAACTTTCTAAACCTTGGTCCCCATATTTATAAAATGGGGTTTGTACAATGACTGAAAAAAAACACAATGTATGCAAAGCACCTGGCTCAGGATTCTTGATTTTTTTATCAGCAATGATGCATGCCAGGAAACAACGATATATCTTTAAAATGCTGAGGTATCAGTTCTGTCTTTTAAAAATTCTAAATACAGGGGTCCCTGGGTGTCTCAGTTGGTTAAGCATCCAACTTTTGGTTTCAGCTTAGGTCATGATCTCAGGGTCACAGAATCAAGGCCTGTATCAGGCTCCTTGCTCAGTGAGGAGTCTGTTTAAGATTCCCTTTCCCCTCCTACCTCTGTCCACCCCCCACCTGGTACACACACACTCTCTCTCTCTCAAATAAATAAATTAACAAATAAATATTTTTAAAAAAATCTAAATCCAGAGACATTTCATTCAACAATAAAGCATGGTTCATTCACACGGTGGAAGCTCACAATGGAGAGACCATCATAATACATTCTTAAGTAAGAAACAAAACAAAAAAAACACCCAAACAAACAAAAACAGAAAAACTTTTATTATAAAAGAGGGAAAATGGGTATATCTTCAGTTGATAAAATACGGGAAGGCTACCCAGCAAATGAATATACTTGGTTACTTGTGGAGGAAGGAGGGAGCTGAATGAAAGCAAAATTTCTCACTTCTTTAAAATTTGTATTTCATGGGCAAATTCCTGAAGCACAGAACCTATCAAGATTGAATCATTAAGAAACAGAAAATCTGAACATAGGCAGTAACCTCTTCGATATCAGCCACAGCAACTTCTTTCAAGATATGTCTCCAAAGGCCAAGGAAACAAAAGCAAAAATGAACTTTTGGGACTTCATCAAGATCAAAAGCTTCTGCACAGCAAAGGAAACAGTCAACAAAACAAAGAGGCAACCCACGGAATGGGAGAAGATATTTGTAAATGACAGTACAGACAAAAGGTTGATATCCAGGATCTATAAAGAACTTCTCAAACTCAACACACACAAAACAGATAATCATATCAAAAAATGGGCAGAAGATATGAACAGACACTTCTCCAACGAAGACATACAAATGGCTATCAGACACATGAAAAAATGTTCATCATCACTAGCCATCAGGGAGATTCAAATTAAAACAACATTGAGATACCACCTAACACCAGTTAGAATGGCCAAAATTAGCAAGACAGGAAACAACGTGTGTTGGAGAGGATGTGGAGAAAGGGGAACCCTCTTACACTGTTGGTGGGAATGCAAATTAGTGCAGCCACTTTGGAGAACAGTGTGGAGATTCCTGAAGAAATTAAAAATAGAGCTTCCCTATGACCCTGCAATTGCACTGCTGGGTATTTACCCCAAAGATACAGATGTAGTGAAAAGAAGGGCCATCTGTACCCCAATGTTTATTGCAGCAATGGCTATGGTCGCCAAACTGTGGAAAGAACCAAGATGCCCTTCAACGGATGAATGGATAAGGAAGATGTGGTCCATATACACAATGGAGTATTATGCCTCCATCAGAAAGGATGAATACCCAACTTTTGTAGCAACATGGATGGGACTGGAAGAAATTATGCTGAGCGAAATAAGTCAAGCAGAGAGAGTCAAGCATCATATGGTCTCACTTATTTGTGGAGCATAACAAATAACATGGAGGACATGGGGAGATGGAGAGGAGAGGGAGTTGAGGGAAACTGGAAGGGGAGATGAACCATGAGAGACTATGGACTCTGAAAAACAACCAGAGGGTTATGAAGGGGCGGCGGGGGGGTGGGGGGGGGTGGGAGGTTGAGGAACCAGGTGGTGGGTAATAGGGAGGGCACGTACTGCATGGAGCACTGGGTGTGATGCCAAAACAATGAACACTGTTATGCTGTAAATAAACAAATAAAAATAAATAAATTTAAAAAAAAAGAAACAGAAAATCTGAACAGAACCATAATTCCAAAAAGAGACTGAATTAATAACCAAAAAACTTACAACAAAGAAAAGTCCAGGGCCAGATGGTTTGATTCTACCAAACACTGAAAGAAGGATTAACATTAATCTTCCTCAAACTCTTCCAAAAAAATGGAAAAAGAGGAAACATTTTCAAGTTAAATCTATGAGGCCAGCATTATTTTGATAACAAAGCTAGATAAGCCACAAGAAAAGAAAACCATAAACCAATATCGATTATTCACCCAAAAATTTTCAGCAGAATACCAGTAAACAGAATCCAATAGCATAAGATTTTAAACTATGATATCCGAAATCCTAAAACTATAGGATTTATTTCTGAAATGCAAGGGTGATTCAATATATGAAAAACAATCAGCATAATCCACTACATTAACAGAAGGAAGGAATTAAACCCACATGATCTTCACAAATAATACAGAAAAAGCCTTTTTTTTTTTTAAACACCCTTTCACGACAAAGAAAAAGCTCTGGACAAAGTAGAACTAGAAGGAAATGACCTCAATTATATTAAGGGTATGTATGAAAATCCCACAGCTAATTCCATCCTTGATGGTGAAAGACTGAAAGGTTTTTCTCTAAGGTCAGCAATAAGACAACTTTTGCCACTACTGATCAACACAATACTAGAAGTCCTGGCCAGAGCCATTAGACGAGAAAAAGAAATAAAAGGCATCTGAATTGGAAAGGAAGAAATAAAACTATCTTTATTTGCAGAGGACATGATTATGAAGAGACCCTAAATATTAGACACACAACTGTTGGAACTACTAAACAAATTCAGCAAAGTTGTAGGATACAAAGTCAACACACAAAAATAAGTTGCATTTCTATATACTGACAATGAACAATTTCAAAGGAAATTAAGAAAATACTTTCACTCACAGTAGCATCAAAAATAATAAAATACTTAGTAATAAACTTAAATATGGAGGCAAAAGACATACACTGAAAAATACAAAATACTGCTTAAAGAAATTAAAGAGGGCACCAGTAAGTGGAAAGACATCCAGTGTTTATGAATTAGAAGACATAATGTTGTTAATACCATCCAAAGTGATCTACAGGTTCAATGTTCCATTGAATCCCTCTCTACATCCCAATGATGTATTTTCCAGAAGTAGAAAGATCCATCGAATTAATATAAAATCTTAAGGAACCCTAAAGAGCCAAATAATCTTAAAAAGAAGAACCAGGCTGGAAATTTCACATGTCCTAATTTCAAAACTGATTACAAATCTACAGTAAACAAGATAGTGTGGGGTGGGCATAAAGACAGACATATAATCAATGCAATAGAGTTCAGAAACACATAGAAGATCAAATGATTTTTGGCAAGGGTTTTCAGACCACTCAATGGGGAAAGGGCATTCTTTCCAATAAATGGTACTGAGAAAACTGGATATCCACATGCAAAAGAATGAAACTGAACCCTTTTCTTGTATCATCTATTTAAAAAAAAATCTCAAAATGAGTCAGAGACCTAAATACCTAAATATAATAGCAAAACTTTAAAACTCTTAGAACAAGGGGGAAAGAGCAAGATGGCAGAGGAGCAGGAGTCCTAAATATCATCAGGTCCCAGGAGTTCAGCTAGATGGTTACCAAACCATTCTGAACACCTACAAATTCAACAGGAGATGGAGGAGAAGAAGAGCAGCAATTCTAGGAACAGAAAATTGACCACTTTCTGGAAGGTAGGACCTGCAGAGAAGTGAATCCAAGGTGATATATGTGAAGAGAGACCGTGGGGGTAGGGGCTGGTTCCCAGCAAGTGAGAGAGCAGTGGAGCACAAAATCGGAACTTTTAGAAGTCTGCTTCACTGAGGGGCATCGCTCCAGACGCTGAGCAGGGGGTGGAGCCCTTGTGGGGACAGTATGGTCTCAGGTTCCTTGGGGTCAAAGAAAGACTGGGGATGCCTGACTGCAGCAGACCTCCCAGGTAACAGAGTGGGGAAGCTGGCTACAGAGGAGGAGCCGAGGAGGGGGCTCTCAGTTCAGGGTTGCCTTAAACCACAATCCAGGGCTCAGCCAGGTCACTGTGGGACTTCAGTAGGGACCTCACATGTGGCAGATCCAGGGAGAGCCACTCCTTCCTCCTCCTTTAGGAGCAGGGAAGGAGTGTGCAGCAGAATCTGCTGGGTTTGGAGACTCCAAACGGGGCCATGTGACAGAGATAGAAACTCTCAGTCACAGGCCAGGTGAGCATGGGGAGCAGGCAGAGACTAGGGAGATGGGAGGGATCGATTGCTTTTCTCTGAGGACACACTGAGGAGTGGGGTCCTGAGCTCTTGGCTCCTCTAGGTCCAGAGATTGGGAGGCTGCCATTTTCATTCCTATGCTCCAAAGCAGTATGGAAAGTGTTCAGGGAACAAAAGCTACTGAGAGTAAACCCAAACGGATTGTTCAGCCTGGCCCTTGGCAAGGGCAGTGCAACTTCGCCTTGAGAATCCCTGCAACAGGCCCCTCCCCCAGAAGATCAGCAAGAACATTCAGCCAAGACCAAGTTCACCAATCAATGAGAACTGCTAAACTTCAGAGCTATGGGAATACAGCACACAGAATTTATGGCTTTTTCCTTTATGATTCTTTAGTCTTTCAAAGTTAAATTTTTAAATTTTTTTCTTATTCTGTTTTAAAAATTTTTTCCTCTTTCTTATTTTAATGTTTTTTAACTATTTTATCTTGTCAATACCTTTTTAAAAATCTTTTAAAATTTTCATTGTTATATTCCTATTCTATCACTTCATTATATTTAACCTTATTTTTTATATACATATAGGTTTTCTTTCTTTAAAATTTTGGGATTAGTTTCTTCTAACAAATCAAAATACCCTAAATCTAGTACATGGCTTTGTTCTGGTCTCAGCCTGATCACATTTTTTCCTCTTTTTTCAATCAACTTATCTTATCAATTCCTCTTTTAGAATCTTTTTAAATTTTCATCATTACAGCCATATTCCATCCCTTTATTGTGTTTACCCTTATTTTTGTATATATGTAAGTTTTTCTTTCTTTAAAATTTTGAGGCACAGTTTCTTTTTTTTTTTTAAGATTTTTATTTATTTATTTGACAGAGAGAGATCACAAGTAGGCAGAGACATAGGCTCCCTGCTGAGCAGAGAACCCGATGTGGAGCTCGATCCCAGGTCCCTGAGATCATGACCTGAGCTGAAGGCAGAGGCTTAAGCCCTGAGCCACCCAGGCACCCCTAGGCACAGTTTCTTCTAACAGACCAAAATACACCTAAAATCAATTGTGTGGCTCTGTTCCATTCACAGTCTAAAATATACATTATTTATACACACACACACACATACTGCTTTGGAGGATAGGAATGAAAATATATATATATAAAATAAGAATATATTATATATTTTATATATGTATATATGTCTATATATGTCTTTATAGGTAATATATTTTATATATATGTATTTTTCCCTTTTCTCCCCCTTTCATTTCCCTCCAGTTTCCAGTCTCTTCCAATTTGGTTAGTGTATATTTTTCTGCAGTTGTTGCTACCCTTTTAGTATTTTGTTCTCTCATTCATCTATTCTTATCTGGATAAAATGACAAGATGCATAAACTCACCTCAAAAAAAAACCCCCAAAAACAAAAAACAACAGACAGTACTGACAGCTAGACATCTAATCAATAGGGACATTAGTAAGATGTCAGAACTAGAGTTCAGAATGATGATTATCAAGGTGCTAGATGGACTTGAAAAAAGCATGGAAAATACTAGAGAATCCCTTTCTGGAGAAATAAAAGAACTAAAATCTAACCAAGTTGAAATTAAAAAAGCTAGTGATGAGCTGCAATTAAAAAATGGAGGCTCTTATTGCTAGGATAAATGAAGCAGAAGACAGAATTAGCGATATACAAGACCAAATGATGGAGAATAAAGAAGCTGAGAAAAAAAGAGGCAAACAACTACTGGACTACAAAGGGGAGAATTTGAGATAAGTGATACCCTAAGACGAAACAATATTAGAATAATTGGGATCCCAGAAGAAGAAGAAAGAGAGAGAGGGGAAGAAGGTATATTGGAGCAAATCATAGCAGAGAATTACCCTAATTTGGTGAAGGGAACAAGCATCAAAATTGAGGAGGCACAGAGAACCCCCATCAAAATCAATAAAAATAGACACCTCCAGATTTAAAGTGAGGGGCTGGAAAACAATTTACCATGCTAATGGACATCAAAAGAAAGCTGGAGTGGCAATCCTTATGTCAGATAAATTAGATTTTAAGCCAAAGACTATAATAAAAGATGAAGAAGGACAACATCATACTTAAAGGGTCTGTCCAACACAAAAATCTAACAATTTTAAATATCTATGCTCCTAAAAATGAGAGGAGCCAATTATACAAACCAATTAATAACAAAATCAAAGAAACACATCAACAATAATATAATAGTAGGCGACTTTAACACCTCCCTCATTGAAATGGACAGATCATCTAAACAAAAGATTAACAGGAAATAAAGGCTTTAAATGACACACTGGATCAGATGGATATCACAGATATATTCAGAACATTTCATCCCAAAGCTACAGAGTACACCTTCTTCTCTAGTGCACATGGAACATTCTCTAGAAAAGATCACTTCCCAGGTCACAAATCAGGTCTCAGCCGGTACCAAAAGATTGGGATCATTCCCTGCATATTTTCAGACCATAATGCTTTGAAACTAGAACTCAACCACAAGAGGAAAGTTGGAAAGAACTCAAATACATGGATGCTAAAGAGCATCCTTCTAAAGAATGGATGGGTCAACCAGGAAATTAACAAAGAATTGAAAAAATTCATGGAAACAAATGAAAATGAAAACACAACTGTTCAAAATCTTTGGGACACAGCAAAGGTGGTCCTGAGAGGAAAGTATATAGAAATACAAACATTTCTCAAGAAACAAGAAAGGTCTCAAGTACACAACCTAACCCTACACCTAAAGGAGTTGGAAAAAGAACAGCAAAGAAAGCCTAAACCCAGCAGGAGAAGAGAAATAATAAAGATCACAGCAAAAATCAATGACATGGAAACCAAAAAACCCAGCAGAACGAATCAATGAAACTAGGAGTTGGTTCTTTGAAAGAATTAGTAAGATTGATAAACCCCTGGCCAGACTTATCAAAAAGGAAAGAGAAAGGACCCAAATTCATAAAATCATGAATGAAAGAGGAGAGATCACAACCAACACCCAAGAAATACAAAAATTATAAGAACATATTATGAGCAACTATACACCAGCAAATGTGACAATCTGGAAGAAACGGATGCATTCTTGGAGACATATAAACTACCAAAACCAAACCAGGAAGAAATATAAAATGTGAACAGACCCATAACCAGTAAGGAGATAGAAGCAGTCATCAAAAATCTCCCAACAAACAAAAGCCCAGGGCCAGATAGCTTCCCAGGGGAATACTACCAAACATTTAAAGAAGAATGAATACCTATTCTCCTGAAACTGTTCCAAAAAATAGAAATGGAAGGAAAACTTCTAAACTCATTTTATGAGGCCAGCATTACCTTGATCCCCAAACCAGACAAAGACCTCATCCAAAAGCAGAATTACAGACAATATACTTGATGAACATGGTGCAAAAATTCTCACCAAAATCTAGCCAATAGGATCCAACAGTATATTTAAAGGATTACTCCCCATGACCAAGTGAGATTTATTCCTGGGCTGCAACATCTGCAAATCAATCGATGTGATACAATATGTTAATAAAAGAAAGAGCGAGAAACATATACTCTCGATGGATGCTGAAAAAGCATTTGGCAAAGTACAGCATTCTTTCTTGATCAAAACTCTTCACAGTGTAGGGATAGAGGATACATATCTCAATATCATCAAAGCCATCTATGAAAAAACCACAGCGAATATCATTCTCAATGGAGAAAAACTGAGAGCTTTTTTGCTAAGGTCAGGAACATAGCAGGGCTGTCCACTATTACCACTGGTATTCAATGTAGTACTAGAAGTCCTAGCCTCAGCAATCAGACAGCAAAAAGAAATTAAAGGCATCTGAATTGGCAAAGAAGAAGTCAAACTGTCACTCTTTGCGGATGATATTATAATTTCTGTAGAAAACCCAAAAGACTCCACTTCAAAACTGCTGGAAGTCATAGAGGAATACAGTAAAATGTAAGGATATAAAAATCAATGCTCATAAATCAGTTGCATTTCTATATACCAACAGCAAGACAGAAGAAAGAGAAGTTAAGGAGTTGATCCCATTTAGAATTGCACCCAAAACCATAAGATACCTAGGAATAAACCTAACCAAAGAGGCAAAGAATCTGTACTCAGAAAATTATAAAGTACTCATGAAAGAAATTGAGGAAGACACAAAGAAATGGAAAAACATTCTATGCCCATGGATTGGAAGAACAAATATTGTGAAAATGTCTATGCTACCTAAAGCAACCTACATATTTAATGCAATCCCTAACAAAATACCATCAATTCTTTTCAAGGCAGTGGAACAAATAACCCTAAAATTTATATGGAACCAGAAAAGATCCCAAATAGCAGAGGAACGTTGAAAAAGAAAACCAAAGTTGGTGGCATCACAATTCCAGACCTCAATCTCTACTACAAAGCTATCACCATCAAGACAGTATGGTACTGGCACAAAAACAGACATATAATAGGTCAATGGAACAGAATAGAGAGCCCAGAAATGGACCCTCAACTTTATGGTCAACTAATCTTTGACAAAGCATGAAAGAATGTCCAACGGAAAAAAGACAGTCTCATCAACAAATGGTGTTGGGAAAATTGGATAGCCACATGCAGAAGAATGAAACTGGACCATTTCCTTACACCACACATAAAAATAGACTCAGAATGGATGAAGGACCTCAATGTGAGACAGGAATCCATCAAAATCCTTGAGGAGAACACAGTAGTAACCTCTTCGACCTCAGCGGCAGCAACCTCTTTCTAGAAACACCACCAAAGGGCAAGGGAAGCAACAGAAAAAATGATCATTAAGATCAAAAGCTTTTGCACAGCAAAGGAAACAGTCATCAAAACCAAAAGACAACCCACAGAATGGGAGAAGATATTTGCAAATGATGTATCAGATAAAGGGCTAGTTTCCAAAATCTATAAAGAACTTATCAAACTCAACACTCAAAGAACAGATAATCCAATCAAGTAATGGGCAGAAGACATGAACAGACTTTTCTGCAAAGAAGACATCCAAATGGCCAATAGACACATGAAAAAGTGCTCAACATTTCTTGGCATTGCGGAAATACAAATCAAAACCACAGTGAGGTACCACATCACACCAGTCAGAATGGCTAAAATTAACAAGTCAGGAAGTGATAGGTGTTGGCACGGATGCAGAAATAGGGGAACCCTCCTACACTGTTGGTGGGAATCCAAGCTGGTGCAGCCACTCTGGAAAACAGTATGGAGTTCCTCAAAAAGTTGAAAATAGAGCTACCCTATGACCCAGCAATCACACTATTGGGTATTTATCCTAAAGATACAAATGTAGTGATCCGAAGTGGCACATGCACCCAAATGTTTATAGCAGCAATATCCACAATAGCCAAACTATGAAAAGAACCTAGATGTCCATCAACAGATGAATGGATAAAAAAGATAAAATGGAATACTATGCAGCCATCAAAAAACCTGAAACCTTGCCATTTGCAATGACATGGATGGAACTAAAGGGTATTATGCTAAATGAAATAAGTCAATCAGAGAAAGACAATTATCATATGATCTCTGATATGAGGAATTTGAGACGTAGGGCAAGGGCTCATGGCAGGTAGGGAGGGAGAAAATGAAACAAGATAGGACCGGGGAGAGAGAGAAATCATAAGAGATGCTTAATCTCAGGAAATAAACTGAGGGTTGCTGGGGGTGGTGGAGGGAGGGATAGGGTAGCTGGGTTATGGACTTTGGGGAGGGTATTGCTTTGGTGATGCTGTGAATTGTGTAAGTCTGATGATTCACAGACCAGTACCCCTGAAACAAATAATACATCATATGTTAATAATAATAGTAATAAAAATCTTAAAACAAAACATAGGGGGAAAGCTTTTAAGACATTGAATTTGGCAATAATTTCTTGAATGTGACACTACAGTCACGGACAACATAAGGAAAAATAAGTAAGTGAGACTACATCAAAGGACACAATCAACAGAGTAAGAAGGCAACCCAAAGAATGGGATAAAATATTTGCAAGTTATATAACTGATAAGGGGTTAAGATGCAGAATATACAAAGAATGCCTACAACTCCAAAACAGAGACAAACAACACAGTTAAAAATAGGCAGAGGAATGGAAAGGAGATTTCTCTAAACAAGATATACAAATGCCCAATAAGCACATGAAAAAATGCTCAGCATCTTTGATCATTAGGGAAGTGCCAATCAAAACTACAATGAGATAATGCTTCAAATCCATTAGGATGCTACTATAAAAAAAAATAAAAGATGACAAGCGTTGGCAAGGATATGGAAACATTGCAACTCTGTGCACTGTTGGTGGAAATGCAAAGTGGTGCTACCACCAATGAAAACACTATTGCAGTTCCTCAAAAAATTCAAAATAGGGGGCGCCTGGGTGGCTCAGTCGGTTAAGCGGCTGCCTTTGGCTCGGGTCATGATCCCAGGGTCCTGGGATCGAGCCTGGCATTGGGCTCCCCGATCAGCGGGGAGTCTGCTTCTCCCTCTCCCTTTGCCTGCTGCTCTGCCTACTTGTACTCTCTATCTCTCTGTCAAATAAATAAATAAAATCTTAAAAAATATATTTAAAAAATTCAAAATAGAATTACCATATGATCTAGCATTCTGGGTATATACCCCAAAGAACTCAAAGCAGAGAATCAAAGAACCATCTGTACACCCATGTTCATAGCAACATTATTCGCAAGAGTCAAAAGGTGAAAGCATTCTGTCCGTGGAGAGATGAACTGATAAACAAAATAGAACAAATGCTTATACAATGGAATATAACTCAGCCTTAAAAAAGGAAGGAAATCCTGACACATGCTCCAACGTGGATGAACCTTCAGGAAATAAGGTAAGTGAAGTAAGCAAGTCACAAAAGGACAAATACTGTCGGATTCCACACATACGAGGTACCTAGGGTAGTCAAACTCATAGAGACACAAAGTAGGATGGTGGTTGCAAAGGGCTAGGGGTAGGGAGGGAAAAATGAACAGCTATCTAATCGGCACAGTGTTTCAGTTTTACATAATGGAAAGGGTCCTGGAGATGGATGGAGATGGATGGAGATAGACGGTGGCGATGGTGGCAGAGCACCCTCAATGTGCTTAATGCCACTGAGCTGTGCACTTAAAAATGGTGATGTGGTCAACCGTCTGTTATGTGCCTCTTACCACAATTTGGAAAATTATCCAAGTATGCTCCACAGAAAAGTAATTCAAGAGGCAGAGGTTAAACAAAAGATCAACATAAAGTATTCCTACCCAAGTGGGAAAAAAATGTTTGTCTTTATTAAAAAGAATTTTAAAAAAACTTTGAAAATTTACAATATGGCACAAGAAACAAGTGTTCATTTTAGAAAATTTAAAAACATAGGCGAACAAAATAAGAAAATACATAAAAGATCTGTGGTTTGCCATCCAAAGGTAGCTGCGGCTAACTTTTTCGTATGTCTCCTTTAAATATGATGTGTGTGTGTGTGTGTGTGTGTGTGTGTGTGTGTGCATGTGTGTGTGTATAAAATATACCAATGAGAGTTGTTATCTGTGTGTACAGATGCAGCTGAACAGACAATGGGGAGTCCTTTCTGTCCTGTAAATGAAAGCTGTTTAATCTCCCAACACTTTATTATTAACATTTTAGAAAAAATTTATTTATTTGAGAGAGAGATAGAGTGAGAGAGAGAATATAAGAGCGGGTGAGGGGGGCAGTGGGAGAAGTAGACTCCCTGCTGAGCAAGGAGCCTAATGTGGGACTCGATCCCAGGACCATGAGATCATGACCTGAGCTGAAGGCAGACACTTAACCAACTGAGCCACCCAGGCACCCCTGAACATTTTCAAACAAATAAAAAGTTGAAATAATTTCATAGTGACCACTGTATATCCACCACCTAATTCTTCCATTAACACTTTATTATGCTTATTTTTTCACATATATATATCTAATCTCTCCATCCATCAACTTTATTTTGAAAGTTGCAGATGCCAACTTCTATTCTATTACCCCCAAATACTTCTTTGTGCATATTATTGTTTTGACATATAATTTATATACAATGAAATGCACAAATCTTTTTTTTTAAAGATTTTATTTATTTATTTGACAGAGAGAGAGATCACAAGTAGGCAGAGAGGCAGGCAGAGAGAGAGGAGGAAGCAGGCTCCCCGCGGAGCAGAGAGCCCGATGTGGGGCTCGATCCCAGGACCCTGAGATCATGACCTGAGCCGAAGGCAGCGGCTTAATCCACTGAGCCACCCAGGCGCCCCGAAATGCACAAATCTTAAGTGTGCATTTACTGAGATTTAATTTAATTTAATCCAGACTTATCAAGCTATAGTTCACGACCATCACCTGAGAAAGTTCCCTCCTGCCCTTTCTCAGCCACCACTGCCCTCACTCTCCAGAGGCAACACATGCTCAGATTTCTTTCCACCATAGGTTAGTTTTATCTGTTGTAGAATTTCATGCAAGTGGAATCAGGCTTCTACTCAATATAAGTAATATGTCTTATTCAAGAGCTCAGATAGAAGAGATGAGGAACAATTTAATTCCTTCCGGTCTCCAGTGATGGTGGGAAACCCATTTGATGCTGCTGCCATTCCTGCTGGCTACTTGATGTAGCAGCTGCTGTGCACAGGACTTACCACAGCCTATGAGATGGATGACAGTGCCAGGCCACCATTCACTGGGGTCAGAGGAAAATGGAAATCATAGGTTAGGTATTCACAAATTATGTGTGGGAAACAGCGGCTGCCCAATTCTACTGGAGAATCTATGGAGTAGTCGTAATGGCCTTGTGTAGTGATTTTATCATTAATTATACAGTATAAATCTACAACCATTTATTTTATTGTTTGACAATACTTTAATTTTGCAATAAATTCTTTTTTAACAATTTTGTTTTTTTGAGATAGAGAGAGTGTGTGTGTGTGTGTGTGTGTGAGAGAGAGAGAGAGAGAGAAAGAGAGCATGAGCAGGGGGAGGAGCAAAGGGAGAGGGAGAAGCAGACTTCCCACTGAGCAGGGAGACTGATGCGGGACTTGATCCCAAGACCCTGGGATCATGACCTGAGCCAAAGGCAGATGCTTAATGGACTGGGCCACCCAGGTGCCCCTGCAATAAATTCTTCAGGTAACAAGAAGTAATAAATTTTTAACTAAACTGAAAGTGTATATTTAGTGAAAAACTAAATACTAAAATTCTGGGTCTCAAGATAATTGATGATGATAAGGTACACAAAATACGTTTGGCATCTACCCTCCATGAAGAGTGTCACAGCCAAATCACCAACCACTTAGAAACGGGAAAATACAACTGCTGCCGAAGAAGCCCCAGCTGCTACATAATCCTAAGTGGGATTTAAAGAAGAATGTGCCCACGTGGAGAGATAAAAGGCTACTCCTCATCCACACTGCACATGCAACAACATTGGCTGAGATGTGTCTGCTGCTCTGAATTGCAGAGGTAGGAATTTGAACATCATTTATGATTTTCATGGACTGAGAGTCAAATCAAAGCCCAACCTATTGTCACACTGAACTTGGAAGGAAGCATAAGATATGCCCTGCATTGAACAGAAGCTGCTGGAATCTGGAAGACTCTTCTCCTAAACGAGGATTGCCTTTGAGGTTCACTCCAAAGAATGAACAACCACTGGGCACAGCCAGTCTCATAATTTTGAGTATGTAAAGCACTGCGATTCCAGTCCATGGGGACTAATGCAATTTGTGAAAAAAATACACCCACAATTGGCAAGGGGCTCAAAACTTAACAAGATCTCTTTTCTACCAGATGCACTGTTGGCTAATTGCTCTCAGCCATTAGCTAGATGAGATACATGGGAAGAAGCCTTTGGAAGTGCACAGAAAACCAGGTGATTTAATTTTTTCTCACATTTCTCTTTCCTTGGTAGTTAATTAGCCAACACTCCTTTCTCTACCTCTTTGTTGAGGTCATATCAGCAAATATCTGGTCCAATTTGTGCAAAACTACCTAATTAATTCATAATGCAGTAGAACTTATCAGCTTGCTTCTATCTCCCTTTGCCCAAGAATGATTAGCAATGAAGTATTTCAAACATACAGAAGAATAGGTCAATCAAATCACCTAGCTTTAACAGATGTCAATACTCCACTGTACATGCTTATTGTAATATTTTTAACAGAGCTCTTCAGTCATCACTGCCCTATTACAAGAATGTTTGGCCTTTTGCTATAACGTGTCAGATGAACACATCCTTATGTGAAAGTCAGTCAGATTTCTCTGAAGTACTTGCCTCGCTGTCAGCCCCGTGGTCTTTGCTGTTCCAGTACGGCCCCCTCTCATCTCAGGGATGAGACCAGGTGGTGTAGTGGCTGCAGCGTGGCTTTAGGGCCACGCAGATCTGATTTCCAATCCTGGCAACCAGATTACCAATCTGGTGGGCAGATGTCTGTACCTAGTTTCACATTTATAAGATGGGACTAATACGACCTACGTTGTAGAGCTACTGTGAGGTGATGTTAGTGAAGCATGGGAAGAGTACCTAGAACAGGGTAAGTGGCTGTTACCAGCTTGTGTATCTGTTGTATGTGCCAAGCAGCCCCATTCTTCTTGGGTCCATCTCTAAGTGAGGTGGTATTTACCAGGAACCAGCCAACCACCATCCAGATAATTAACAACTTATTTGTGGACCAATGGACACCAGCTTTCCACATGAGCCTGGATTTAGCCAGTAAAATGGAGGTCCCTTTTTTTCCTTTCCTTTTCTTTTTTTTTTTTTAGCAGCTGGAGGTGACTTTGCCCCAATAGTATGATCTCAAAAATATGATGGAATTTTTAAAAAAGATTTTATTTATTTATTTGACAGACAGAGATCACAAGTAGGCAGAGAGGCAGGCAGAGAGAGAGGAGGAAGCAGACTCCCCACCGGGCAGAGAGCTCAACATGGGGCTCGATCTCAGGACCCTGGGATCATGTCCTGAGCTGAAGGCAGAGGCTTTAATCCACTGAGCCACCCAGGCGCCCCAAAATTACAATGGAATTTTATAGAGTTTTATAGTACTTGCCTTTGTCAAAATTAGACCACGTAATAAGGGAGCAGTTGGTTATAATCAGGAAGCAAGTCCCCTCATGACCATGGGCATTATTTATTTCTGTGAGCATCTTCTCATCTTGTCCTTAGGTGTATCTATTATTTGTCATTAAAGCAAATTGTCTTTAAAAGACCACATAGTTTGGGTGCTGGGTGGCTCAGCTGGTTAAGCAACAGCCTTCAGCTCAGTTCATGATCTTGGAGTTCTAGGATCAAGTCCCGCAACCGGCTCTCTGCTCAGCGGGGAGTCTGCTTCTCCCTCTGACCCTCCCCTCTCTCATGTTCTTTCACTCTCTCTCTCAAGTAAATAAAGTCTTTAAGAAAATAAAAGACTACATTGTTTAACAAAGTGGTTCTCAACCATAGCTGAGCCTCAAAATCATCATTTTTAAATTGTTCTATCTATTTATCTATCTATCCACCCCAAGGCCCCCACCTAAAACATACTGGGAGCCTCTGAGAATGAAATCTTCATCTCCTGGATGAAGTGGAAGGGATTAATGTTCCACCCAGGTGAGGACCTTATAAACCCAGGGTTGAGAATCACACTGGGTTAACTACTTGAAGTGGTACCTACCTAAAGGGTAATTGAAAATTTTGGAATAAATCAGGAATTAAAAAAATAATAATTTTGAAAGCAAGATGCTGCTATTCCAAGTCTTCTGTTGCAAATGACATCTTCCCCAGGAACGAAGCATACACATGGTCCATCCAAGAACAATGTAAATCAAAACACATGTCCACAGCTGGAGCAAAAGTCTTAGGACTGTCTAACTGGATTCCATTGGAATGAGTCTGCGTGACACCATGTCAAAGTAACTGTGCACAATGTCCCTAAAGAAAGCTACATGAAGAATAGCCAAAGCACAAAAAACAGTTGGATTTAATTCAATTAAAAAAAGGATAACGCACACACTATCTTTTGCAAACAAAAGCACATCAAATGTCGGAAAGTGACATAAGACCACATCATTTTCCAGACTTAAATAGACCAGTGTTTCCAATACTCACCTTCCCTGCCTCCTTTCCTTATTCCAAATAGCTGTCTGCTCTCTCAGGTAATTGGGCGGAGAAGTGCATCTAAAGATGGAGGCCATTAGGAAATCATGCCTCCCTTTATTTATTAGTTTCCATGGCAAAAACAAAATAAAAGACAATTGTGTTTCAAAGCAACAACACTAAAAGAAGCAACATCTCGCTCAGGCAGACAAACCTCAGAGGGAAAGTCAAAGCTACACTACCCTCCATGCCTTTCCCCAAACCAAGAGGCATGATTTCTAATGGCACTGCCCAGGTAGACACTAAGTCCAGACACCGAGAAACTACTCCTGGAAACTACTAACTTTTGTATTTTCCTTGGGGATTCTGTTGCTAAGCTTCTCTTTCATTTGACTCCCAGAAATCTCAGGGGCTTTCCAGGCCACCAAATTCAAAGCAATCAGGAACCAGAGTAGGGTCAGGATGCTGGCTAACTTCTTTCAACAAACAGGGACCTAGAATGCGGGCTACCGAGGTATTTCACAGATCTATCCCTCAAGACACAGTCAGCACGTAAAATGCCCCAGAAGATTGGGTTTTGTAGTACCCGAGGCAGGGAACTCCAGGGCTAGATCCCTCTTCCTCTGAGCAGCCAAGGCCACCACATTCATTAGTAACACAGTGGTCTACTCCTGCACTGCAACCTCATTGTTATGGGTCCTCTGTGCCTCAAATTCAAATGCCTGGACCAGATCAACTGCAGCAGTTTGCTTTCCTTTTCTAATAAAGTCTCCAGTATCAAATCATTAGATTCCTCAACTACCCAACACAATGACAGTATTCTTGATTAGCCTCCATGGCCCCCTGTTAAAAGAGTGGGAAATCAGGCACAGGTAGAATGGTGAAAGCAGTAGTTTCTACCCCCCTCCCCTCCTTTTTTTTATTTTTTTTTTTATTTTTTTTTATTTTTTAGGGAGGAAATTCCCTCAGTGGATAATCCACTTAGAGCAAAAAATGATTCTCACCCTTGGGCTTGCCCCTACATTCATTCATGTTGGTACTTTTTATTTAAGTTTTTATAGTAGGTAGGTTCCCCTCTGCCTAAAAACCCAAGGGAAAAAACCCAATTCTTTAATTTACTCACACCCCGCTGCTATGCTTTCTCAGGCTACTCATTTCCTTACCCAGCTTCATCTTCAGCTTCAAGAAGCTGGAGTTGGAGAAAAGGGGGAGGCAGGTCAATTGAAGGTTGTACTGACCTCAGAGGGAGAGGACCCTGGTCATCAACACCAGGGCTGCCCTAGGCTATTTCAAAATGTCAGCAGGCTCAATTCCAGAAGAAAACACCATTTGCTTCCCAACAGGCTGGGGCTCAATGGGGCATAAAGAATAAATTAAGTAAATTAACCAACAAAATTTGGCAATTGCTACTTCCTGAGAACTTGAGAAAGAAACAGTAAGAGGTATCTCCAATCTTCAGGGCCATGAGGAGACTGCTTGATGTAGTAAAAATAAAGGAATGATGTACTCTACAGATTTGGAGAGGTCCTCCTCTCTGGTCCTGGGGGTGCCCATGTCCCTGGCTCTAGGAGACCATCCAACCCGCAACACTGACAGCTCAGAAAAGGAGTGTTGCTCTTGCCCCCCTTACCACTCAGGGCTCTGGACTGCTTTTATTCTAGGGGTGATTTTAAATGCTTCTCTTCCTGCCATGGCTGTAGTACACTGTGCCCCGTCTCGATCTGTATATCCAGGTTTGATTACATGGAAATGAACTCTGAGCATCGTCAAGGAGCCACAGATGGGAGAAGGAGGAAGAGGCAGTGAAGGGGGGCCAGAATGCCTACTTTGGTTGACAAGTATAGTCATGATCTTGGGGTGGGCTGGGGGGATTTTGTGTAGACAATATGTGAGACAGGACCATAAAATAAAGGCACCCACGTCACTGGCTGGCTGGAGAAGCCAACTTCACTACCGGGCCACCACACTGTATATGCTCATGAACCATACTGTATATGCACATGAACCACAGGTCTTTTTTTAAGCCCTTGCTGGCATATCTACTTCTAGCTCCTCCTACGCAGCCTTCCTTGGTCACTACTGAATCATCAGTTATCTCCAAAGCAAAGTTTCCTGGCCCTCGAAATATGGACCTCTGATCACTTGCTATTTGTAATATTGCCCCCTGAAATCTGTCTCCTTTGGGGCTCACAATGCTTGGATTTTGGCATTATATTCTTAAACTATTAAGTCCCCCACATTAGGGCCATTCAGAAAGTCTAAGCAGGCAAGACTAGTTCTTTTAGGAAATGGCCAATTTAGTCCATGGTAATCTGTTCCTTTCATTGCCTGGGACCTGTGGATAGCTAGTTCTTAGTCTTTCCCTAATAGCCATTTGACTTCGGGGAAAGACTTGCCTTTTCTCTGGATTTTAGTTTTCTCCTCTTAACAAATGAGAAGTTGTCTAGATAGTATCAGTCATATTTCCATCAGCTGTATATTCTATGCTCTGTAACCATGAGATTGAAGATTGGAGAATTCACGCATTCCCAAGGAGCGTAAAAAATAATAGTGCCTAACACACACTTTCCATGTATTAAGTCATTTAATTCTCTGTAGAATCCTGTAAGTATTATGACTCCTCTATTTGTTGGGTGAGGAAAAGGCCTAAAGAGGTTGAGCAGCTTAAATTGTGTCATAAAATAGCAGTACAATGGGGTACGAACTGGCTCCAAGGTATGTTCTAGAAACCACATCAGATACAGGGGAATAGGCAGATTTAAGGACCGATCTTCCTTGATGTTTCTGTCCTTAGGTGGGAATCATAGTTATCTGCCAATCAGTAGCAGTTACAAGGAGCCAAGAGCAGAGCTCGCCAGCATCCTCTCTGGCACCTGCTGGATTTTCCTGCATTATTTAGGGCACACATTACCATAGACAAACACAAGCACTTTGTGGCAGTGGTGTAAATTAGGATGATTCTGCCAGCGAAAGCCTAGAATCATGAAGATAAAATGACCAGCTTGGGATCTCTGCCACCTACTGAACTGTCAGTGTACTGATGCCATTTGGGGTAGAAAATATTCAGAAGACCCTGGATGAGGAGGGAACACAAGAGACCAGGCAAAGAGAGCTACTTCAAAGACTAGTTTAGGGAAATAATCTGTGTGTTCAGGGGTCTGGAAACACAGTCACTCTGAGGTTCTGACTGCCCTATTCTGATGTCCTAGCTGTCCTCCTCAAAAGCAAGCAGCCTTAGCACCTTTCCCGGAGGCCAACCCGGAAGCCAACCCCAGCCCAGGGAGATCTGTGCACAGGAAAGACAACAGGCTCATTCATTTTAAAAATAGGTCCATTAAGAACCCCAAACTCAACAAGACTATCTACCAGGAGAGTTCTTGCCAGTTCACTATAGAAAGGTAGTAATGAAAATTATAAGGCTATCTTGATTCTAAACTCATTGCCAGTAGGGCCCAAGGTCCTGAATTGGGCCTCTTTTCAATGCTTATTTAAACATTGCTGAGTGTTGAGTGTTGAATGTTATTTAGTTCTGTGCCCTTCAGGTCTTTTCCATCTTTAATCCTCTTGGAGCAGGGTGGGGCTGAGCTGGGAACTAGTGTAAGTCAGCTTGCAATCATCCTTGTGCAATCTAGCACATCCACAAGGTAACAAGGCCTTTCGGGGGAAATCAACACAATGGTGCTGTTTGATACAGCTTCTGGCTGCTCACGGTCACTGATAGGTCTATGGCCAACTGGGAAAGAGTTCTATACATTTTTTTTTTTAAGATTTTATTTATTTATTTGACAGAGAATGAGCGCAAGTAGGCAGAGACACAGGCGGGGGTGGGGGAAGCAGGCTCCCCACTGAGCAGAGAGCTCCATGTAGGGCTCCATCCCAGGCCCCTGAGATCATAACCTGAGCCAAAGGCAGAGGCTTAACCCACTGAGCCACCCAGGCACCCCAAGAGTTCTATACATTGATACTTTCTTTGACCTTATCTACCAAATGGCTATGTGGCATACAAGCTATCATGCGGAGTGAAATACCTTTCTTTCCCTGGAGCTAAAATCACACTATTATAAGAAGCTATGTATTCTTGCCGCCATGTCATGATTTACCTACTGTACTTTGTAACCCAGAACTATGAATCATCCTTCCTAACTTTTCAGCTAACAAAACATGTTCCTTAAGATAAAATCTCTTCTTTATCTAGATTTATTTGTTCTGGATCCTAATGCATTCTTAGGGCATTATTTCTTACTGAAGGTAGCCCTCCCTCAGTGTTTGTTTAATGATAATTTTTATTTCAAGTTCTTCCTGAGTAGTAGGCTTTAACCTTTCTCAAGGCTTTATATTCCTAGGACTCTCTGAGTCAGTTGTCAGATTTCTGGCATCTGTCAAGAACAGGCAAGGGGGCCGTATTTCCTTGCCTTTCTTTCATGGGTCACTGAACAGTGCTAAAATTCTGAATTCCTTGGGAACAGAACTCAGAGACAGTTTCATTTATTCCCCCCTTCTCTTATTCATTAGTTTTAATTTAATTTCTAAGCAGTGGAACAGATCATTTATTCATTCCAACACGAGTTGAAGAATCATCACGTGTCAGGCACTTTGCTGGGGACACAGAGATGGTCCGCTCTCAGGAAGCTCACAATATGGTGAACACGATCAGGTCATGATTAGAAAAGCAGTATGTGCTCCAAGGTCTGCAAGGCATTTCTAGGTGTGCAGATCCCAGAATATCCATCCAAAAGCCAAGAGGTGCTGCTTGACCTGAACTTTGAAGGACAAGTAGTAGTCCTTTTGGAAGAGTCCAAGCAATGGGTAGATGGATGCAGCAGAGGGACAGAATTAAGGGACTGACTGGAGAGTCACAGCCAGAGCATGAAGGGCTTTGTCCTTTGGGCTAAGAAATTTGAACTTTATCTTAAAAAAGAGAAGGAACCATCAAAGGGGAGAGGCAGCAGAACTGTAACATAGAATGGTATTATGTATGAAAGAATGAGAGCTCTAAGTTCACAAAAGTTAGTAAGATTCTGTGTCCCCATGTGCTTGATCTGACACTGCTCCTTGGCCCCCGGGATGGCATACAGAGCATGTGGAGACTAGTCCGGGCTCAGTGCCAGTTCATGGTGCCAGTCTGCCTCTCCAGGAGATTTACAACCATGACCTTCTTCCCACTCTGAGAGAGCCGTGCTTGTTGTGTCCTCGGCCCTGTACGGTGATCGTCTGGGAAGCCTCCCTGGAGCACGGCCTCTTTGCAGAAGGTCATGAAATAAGGAATCCAGATGGTGGACAGCAGTGCAAATGGCACTTGGGGACAGGAAGAGAATGTGTGTGCAGAGGTGGAGACAGTCAGCAAATACAGGGAGGCAGGGAAGAGGTGGGGAACATGGGGAAAGGGCCAGAAGATCCACTGGTTCCCTTCCAGGAGAGTGCGGCTGCACAGAATATGAACCCCTTTTCAAGTAGGAGAAGCTAAGGTACAAAGAGAGAGAGCCTGAATTGTCTCAGCACAAAGGTGAAGCAGGAGCAAATGAATAAAACAAATCACACGGGTTTGCTTGCTTCTTTTGCCGATCTCTGTTCTCCAGACCCAAAGCAGTCTGCCTGTCACATCAGGTTAAACATTCTCCCTGGGAAATCATGCAGTCGCAGAGCTTAAGGAAGCCCACAAATGGAAATGTCATTACTTTAAAAAAAAAGGAAAAAGTCCAAGTCCTGTCCTAATCACCTCCTGTTGCTGTTCCTGTCTGTAGCAGTCGGCGCGTGCTAATGCACTCCAGGCTCACGAGGGGATTTGGAAAATGCTCAAGGGAACAACTGGATGCCTAATGATCCCTGGAAAATTCTTTTCACGTTTTTCTCTGGACACTGACTTTTTACATTTTCCTTGAGAAATTCTGGGTATGGCTAATGAACATACATACCAGAAATGTGATGGGTGCACAGAACTTAGTTTAATCTGGTTTCGTGAATGCTGGCTCCCTGTCCACAGCCAGCCAAGGTTTTCCCCTCTCACTTATATGCTTTATGATGGATTTATGATGGATTTAAAAGAAAAGTTTAAAACTTTCACTCAAGCTGAGGTTCCTCAATTTTTATTTGTAAGTTCATTGGCCAGGATGGGACAAGAGCAATTTCAAGATTGCGGCCCCGTGACTCTCAGCGTAGCAAAGAAAGTGTTTTGTGTTGTTACTGTCCTCAAATATACCCTTTCTGCTCGGACGTCACCCCTAGTTCCTCTCCTTTGGGCCACATTTCCTATTTCACAGCTATAAAAAGACATGTTGTGGATACTGTCCGATGAAGGTAAGGTTCCTATGTGTAATGCAATAGGCGCACGTGTACAAAACATACGTGAACAAGGGTTTTGTGAGCACCATTTAAAACTATGTGAAGGGTATTTTCTAGGGAACTTTCTGTGGATCTTTCCAAAAAAACAAAAAGCCCTATGGAAAAATATCCATCTCTACTTCATGCGAATTTCAGGTTTTCATGGACTAATTTCAAAAAACTGAAGAAGGCCACCCATCTTTCTCCTTTATCAAGTAAGCTCCACATCAACACAAGAGCCAATCATGCTTGGCTGTTAAGCTTTGCTAAACAAAGATATTTGCAATGTGGAGTACTGAAACAGAAAACTTCCCCATGAGTCAGTAGCCAACCCCAGCAAAGGACCTCATGGTTCCAACTAACCAGCCCACAACCTTTCGTATCCAGTTCTGCTTTTTCAGTGGTTTCTACAGTCGAATTTCTAGTTAGGAACTGAAAAACTGGTTTGGTTTTGACTTCCGTAGGATAGGTAGTGGTGCTAGCCACAATACGCTGGGAGTTCCAGGATCTCCAACACGTGCATGCTTCCCCACCTGAAGCCCCCACTCTAACCTCTGCTCCATGGGGTTCCAAAGGGATACCACATATGAGCAGAGAAGAAGGCCAGGCAAGAAAGACATCTTGTTTGTGGGACTCCTAGCTCGAACCCTGGGCAGCTCACTTGGAGAACAAGCACTCTCACCCAAGGAATAGTTCCCAATTCTTAAGCATCTTAATCACCTGGGGAGGTCTGGATTTTGTGGTTTCAAGTCTAGCCCCGGACTGATCTTCAGGGGTAGGGCCCTGGATTCTGTATTTTAAAAGGCAGATTGGCGTATGTCTCCTCTGTCCCACCACCACAGGCATGAATGAAGTACAGGTTAGAGTTGGAAGGCGGAAAGCGAGGAGTGTGGGGAAGCTGCCTTGTACCAGCTTGGGAGAACTGACTGTTAAAAACAGCAGACTGTTTCAAGAATTTTGCAAGCCCTTACTAAATGTTAAATTATATAAGCTTAACTATTAAATAATTATCAAAACCAAAAATAATATCCACAGCTCATCGCCTCCTACTCATTTCCTATTATCTATGTTCTTGAGGTTTTTCACATCTATTGTATCTGTACTAATGGTGGGAAATGCTACATAATGGTGCACAGCCATGTGCCTCTTCCCTGCTCTACGTTCAATAACATCACATTGGTAGCTTGAGATCAGAGCATTTATATAACAGGTGAAAGCTAGGTATCAGGTCTTGACTTATTGTTATGTCCAGGCTTAAGATGGAAAGGGTAAATAATGCAGATTAAATGTAAAGATATGTCACAGGTAGAGGGTGTCTGGGTAGCACAAAGTAACTGACTCTTGGTTTTGGCCTGGGTCGTGATCTCAGGGTCGTGATACTGAGCTCCTGTCCCACCCCACACTCAGCAGGGCGTCTGCTTCGGATTCTCTTTTCCCCTCCCACTGCCCCTCCCACTAGTGCGCACTTCCTCTCTCTCCAAAATAAATAAATCTTAAAAAACAAATGTCACATCTATAGCTGGTATATTGTGAATAGCACAAAATTTGAGGAAATGTTCTTCCAGTATCTGAAAATTGTCCGATTTCGGTAAAGAAGTGACTCTCTTCATTGACAAACAAGTGAAATTCCAACATATGTCTATTGTGCTTTCATCTTAGTCTTTCATGTAAAGGAAAATCCCAACCAACATTCATGCTGGGAATCATACTTATTCATCAAGTGCAACCATAGTTTGGCTACAGATAAAGGAGTTCCATAAAATCAATGAACGCATTCTGTGAGAATCAATGAGCTATATAAATTTACAATAAAGTGGACTATGTATTCTATTATTATTTTTGAACTGTGTATTTTATTGCACTGTATTATTAATGTATTTATATACTATTATACTTAACAGTACTACATATTCTATTCAATTTGCTAATTGTATATTTAATTATTTGTACCTTAGTAAAATTTATAAGACTTACACTGGGTTATATGTAACTATACGTTTTCTCCCAGAGGGCCATTGTTAAACATTTCCCAGTATACCCCTGCCTAAGCCAAGAACAAAAACAGGTTGAACAGCTTCCTTGGCTTCTATCCTATAGGTCCACACCCTTATCTCAGCCGTTTAGTTTACCACCCTCTCATGTCAAGAAAAACACCAAGAACTGTACAAGAATAGAAATCAAAAGGAAAAGAGATTTTCCTGAAGACTCAAAGCAGCTAATTTAATCTGCCTAATCCAACGCTTCCTAGGAAGGGTGCCTTCCAAGGAGGGGCAGCTTTGGGCTGATCTGATTACACTTGCCACTGGAAAAAAACAAGAAAGGAACCTAACAGATGGCAGTTTGGGCACTATAGCCTAATAAATATCTTCCCCCTTGAAGCCATATAGGATGGTTCCTTGGGAGCAGAAGTAAGGGGACTACAAAGTCATCCAAGTAGGGAACAAGAGGAATTTGAATCTTCCCATCAGCTATGGTACATGTTTGGGGTACCTAACAAAAGGATCAGTGAGGATTCCCACTTGTCACCAACCGGAGTACACAGGCATACCATGGCTTCTTCCATATTTAAGTTGTCATTGCTTGTGATTTAAAAATATCTTTCTAGGGGCGCCTGGGTGGCTCAGTTGGTTAGGCGGCTGCCTTCGGCTCAGGTCATGATCCTGGAGTCCCGGGATTGGGTATGGCATCAGGCTCCCTGCTCAGCGGGGAGTCTGCTTCTTCCGCTAACCTCTCTCCTCTCATGCTCTCTCTCTAATAAATAAATAAATAAATAAAATCTTAAAAAAAAAATGTCTTTCTAAACATGGAATAAAACCCAATTACCAAACCAAGATGTACAGCAACTTTAAAAATTCCGTTACTTGGGGGCATCTGAGTGGCTCAGTCAGTTGAGCATCTGACTCTTGATTTCAGCTCAGGTCATGATCTTAGGGTCATGGATTGAGTCTTGTGTCTGGCTCCATGTCAGGCTCTGTGTTGGGCATGGAGTCTGCTTGAGATTCTCTTTTCTCTCCCCCCTCTCTCTGCCCCTCCCACCCTCACACATGCTCTCTCAAAAAAAAAAAAAAAAAAGAATTCTGTTACTTGGTAGTTTTATAACTACCAACATATAGTACATCTTTAGTCTCAGATGTAGTGTTTAACAATTTATCAGTTGCTTCTGAACGTCTTGTATATGGTACTGCAGATGTAAACACAGAGACCTTTTTCGACCTTCAAACAGAAGAGGACTCTGCTATCAGATACATAGCTATCCACCAGAAAGGGAGACTGGTCTCAGAACTCATCCTCTAGAGAGCATAATATTATGGGTGAGTCTTGCAGAATGTTAACATTTTTACTTCATCAGTGTGTTCTTGAAACCTAGGCACAGAACTGCTCCAACCAGATTCCCCAGGCCCTTAAAAAAAGGAATGTTTGTTGAAGGTCAGACCACACATTTGGGGATTGGGAGGAGGTAAGACATGAGAAATCCAACCAGTCAAGAATCCTATAACATGTCAGCCTATGTTTTGAACTAACAGCCTTGAAAGCGATCATAAGTATGAGGGGTGCTGTGATAATACTTCAAACAAAAACATATCCAAGACACTTGCAAAACAATCTGGGAAAAATCAAGAGGTTTCTACTTACCTGGTATCTGGCATCTTATCTGGTATCTGCATTGAAAGAACACGTACTTTCAAGTGCAAAGACATTTATTTATTTATTAAAAAAAAAAGATTAAATAGTTCTTTTTCCATAACTTGTTATCTCAGAGAAACACTGAAGAACTCTGGTCATCACTCAAAAACTTGCCGTGTAAAAAGAAGGTGGAGGTGTCTTCCTGTTTGACTAATTACTAAACCACATCAGCTACCACCCCTTCATGAATCAGAAGATTAAAGGAACACATCACTCATTAATATACAAATCTAGAGGGCACTAAACATCAGAGTACTGTGGCTTTAGCCAGACTCATTTGTATGATATTCCTGTAGGAGACGCTACTGAGTTCAATAAGCTGTCTTTATCAACATAGAGGCATTTCTGCAACTTGTGTCTTTGTCATGTGCTAAGCTCCAGAATTTCCTAATAGACGGATTTTTTTTAAAAAAGGACTCTTTTGCAAGGCTCTGGGGCCAGCCTGCCTGCCTTGACTCCTATCATCACTTCCTGCTAGCTGTCTGCTCTCAGACAGGTTACCTAATGTGTCTTCTGTGAAGTACTGATAGGACCGATTCCTATCTCAGGCGGTTGTGAAGATTTAATAAGTTAATAATACTTTACAAAGCATTTGGGAGAATGCATGGAACACATTAAGTTCCCTATTTCAATCATATTATTATATTTTCATGGTCAGCATATGTGTAGTTGGAAGAATGGAAAAAAGGTCCACGCCTACTTAAAGAGTATTAAGTAACTAGAAAAATTATATTAAAATAGCCACCTGGAAAAGAAAAGTCCTGTAGAGGATTTCCCAAGTAAAAGAATACTCTGGGTTTTACTAATATATGTTTCTTTTATCAGTTTTTCCATTTTTAAAACATTTTACGAAGCTATTCTTCCCAATATTTCTCAGAGTCGTGAGGATTCCTTCAGGAAATGAGGACACACACATACCAAAGCCCTATCCCCTACAGAATACTGAGTTTCCAATTTGCCCAATTCATAGGCTCATATATTTTCTGCATAAAGGAATAATGGCTTCTGAAAAATGGCCAATATTGAAATTTTTAAAAGGAGAGTTTGAGTCTGCTTTCAGGAACAGATATATCCATAAAACTTAACATATTTTCATTCTTCTGAAGTTATATCAAAGCATTCAAAGTATAAGAGAATACCTGGAAACTTAGTTCTGATTAGCATTTAATTAACAGGTTGAGATAAAATACACTCTTATTACTTTGTCACTAATTAATAGATGATTTGCTGCCAAAATGAAAATGCCCACAGACTGCATAATGTATTAAGTAATAGAATCAAGTTAACTGGGCTGGGGGGGGGGGAGGGAGAAGGCTGCATGGTGCTAGTGGGCGAATGAAGTTGGCTTCAGAACCCACTAATTTGATACTCAGTATCAAAGATACTGAATGGTAGAAATAAAGCTTGATATTCACTTGGACCTACCATTTTGCTAAGCTAGTTGGAGAGCCCAAAGATGATCATGATTCTCTAAAAATAAATTTAACAGATGGTCCCCTTTGATATGTGAAACAGTGAGCCTGAAGATACCTGAAGTACGTGTCCTGGCTGGAGACTTACTCCATTATCAGAAGGCATCTGCACATACATCTTCAAAAAAGCAGAGGCTGGGCAAGAGGTAAGGGAATGCAGGTAATATTAAAATACATTTCAATCAAACAGTGCATGAGTGCTTATTCCTAAACTAACCTTTCTTTAGGCATGACGACCTTGGCAAGAACATCTTCTTGTAGATAAAGTGGTGTAAAGCTTTCTCTGCCCATGAACTGCCCCCGTGGAGTAGCTTTCCTTCCAACTAACTTTCTAAGCTCTGTTGGAGTTAACATTACTAGAACAATATGCACAGGTACCTGGGTCAGAGTCATACAAAGATGGACTGCTGACACCCATACATTAGGCATATAAAAGGGGCTAAATATTTAGCTACTGAAATTAGAGAAGTCAGAGACAAAAAGGATGTCGGTTAAAACCAGTGAAAACCTGCTTCAAATGTTACCTTCTCTACAAAGTCTGCCTCTTAACGCAGCCCCTATGCACATACTTTGAATACAGAAGCCACCAAGTTGCTCATCGTTCATCTGGAGTTTAAGCTGATTGAACGGAAGGGCCATCAGCTGTAAATCCCGACTGCTGATGCACAGATGCTCACCGCTACTGAATGAACACTGAATTTCACACTTTACTTCTGTTTCACACTTTAATAACTGTCTCACCTAGGAAATAGGCAAACTTATTTGAAATGAAGCAACGATATTTTCAATATTACCTCTCTTTTAGGTAATTTCTACCCACAAAGCAGGTCATATATAGACTGCTATGCCTGCCTAAGCTGTCTTTATTATTCAGTATGATTTCAAGTAATGACATTGCATTTTATTTCCCAGCCTTTCTAGTTGGGATGATTGTGCCAGTTATTAATTCATTGTCTCTCAGCTGACTCTTGATTTCAGCTCAGGTCATGATCTTACCTTACCATGATCAAACTTACCCTTCAGTGCCTGCTCTAAAACAACAAATGTAATTCTTGTAAGCGTTTCTCCTTTTATAGCAGGAACAATGTTAGGCTTTCTCAGAAGATGCATGAAGGAACGAGTGGGTGTCCTTGCCCCTGCCATATGTCCAGAATGGCCCTCCCAACACTGTGTCCCCATGGCCATCTCAACATTTACATACCATGTGTTCCAGGCCTCCCATCCACTGTGGCGCTCCGACCCCCTCAGTGGACCAGCCCAGTGGCTGAGACTCATCTGTGCCCCAGAGGGCCACTTCCTATTTCCCTGGCACACGTGGACAGATCTGGCCTCAACAACCCAATGGACTCTGCCCGACAGTGAACTGCAACCAGGGATCCCTGACTGATAAGGTCAATACACGAGACTGGACCCTGACAGAGATGGCTGTCCACACAGAAGTCTGGAGCCTCCAGAGGAAAAACGGGGAACTACTTTTGCTTTTGAACTTGGACTAGATTCCAAGGTATTTATTAAAAGTGAAATGTTCTATATATCATGATTTTATCTTCAGAGGAACTAAGCTCCTAGTTTTTTAAGTTTCTAAGCCTTCCATTCAGAGAGAGGATATAATACTTAAGTTCAGCATTTCAAGTTAACAGGCGTTGTCCATATTAAAACAAAAATCCCTCGGCACTTGGGGCGCTCAGTGGGTTAAAGCCTCTGCCTTCGGCTCAGGTCATGATCCCAGGGTCCTGGGATCGAGCCCCGCATCTGGCTCTCTGCTCAGCAGGGAGCCTGCTTCCCTTCCTCTCTCTCTCTCTGTCTGCCTCTCTGCCTACCTGTGATCTCTGTCTGTCAAATAAATAAATAAATAAAATCTTAAAAAAAAAAAAAATCCCTCAGCACTTTGTGCATACGATTACCAGAAAGACACCAGGAGAACTACTACAGAAAAACTGTGAACTGATTTTAGAGCGGTCATGTAGCAAACACATCAGTGTTAGGGCCGAGGAGCAGGACCTTCAGTTACTCCAGGTGGAAAATGCTATGTGTTAATACGGAACTGTCTCAGCAACAGTACTACACCCTACAAACTCTGTCCTACGCTATGGCCAGCTTGAATTTGGGTGCAGCACAGACCTGGGTTCAAATCTCAGTTGTGGCACCTGAGCTGTGTGCCTCTGGCCAAATGACATCCTCTCTGAGTCTGTTGCATTGCACTCCCTGGCAAGGATGATGCTCAAGTCGGATATATTCACCTTAGAGAATTGAGAAGAGATTAAACAAGATCAGCAACCACCATGGTTAATTTTTCCTCCTGTTTTCTCATTTTCTAGGTAAGAATACTGAGGAAATACTGAGGTAGGAAATGAAGTTTCTACCAAGAGCACAGTAATTTATAGATAAAGCTGAAAGCAGGCTAAAATATTCTTGATTTAAGTGTGCAAACTTGGGCAACAAATTATGTACTAAAGACCAGTAATTCTGTTGAGGACAGTAATCTATCAAGTGTTATCCTATACCTTCCTTTACCAGACAGACCGTGGATGAGCCACAGAAAAGTATAGAATAAGTGCAACTTATGTGATTAAACACTGAACAACTTACATTTATAGAGTACTCTGTGCTTTATGAGCTCTGTGCTATGACTAATATTTCACCCGATCACAACAGCTTTCTCTTCAGAAGACTGCTTTTTGGGATCGCCTGGGTAGCTCAGTCAGTTAAGCATCTGCCTTTGGCTCAGGTCATGGGTCCTGGGATCGAGTCCCACATCGGGCTCTTTGCTCAGTGGGGAGCCTGCTTCTCCTTCTGCCTTCTGTTCCCCCTTCTTGTGCTCACATACTCTCTCTCTGACAAATAAATAAAATCTTTAAAATAAAATAAAAAAATAAAAGATTGATTTTTAGTGATGATAAGATAATTCTTTCATAATAAAGAATTTAATAAATCAAGAAATTTCAGAAAGAATAAATTTTATGTGTGAGTAAAGACAAATCATGACTAATTCATGATTTTATGAATAATTTCTCAACTTTTAAAAATGTCCAGGTTTCCTTTAGTTGTATATGTCATATGTAGTAGAGGGTAAGTTATAGGTTTTAAAGTATCTGCTTTCCTGGGAAGAACAGGCTGCTTGAACTTGTTGCAAAAAATACAGATGAGTGATAACATGTGAAAGTTAGCTTTATATACAATCAAGAAATAAAAGACTGCTACTAACAGAGTCTAATCATCATTTTTCAGAACACATCTTTATGCCTTATAATTTCATTCAATATTACAAGTCTAGACAAACCACACCTTTCCTCCAACACTGCGCCTACCCCCATCTGATGAAACCAATGGAAGCACTAGAAAATATAACGTAAAAGTCCACAAAACTATTTAAAATTATTTTATTGGAAGACCGCTGTTTTTTCCATTTATAAAAAGTTTAAATGGAGATATACCAACTGCTGTAACCTTTTAGAGACTGGCGATGTGGGCCATGGGGGACTGTGTTCTGGCCTGGGAAATTACATCATTCTTGCTACATCAAACACACCCACTCCATATATTCATAATATACCACAGCAAACTGACATGTACAATATTCTTCATTCCCTCCCTTCTTTAAAGTCCCCTGACTTAGTGCAGAATCTAGTCAACTCACACTCTCATTAATGCAAAAGCTTCCAGATGGTTCCTGCTGCCTGCATCCCTCGACCTGTTTTGACCTGCCTTGCACATTGTGGCCAGACTAACCTTACAGCAATTCTGCACTTTTACTTCCGTCTTCAAAAATCAACAGAAGTTTCCCATTAATAAGGTCATATTTAAATTAATGGTTAATTCTTACCTGCAATATACTTGATTCCTTTACTGACTCTTCACGTCACCTGAGACAAAGTCCATCGTGAGGCAGTGTGTAATGAGGACATATTTCCCTTGAGCTCGAAGATTTAAATGCCATGTTAATTTTTCTCCCACACTCTAACTACAATCCATTAACTCACAGCACCACCTATCTTTCAAGTAAAAGGCTAGAAAACTAGGTTTACTTTTAACACAATTCTCAAATGTCTGGCCTATATAAATTAGTAGGAATTAAGTCCAAAATGCAAAAAAGAAAAAAAATTCTAAAAATAAGTTTCACTTGACACCATTTGTAAGGTCCAGTCCATATAAAAGACTTATATACGTTTCAAAGAAAGAAGTTGGGCAAGCAGTATACTGATGCTACAAAACAGTGAACAAACTCGATCTGTAAATGTCAACTAGAAATTGCAATTGGAGAAGCAGAACCATTTGACCTATGTCACCTTTTCCTTAGACTTCCTTAGAAGTCTTCCCAATATTTTGCTTTTTCCCTGTTTAAATGAGAAAAAAGATGACCAAATATAAAATTTCATGTTTATATCTGTGTGATAACTATCAGCAGTACAAATAAATATTATCTATATATAGATAGATATATACACTATACATAAATATACACACTATATTTATTTATTTATAAATAAATAAAAACAAACAAATAAAATCGGGGAGGGAGACTGCCCAAACAGTGCATAGCTTGCTCTCTGTAGCAACCCAAGCCAAGTATACCATACCTCTTTCTCAAATCAGTGCTATGGCAATTTCCTTACATAATCAGTATAAATATTCGAGAAAACACTTTTAGTCAGAACCAAAAAGCCTTTGTACCAAAAGCTGAGAGGTCAACCCACGAAAAATCAAAATGTCTTAAATGTACGTGTCATTTCTCCTGTGCAGTTTGCAACTTTATAAGGCACGCTCTGGTGGATATCAGCGCCCACTTTACTGACAGGAAAACAGAGGCACTACTGTTGATGCACAACACAACTCCAAGCCAAGGCCTGTTTATGGCTAGCCCACGTTCTGTTCCTCAGATATAAAAATTAGGAAAAAACACTGGGGGGCCTGGGTAGCTCAGTTGGTTAAATGTCCGACTCTTGATTTTGGCTCAGGTCATGATCTCAGGGTCATGAGATCAAGCCCCATGTCAGGTTCTGTGCTCAGCTTGGAGTCTGCTTGGGATTCTTTCTCTCCTTCTCCCTCTGCCCCTCCTTCCTGCTCATACCCTCTAAAAAATAAAATCTTTTTTAAAAATTAGGAAAACACAAATAATTTCAGTTAAAACTGAAAGCATGTAACATATAAAAGTTATTTTGAAAATAGCACTTTGGTTATAATTTTCAGTGTAACTCTTAACGTAACAAAAATTTGGAAGACTACTTTGGAAAAACAGCTTATTGAAACTGAATAACGAAGTTAAGCATATTCTTGACAGCTGATATACTGGGGCTCTAATTGTTTCAGCAGCTCTTTGGTTTGGGCCTAAGTACTGCACTGTCATACCACACACTTAATACCACATGGGTCTTTTTCTTCTGGCGATTGCCCGCAGCAGATACCAACACAAGCCTTTCTGGGACTGGTTAATTAAATTACCACCCAATTTCAGTACAGTTAACTTGCCAACTGTAGAAAAGTTGTTAAAAGAGAGAAATAAGCTATTCTAATTTTTACAATAATTAGTAAAAATTTCATACTATTGATGGAGTAAAAAGGAGAGCTCTTGCCTACTTCGTAAGTTTTCCCTTCCACTCTCTTTCAAAGTTTCATATTCCTTGTTCATTGTCTTCCTAATGTCATATGAAGTTTAAATTCTTTCTCTCCTCCTGTAGAATTTCTTATAAGTTGTTCTACGCAAATTACTAACCTACTTGAAGGTTTTACTAAACTTCTGTGTCCTAACATTTAAAATACAATAGAAATTTTTAAATTTTCTCACATTTTATTGCACAATACAAACTTGATTAAAACGCATTAAAAACCCCCAACATTTTGTGTTTAAAGTAACACAAATTTAAAATGTTTGGTATGATATAGCATAATTTATTATATTCCAACTTAATATGAAGGTGAGTAATTTATTTCAGAAAATTTAGATATTTTACCTACAGTTTATTACTGAAACAAATCTTTTGGTCTCTCTCTCTTGCTCTTATTTTTGACTTTTTAATTCTTCCTCTTTAGAAGTTCACAGTGTCACAGAAGTGAAAAATAAGACTGACAGAAACCACTCTAAGACCTATGGCTTTATATACATAAAAAATTCAATAATGTTGCCATAACCCCTAATATAATGTGATCCTTACTTACTTACTATTATCTAGAATAAACTGTACATATTAAATTGTTCAAGTAACAGCAGTGCTTATAAAAAGTGAGGTCCCACTAATTAAATTGATGGGCTTCTCTTTGAAGATCACGTCTAATTTCAACATTAATTAGTTCTAACAATTTTTCAATTTTACAATTTATCATACATTCTCAAATAGTCTAAAATGCTCAAATGAGCCAAACATTTAATTTAATTTACATCGAGTTTAACTCCACTTTAGTACAGCACCGGAGGTTAAAAAGGGATCTAACCAAATGTTCTCTTTCATTAGTTACAGTTTGTTATTTATTTCTACATCATTAAACCCAAACTGAAAATGAAGACAACTCGGGCCAAACTCATTCACCTTGAATAAATAAACAACTCACCCACTTCATGCTTATACAGCTATTTGTTTTCCTATAGTGTAGGTTCTGGTAACAGCTATACGATAAACTAAGCCAAAGACCAACTTCGTATGAGGACTAGGCCAGTCGGATAGGATTCTCCAGGTTTGCTTTAAAATTTTTAAGAAACCTGGTAGCCAGTTCATCGTCCACCACTCGGCTGTCACTTGACATGGTGACTGTTAGAAGCTGGTGCTGCTGCAGCCTGGGATTCCCCTCTTCGTCCTGCTCCAGCTTGAGCACAGGTCGGAATCTCCCAACAGCCAGAATGCAGGCCTGAGGAGGGTTGATCACCGCAGTAAATTCGTCGATGCCAAACATGCCCAAGTTGGAAATACTAGGGGAAAACAAAAGCTCTGAGAGCGGCATGTCCTCTATCAAAGAACCCTTTCCCAGACGTGAAAAACTGTGACATAGAACCTTAGAGCAAGTTATTCAAAGACCAAAGACAAAGATGCCAGGTACAATGGTATCAAAAAAAACAACACGCATATATAAGTAATGTATCTAATATAAACATTCATTCAACATGGACTGGAAGTCTTGGCAGTGGATTATGACAAGAAAAAGAAATAATAAAATATAAGAAGAAAAAGAATAAAGAAATAAAAGTCATTATTCACAGATGAACTGACTGCATACAGGAAATTTAAGACTCTACAGATAAACTGATAGGATTTATAAGTGAATTTAGCTAAGCCACTAGATAAAAAGGTCAACATAAAAATCCATTTTTTATATACAGGTTGCTATAGTTAGAAAATGAAATTATAAAACAAATACCATTTATAGTAGTAGCAAAAACCAAGTATGAAGAATTACATCTAATGAAACAAATTTAAGACCTCTGTATAGAAGCCTATAAAATGGAACTGAAAGAAACCAAAAAACTAAATAAACAATGGTTTATACTATGTACACTGCCTGGAAGACTCAGTGCTGTAAAGACTGAATCCTCAAACTGATCAAAAGATTTAATGCAATCCCAATCAAAACTCTGGCAAAGTTTATTGATTTTGGTTCAGGTCATGATCTCAGGGTTGTGGGATCTGGAGCCCTATGTTGGTACTCTGCGTAATGTCTGTCTGAGATTCTCTCTCTCCCTCTGCCCTTCTCCCCACTCATTCTCCCTGGTCTCTCCATAAATAAATAAATAAATAAACAAACAAATAAATAAAATCTTAACACACACACACACACCCAAAAAACTCCAGCAAGGTTTCTATGTGTCTGTATATGGAAAGTGTTAAGTTGACTCTGAAATTTATTTGGAAAAAGAAAGAGCTATAAAAGACAGTATTGAGGGTGAACTAAACTAGAAGATTTTCCTTACCAGATATTAAAAGTTACAGCTTAGTGGTACTGAGCAAGGGATGGACAAATAGGCCAATTGAAAACAGAACACAGAACAGACCAAACATACACAGTCATTTTCTCAGTGCTATGGAGTAAGCTTTTCAATAAGTGATGCTGGGTCAACTTAATATCCATATGGGGGGAAAAAGAATCTTGACCTTTATCTTACACAAAATCTAGTTTTAGATGGATGGTGATCTACATGTGAAAAGTTATAAAGCTTCTAGAAAATAACACAGAAAAATAACCTCATGATTCTGGGACAGGCAATAATTCCACACATAAAACAAATAGTACCAGCTGTTTAAAAAAAAATACTAATAAATAGAATTTCATTATGATTCAGAACTTGGGTTCATTAAAAACACCATAACCAAAGTTCCAAAGGCAAGGGACAGAGTGGGAAAAGATATCTGAAATAATATGTATCCTATAAAGGTCTGTGTATCTGGAAATAAGAACCTCTACATATCATTTTTAAAAATGGACACAAGACATCAACAGGTACTTTATCTGATAAGTTACCAGATACTCAAAAGGTTATTAAATAAAAACAGTATTCAACATTATTAACTTGCATTTCTCTGACCACAAAAGAGTACCACTACACACCCCAACAACTGTTACAATTTAAAACCCAACATTTCTAAGTATTGATGAGAATATGAAGCAATGAGAATTCTGATACACTGTTGCTAGAAGTACAAATTTGTATAACCATTATGGAAAACTGACAGTATCCGTTAACACTTTTAATTCAGGTATTTCACTTGCAAGTCTATACAACAAATATGTTCACCATAAGATGCTAATAATAAGAATGTTCACAGTGCCATTATTTGTAACAGCATCAAACTGTAAACAAAGACAAATGCCCAACAGTAATATGGCATATGTATACAATATACTGTAAAATACCATATATTGCAATAATAAACAACTGTTTCATACTGCAACATGGTTAATCTCACAGACATTAATACTGAGTAAAAGAAGTCAGACACTAAGGAATATATATTATTTATATAAAGAAAAAGGTAGCAAAAGAAATCTATGGTGATGATTTTTGGAAGAGTGGTTACCTTGGCAAGGGAGATATTTAGGAAGGGGTAAAGGGAAGCTTCTGGGATGCTAGTAATGGTCTATATCCTGCTTTGGTTGGTTACACGGGTTTCTCCACTTCTTGAAACATTCATACTGTACTCAGTATATTACACCGTGTATAAGTGACACTTAAAAATAAAAATAGAGCTTATGATAACTAAAGGCTCTACGTGTTAATATTTTCCTTCAAAGTGCCTTTAAATAAGAGATCACGAGTAGAAAAAGTTGAGGTTATAAATCTATTATATTTATAAATATATTTTTTTAAAGCTTTAGAACCTGGAAGTCATTCTGAGAATACCTGAATGGGTTAACTAGCTAATCCTAGTGGGTTCCTACGAGCCCTGACAGGTCGCTTCAATTAAAAAAAGTGTTTCAAAAATGACACAGACTCCTAGATACCTGTTTGATGCTACTGATAAGTAAGAGTTTAAATATTACCTAAAAGATCCTCCTTGGTACTCTTCAGGTAACAGTTTTCCATCTCTTGCTTTCTTCGACAGGACCTGGGAAGGAAAAACACAAATACAGAATGACAACCAACACCACATTACAGGCTGATTTTGTCACTTAAAATATTTGTAGAGGGTATACACTCATCTCTCATGTGCCTTGATTTGACTTCATTTTCTCTAATACAATTAAAAAATGAACAAGTTAGAGAGCAGATAGTTTTAAGAAGCTAAAGCTGTAAACTGATACTCTACAAAAACTGCTTTCCTAAAAATTCTTCCAGTATTAGAATTACTCTATACATCGTTACTATGCAGAATGCTTCAGTGTTTTCTATAGAAACAGTGAAATTTATTGTGTCTACGCTGTTTTTTTCTTGTAGGACACAGTATTACAAGAAGCCATTCTTGTCCATCGGATTGCTTTTAATTAATTGTTCAATGGCAACAATCCCATAACCAATGTATTAGTTTTCATCTTTCAGTGTTTGCTTCTTTTTCACATATAACATACATAACTACAGACAGTTGTAAACATTCTAAAGACGCTACGTCTGCCACAATTCAGTCACGTCCCCAGTGTTTTAATTTGGTTCGCTGGTTTTTCAATTATTTCATATAAATTTTCAGAAGTGAAATTACAAAGCCCTAGAACATAAACATTTTCTTGGTTCTTAATTTTACAGCTGAGGCATTTCCTGAATGAGCTAGTCCAATTTGCACTGCCACGAGAGATAGAAGAATGTAGTAATTTTTTTATCACTTTAGCAAAACTGATTTTTAAAACCGATAGAGGGAAAGACAGACACTCTGAGACTGACTTTAAGTAATTAAATTTTCCTTTACTTGCATTTGCAATTAATCACACTTACATTAACGTTTATTTCTTAATGCTTCAAAAACAAAGGAATGGAGATTGAATCATTACATATGAGAAATTAATAATGAACTAATTCATGAGTGGAAGAGAAAAATTAAACTATTGTCATTTTGGGAGATGAAATAAATCTGATGCTTAATTTTCTGTACTATACAGCTAACATAAGTACAATTACAATCACCGCTGAGAACTGTTCAATTTTAAACCAGAGAGGACTTAATTTTTGAAAAACGAAAACATTCTTTAAAAGTCTAAAAGTGATCTCAACGTATCACTGTGACTTTCTGACAGTTGAGACAGATGTAGTTATCTGGATGCAGTTATTTATAAAACTACTTGGATCCAAAATGAAAACTGAAAAGATGAATTTAGACTTGTGTGGTCCTTGGACTATCAGAAATAGACAGGACAATCTACAAATGTGTTTTTTCTGCCTTAAGCAATGTGCCTGCTCACATGATATAAACAGATATGTATCATATGAACTTCAAAAGGCATTTCTTTAAAGGCACATGATCTCAACAATCCTGCTGAGTTACTAGGCTAAAAACAAATAACACAGACATTCTTTAAAAAACGGGATTGCAAGCCCACATTAAAAAAAAAAAGAAAGAAAGAAAGAAAGGAAAAAACAAAGAAACAAAAACTCTGTAGACCCTAAACACATCAGCAGGATACTCCTACCAATGAATTCTAAAAGCTTGGAATAAGAATAATTCTGAGGAGGATCACTGGTTTTGAAAATTGCTAATTCTCACTGGGATTTCCCAGCAATACAAACTTAAAATCAAAGCATATGCTACCCGAAGCCTCCAGCTGAAAGGATGTAATCCAAGATGACCAGCAAATACACATTCTTTATTAATTCGTTTAAAAAATTTACTGTGCAAATAGAGGAAAACTTTGCCTCTGTCTTTTAAGACTGTTATAATTAATGAAGAATTAAGAATAACATGGGTTCTAGTGCTTGTTACTGTATTACTTTTTATTTAGGGACTACACACTTGAACGCCGCTGAGACATGCTTTCAGCACCACACAATGACATCCTTAAGGCTCGTGATGGCCAGGGAAGTAAAAACTTAGTGCAAGTATTCTTAACCGGGGTCCACAGATGGAGTTCCAGAGACCCACAAACTCCTTAAAAAAATTAATATTAGTAACATTTTTTATTGAAAATTTAAAAAATAAATTTACTGAGCATCTATGATCTTCCTTCCACGCACTCTTGCAGAATTGGTTATACGGCAAGAACAAGGCCCTCAAGGTCAGACAGAAGGGAACAGAGAAGGACCAACAAATAAACAAGGTAACTTCAAAGACTGATCAACTGCATAAAAAGACAGTAAAAAAACAGGGTAAGGTCAGGAAGCTACTTTAGCTATGGAAGCCACAGAAAACCTCAGAAAGTAGCACCTGAGAAATGCCCAGATTTAAATAAATCCTCTCTTCTACTGCTTTTTAGATGGATTACCTTGGGCAAACTTCCTAAAGGCTTTACTAAAACTCCGTTTCCTCAACTTCAAATGGGGAAATTAAGGTTTCAACTATAACACAGGGCTAACAGAATTAAATAAAGTGTTTAGCCTAATAGTTGGTATATCCCAGGAACAAGAAAGAGTGGAGTGTTAAACACCAGCAGCAGGGTGGGAGAGAGAAGCAGAGAGAATGGGAAGCACAGGGTAGCCAGAGCTCAGGACTGCTGGGAATTAGAGGAAAACCTCGAGGACCACCAGAGGCTCTGGAACATTCCAAAGGGTTAAGACTGCCCTTCCCATCGCTCAGAGACTGCTCACACTGCCTCCTTACCATCTCAACCTAGGTTCTTCTAGGATACAAGGAACAGACTATGCATTATCATATTAAAATTAATAAATTGGTCAAAATCAAAGAAATCTTCTTGAAATGGTTAATTTAAAAATTTTATATAAGAAATATGCAAATATTAAAAATAAGAAAAATGTATAAATATTTAAGAAAATTCTAACTCTATGGTTAAATGTGATCTCATCTGAATTTCACAAAAACACTAAAATACATGAATTCTCATTATTGTTGAAAACTTTTGATGACCAAAAGGCATATAACTATCTTAATAACCAATCTAATTATTTGACTTTTGAATCAGTTATATTAATACCACCATCCAATTAAGAAAAAGTTACATTTTTATCTATAAAAACGCACTGCAAATCTTTTCAAAGAGGAGTGAAGATCTAAAAATGTCTATTCCACTAAGGTCACCCTTAATTATATCTAACTTGAAAATTGAACAGTATGCTTTTAAAAGTTGATTAATTTGTGTTCATGTATTTTGGGCAAGTTCATCAATATGTGTATACACTGTCAGCTCTCCAAAGAAATCTTATCTTCCACTTTTAATTCCTCCTTATAACTTTTCATCCACTATATATACAACTGGTCTTTGGTAAATGAAAGATAAAAGAATCATCTAAATGAATTATCTAAATGAATCTGAAATTTTCAGTTCTAACACTTTAAGAGCTGATACTTCTGTCAAAAAAGTACCTTTGGAAATTATAGTGTTTGTCAGAGCTGACCTACTCTCTGGTTCCTGCCAATTCAATGGAATATTTTGGGGGAAATCAGACTCCTCCATATTTGGAGCTATAAAAACTGCTCTTAAAGAAACTCGGGAAAAATTCCGTACTTTTGCTTCTACAATATTAAGTACTTTAGTGGTCTCAATTCTAGAGAGGAAATGAATGAAATCAACTTTGAAGAATAAAAAGTTGTAAACAGTGAGGTCTCTCCATCACCACCTTCATAGGAATATGGTTTCAGCTTTAACTTTAAAACCATCTAAAATATCCTTGTTAGAGTTGAATTCTAGACTTTGGGAAATAAAGCATTCACCTATAACTTGAATACAGTTGATCCTCATTTATCTGTATGTTTTTTTCTGAACTCTTGAAGGTTAAATGTTCTTAAAGTGGGTCATACCTAGGTTAAAACTTAAAAACCTTCATCTATGATTGATGATCATTTGGAAATACATCACAGTGTGACTAGATGATGCCACGACTTAACCAGAAAGTAAATACTAACATTCCGAAAGCATAATATTTCTTAAGGCATACCTTTACAGAGTCAGCGATCTCCTGTATACCCTTAGCAGCAGCATCTTTTATGATTGGTGTAATTAAACCTTTATCTGTTGCCACAGCCACTGAAATATCAATAAAGGGCAGTTGCTTTGGGCCCTCTCCATCCCAGCTTACATTAACATCTGGCATTTGCTAGGAAACAGAAACAGAAAAAACATGTCATTCTAAAGAAGCAGATTTGTTTGTCTGTTTGTATTTTTTAAAAAGCAGCTTTAGACCAAGGTGGTTACAGAGAAATAGCATTATTATGCATTTTTGAAAGTGAGCAGAGGTAGACAGAAGCAAATAAATGAAGATTTGGTTTGAAACAATGGTTCGGATCTCTGTGTTAAACGGCTTCTATGTTTGGGAAGAATACACATACCATGCTTTTTGAAGCAAGGTTGAGGAAACGCTGATGTACATGTTTTGATCTCTTTACAATAAATCATAGTTAAAAAAAGGTCTCCCTTTGTTCAACCTGATTGCTAAAAAGCATTCAACATTTGTTATACTTCCTGTCTCGTATGCTGACCGAGATGGCATTGAGAAGAGGGGAGGGAACGGGGTAACAATTCAACCACATTATTCCATTGGGAAGGTAGAAAGCCCAAGTTTCTAGTATAGCCCTGGGAGATCCATCCGGCCCTTAATAAGTGACTTCCCTCTTTAAGAAAGACTTCCTAGGCTTCATAAACATATGGTAAATGTATGGGCATGCTTGTATTGAACATACACAAAACTACACAGAGGATGAAAAGAGCAGAAGAAATCGGTAAATGCCTGGAGACAGTATGTACTGATACTGTTGCCAAATATTGAAGAAAAAATGATGGTGAAAAACAGAAAGCACAAACTAATTTCTCTTCTCAAAAATCTTTGCTTTGATAACAGCCTACCTAACTGTACACTGACCACTCCCTGGAGATGCATTCCCCACCGTACTCAGGCTTCTCTTCATCCTGCTATGCTCGCTCTCACTGCAGGTTTTTGTTTTGTTTTTGGTTTTGTTTTGGGAGAGCACACACACGAGTCGGAGGCGGGGGTGAAGGCAGAGGGAGAGGAAGAGAGACTCTTAAGTGGGCTCCACACCCAGTACAGAGCCTGATGGGGGCTCAATCTCACAATTTGAGGTCATGATTGGAGCCCAAATCAAGAGTCTTGACACTCAGCCAACTGAGCCACCCAGGCCCTCCTCCACTGCACTGCTTTCAGCTGCTCTGTGCATGGAGTTCTCCATCTCTCAAGGCTCAGCTGGTTCATTCAAAGTACTCAAAGCTCATTTATGTCAAAATAATAACAGTGAAGTCCCAAACCCCAAGGAGATTTTAAATTCTTCACAGAGAGCACTAAAGTAAAAGAGGAAAAAACCCTCCCAAGTGAGGAATATCTGGCAAATAAATGTAATTTCAGAGCTATGCAACAAAAACTTACGGGATCTGGCCTCAGTTGTGGTCAGAGGAACATTCATACTCTTAAAAACTCTTTTTCATATTCAAAATTATAATAATTACACATTCCCATTTCCTAACAAAATATTTTCAACCAAAGTCTAAAATAATTCCGATCTAAAACTGAAGGAAATAATGGAAGGAATACATAAGACAACAATATAAATGGACTAAGAACACAAATATGCAATAATAAGAGCAAGACAGAGTTGAGAACAATGTGAGTGTTGAGGATTATTATATTAAAATATTGTAAGAAGCACATTTAAATGACTCTGGGCTAGCAAGTTTTTGGGAATCCAGATGAAATGAGTGATTTTTCTGGGATTATATGTTTCCAAAATTGATTCAAGAAAAAGCTGAAAATTAAATGCACAATAATTATGGGGGAAAAAATGAGACAGTTGTCAAAGCTCCCTCCTCAAAACAGAACTAGGCTTCAGATATTTTTACTGGTGGATTCTATAAAGCTTCAAGAAATAAAAACCTTTATAATACTGAAATATGCACAGAGAAAGGGAAGGGAGAAAGTACCCAAATTCACTTTAAGAAGACACTGATTTTAAAAAAGAAAAGCACAAAACGTAAATTATAATTACTTACAGCTCCTGATACAAAATTATGAAATGAAATATAATGACCACTAGAGATTCACTTAGGGAGGGCAAGAATGATTCATAATTAGAAAATCACTAATATAATTCAAAATACTATTTGCTCAAAAGACAAAAGCCATATGAACACTTAGATATGAAAGGCTAAGAAAATGCAGGACTTTAAAATTCTCTATTACTGCACCGTTCAAGAAATAATAAATTCCTTATAAATATATATATTAAATATAGCACCTAACATGCAGTGATCCGGAAAAATAGCCTAGTCATATGAGAGAGAAAGGACAGAAAATGGCGCAGGAACAAGAAGGCAGGAAGCCCGGGCTTCAAATCCAAATCCAACTCTAGACTCCTGCCTAAACCTGCTCCTCTCCCACTTTCCTCAGCATGCGGGACTCCAGCCCTCCCACTGCTTGGACCAAAGTCCTGGTCCTTTCTCTCACACCACACAGCCAATCCATCAGCAAATCTTGTTGGCTCTACCTCTGAAATGTGTCCCAAATCTTGCCTTCACTCCAGCTTCACCACTAGATGCTGTGTTAGCCCAAACCACTGTCGTCATCCATGGCCTCCCAGGACAGTGCACTGCTGCCCCCTGGCCTCCCTGCAGGCTGTGTTCCACAAACCACCAGAACAGTCCCTCCTTTTTCTTTTTCAAGTTTAAGTAGGATGTCAATCCTTTCTCAAAACCCTCCAAAGGCTCCCCTCTCCTTCATAATAAAATCCCTAGTCCTTCCCACGGCCGCCAAGGCTTTACCAGCGCCTGCCAGCACAACTCCTCCTTCTTTCTTCTGTTTAATCGCATCAACTACCTCCCCTCCTCCAGACACAGTATCCCCGCGGGTCTGAAAGGCAGTGGCCCCTTCCCCCAGCCCTCTGTGGGCAGGTCCCTTGGCCTGGCGCACTCTTCTGATAGCTTTCCTGCTCAGACCCTCTCTTCCAGTCCTTGACTCAGTTACCACAGTGACAGAGAGACCTATCTTGCCTAACTGTGTGCACCATGATACCCTGACTTATTCTGCAGCGGGGTCTGCTTTCTCCTCTCCACAACACTTTCACTATCTGACAAATACTGGTTTCTCCCAACTACACTATAAGC